>NC_089016.1:9141575-9482742 GCF_963932015.1 Anas acuta
TGTGTACAATGTGCCCAGCAGTTCTGCAACACCACAGAAGCAGGCCTGAAGGATGAGTTTAGGCAAAACCTCATACCTCTGAAATGACACCTATTCAAGACCTCTTCCTCTATGGGGCCTAGCAGGTACTTAGAAAGAGGGGATCTCACAAACTGTGTGCAGAGCAGGTGCATCTGCTGTCCTGTCATGGAGACCAGCAGATGTGAGCCTAAAGGCACAGATCCCAGCCAGGAGTCAAGGGTTGAGCTGTTGGCTACTTCAGAAAGAGCTCAACTCACAGCCACTTGACAGCCATTAGCTTCCTACTGGGCTGACAACTTCTGAGGCACCTCTGCCATCATAATACCAGACCTACAAAACACTCCTTTTTGGGCCAGGACCTGCCCAGCTAGAAGTGAGCTGGTTTTCATCCTTCAAGCCTGCTGGGCTTCCAGCCTTTCTGACACACAGGAGCCAGTTCCATGCCAGTCCTGGGAGGTTGTAGGGCAGGAGGGACCTTGCAGGCAATGTTCCAGCCCCGTGCCTCTTGGCAGTCTGTCAGCTCCTTGTGCACAGTGAAGATCACACTCAAGTCCAGAAGCCTGAAGCTGGGGTAGATTACACTCAGGGGAAGCACCCTCCAAGCTCCAGCCCCAACACCAGGCCCAGCCCCAGCTGGCGGTGCTGCTCTGCAGAGTGAGGGGGCTGTGGTGCCCGGGGCATGGGGGCACTCTGCAGGGCCGTGCTGGGCAGGCTGGGAGGCAGACCCAGCTCAGGGGGTCACTGCCATTGCCCCAGGGCTGCAAGGAATCACTCCCCAGGCTCCTTTGCTGGGGCTGCTACATGCCCTGGGGCTGCTGAGCTCTCCTCTGCCTTTTCACAGCAGATTGAGCACTTGAGCTCTGGTCAGTCCACCTTGGAGGAGATCCCCCCCTTAGGAGGGAAATGCTGCAGTGGAGGCCAGCTGTGCCACTGCCGTGCCCACTGCCTGTCCCTGCCTGCAGTCCCAGCACAGCCCCACAGCAGCACTGGCACCAAGTGAGAGGAGCAGCCGGGCCTGACCCCACCAGCAGCGCTCAGCAGGAGAGGGCGGCAGTGGCAAAAGAGCAGCTCTGCATGCCCCAAGCATTGGTGTTCCCTGGCCGTGCTGCTGGGATGGGACTCTTTTCCTCTGCATCCCTGCACACGGGCACTGCCTCTTCACCGCCCCTGCAGAGCCAGAACAGGTCTCAGAGGAAGCACGTCAGACCAGGCAATGCAAGCTGCTTCCTGAAGTACACAGACGGGCTCTTTGTGTACAGTTGCTGAGCTAGACTCGAAAAATACATACTGAAGTGCAATTGGGATGACCAATATCATTTTAGTGGGTAACATTAACCGAACTAAAACTAAGGAAATCCATTAATAAAATGCACACACACAAACACAAAGAAACAGAATATAGGCTGTTCCTATAATAAGTGACATTAAGACTCATCTGCAGAAGCAGACTGAGCACTTATTCTCTTGAAACACATTAAGTCATCAATCTCCACAGGGCTTCCTTGAGCTCCTGGTTCCTCATACTGTAGATGAGAGGATTCAATACTGGAGGCACCACCGAGTATAGAAATGCTACCACCAGGTCCAGGTATGGGTAAGAGATGGAGGGAGGTTTCAGATAGGCAAACATGGCAGTGCTGACAAACAGAGAGACCACAGCCAGGTGAGGGAGGCACGTGGAAAAGACTTTGTGCTGGCCCTGCTCAGAGGGCATCCTCAGCACTGCCCTGAAGATCTGCACATAGGACACCACAATGAAAACAAAACAACCAAAGGCTGAATAAAAACTAAACACAAGTGCCCCAACTTCCCTGAGGTAAGCATCTGAGCAGGAGAGCTTGAGGATCTGGGGGATTTCACAGAAGAACTGCTCCACAGCATTGCCATGGCAGAGGGGCAGGGAAAATGTGTTGGCCGTTTGCAGGACAGCATTGAGAAAGCCACTGCCCCAGGCAGCTGCTGCCATCTGGGCACAAGCTCTGCTGTCCAGGAGGCTCCCGTAGTGCAGGGGCTTGCAGATGGCAAAGTAGCGGTCATAGGCCATGACAGTGAGGAGGCAATACTCAGCTACTACAAAGAAAGCAAAGAGAAAGAGTTGGGCAGCACATGCTTCATAGGTGATGACCCTGGTGTCCCAGAGGGCATTGGCCATGGCTTTGGGCAGAGTGGTGGAGATGCAGCCCAGGTCGAGGAGGGCGAGGTTGAGGAGGAAGAAGTACATGGGGGTGTGGAGGCGGTGGTCGCAGGCTATGGCACTGAGGATGAGGCCGTTGCTCAGGAGGGCAGCCAGGTAGATGCCCAGGAAGAGCGCGAAGTGCAGGAGCTGCAGCTCGCGCGTGTCTGCAAATGCCAGGAGCAGGAACTCAGTGACTGAGCTGCTGTTGGACATCTGTTATTTCTGTGAAGCGGTCCTGCACAAAGAGAAAGAATAGTAGTAATGTACAACAGATTTATCGGAGGAAAACTCAGTTTTCTCATTTAAAACCAATTGATTGTCCTCTTGCAGGCAGTTATTTTTAAGGTCCCTTTACTGACTTCCACCTGATAATGAGTCTCTCTGGGAGAAGAGTGTTCTTCTGTGAGCAATGGAACAATCTGTCCTGCACTACAGCTCAAGGTAGCAACATGGTAGGAACATGGGGCAGTCTCAGATTCATTTCACTCCTGATATCAGAGATTTCCCTAGTTTTGCTCGAAGTTCCTCACAGAGCAGACGTGTGGAGATTTATTTGTTTATTTGTTTCTTTATTTGATTTTTACTCTTTGTTCAGCTGCTCCACCACACCTGATGAGTCTTTCTAAGGCATAAATCCTGGGCATTCAGCTGCACTCCAAGTGAAACCTTGTACATCTTCAGAGTCACAGATACTGCATTTTTAGAGCAGAATGCTCTTCCGAGAGGAGTCCATCAGTTCTGGGCTCAGCTGCTCTATGTTGGCCGGTCTTTTAGCTACAGTGTAATTCTGCTCCTATGTTCCTAGTGTCATAGAATCATAGAATATCCTGACTTGAAAGTGTTCGACAAGGATCATCAGATCCCACCCCTGAATTTGTACATGACCACCCAAAAATCAGTCTATATGCCTGAGGGAGTTGCCCAAATATATAAATTCTGACAGCATTAGTGCTGTGACCACTTCCCTGTGGTGCCTGTTCCAGTGCCTATAGAACCTGGACACTTCTGAGTTTTTCTAAAACAGAAATCCTGGGCATTCCCCCTGCACTTGAAGGGAAACTTTGTGTCTGCTCAGAGAAAAAGGGACTGTCCCTACAGTGCAGAGTGTCCTTTAGTGAGGACAGACAATCTGTCCATCAGTGCTGGTCTCAGCCGCCCTGTGAGAGCTGCAGGAAAGTTGGACTCAGTTGTTCATCTGAAAGGAACCTGAACACTGCTGAGAGCAGAGGAATCCAGGCTCAAAGTGCCCATCTCCACACCCCTCACCCTGTCCCTCCACTCAAGCACACCGAGGGCTCATGCCATGGGCATGTGAAACCCCCATCCCCAGCCAGCCTGGGAACAAGACCAGAAGCAGCACGGCCAGCTGGAGAAGCCAGGAGGAATGCCAACGTGCTGCTGCCAGGGGAGGCAAGGCCAGGGAGGGACAGACGGACACTCAGCAGACCCTCCTGTGCTGCAGCTCTGCCTGACAGGAGGCAGCTCATGCTAGGGACATTGGGAGCTTGAGGACAGAGGCTGTGCTGGTGGGAGAGGAGAACAGGGGGTGTCCCAGGGAAGGCGCCTGCCCTGCAGAGGGTTGCAGGGAGGTGCCTGAGCCCTCCCTCTCACAGCATTTGTGGCAGCAGCTCCCTCTCACTGCCTGCCCAAGTCCCTGCTGCCTTCCTATTTCTTTGCTGGGAGATGGTTCTATGTCCTCACATCTCCTCCCTGTCCATGCTCACAGATCCCATCCATGCTTCCACTGCACTGCAAGATTTGGAAAGCACATAAACTAAAAAAGCCTTCCTCTTCAGACTAACCAAGCCTCAGATTTCCTCTGGAAATGCACTTTATAAATGCCATTGTGTATAGCACATTATATTCCATATTAAATGTAGATTAAATCCATCCTGACAGATGCTATCAGCCATCAGATGTGTGAGCTGTAGAAGACCCCTCTGGCAACCCCACCTTCATGGCCCTGCTGTCAGAGCCTCACGGTGTCAAGAGCCTGCAGATGTGTCCTGCCACACGCTGCCCTCTGTTGTTGTGCTCTTCAGTGCCTCCAAACCCTCTCTCCTTCTCTCCTCTCTGTGTGCCAGCTGCGGTCAGAGCCCCCAGCCCTGCTGTGCTGTGCAGAGGAGCTGTTCCTGGGCACAGCTGTCTCTCTGCACCAGGGCCCTCTTGCCACGAGCTCTCTCTGTCTCAGGAGCCCGGCCCAGCTCAGCAGCACAGCACCAGCCCAAGGCACTGCAATCACCCCTCTGGGGGCTTTGCTGATGAGCCCACGAACCTCAGGCACTCAGAGACAATTGAAGACATCTCTCCAGAAGTGCAAGTCAGAGGCAAGTTTCCTGCAGTGTCCCCCTGAGAGCCAGCACTGACACAGCCTCCCTTGGAGCTCGTTAGAGCAGAACCCTGGAGGCAGTGAGGACAAGGAGACAAAGGCAATGTGAAGGTGACACTGAGGTGTAGGAAAATTGGATGTGTGTCACCAAGCACAAGGGCCAGGACTTGACATCTATCCCATTTTAAGGGAGATCCTTTCTCTTGACAGGTTGCTCAGGGCTCTGTGGGGCAGTAGGAGATGGGGATGTGCATGGCCAAGTGCAGGAGAATGGTACGACCCCTGCCTGCTTCATGGGTGGGGGCGAGGAGGCAATGAGGCCCTGGTGCTTTAACGATCAGCTGTCTCCTCATAGGCCTCAGTGACACTGACAACAGCCATAGCCATGGACACAAAGACCTGGGTCCTGTTGGGACTTTCAGTCTTGCCATTCTCATTGCTCCTTTCCACATGAGGATGTCCTCGTGACTCCCAGACATGCACCTCTTTACAAGCTAGTTTTTGGCACTTGTTCGTGTGGTGTCTCAGGGGATCTGAGCTGAGTCTGATAACTCAGATCTTCTTGGTGGCCATACTCCTCGTAAGGCAGCTCTGTAGGAAACTGGCCTGGTTCCTGGTTTTAGGAATGTTTTAACAATCCGTGTCAATAAAGAACCCTCCTGTCTGCGTCTGGGCCCTGCACTGGCAATTTAATTCTTGAACCACAGATGCAGTGTGTCCCAGTCTCCCCCTCATTCTAGTCAATTTATCAAGTCTTCAGAAAATACTCTTCAAATTTATGAACCTGTTTGCTTTTGTTATTCCGGACTTCTGTTTCTAACAGTTACAGCCTTTTTTTTGTCTCCTTCGAGATTAATTTAACACTGCTATAGGTGTGACTGTCCCTGTGAATGGCTGGTGAGGAATGTTTTAATTACTTGTGAAGTGTCAATAAGAGAGCTATTTGTGTTTGTATGAAGTCTTTGATGTCTGGGTGTTTTAGAACAACTGATAACAACTAGTGACTATTATGGGATGCTATGCAAGACTCTGATACCTGGCCAGGTGGCCAAGAGATTAAGAAGAGAAAAAAAAGAAGCTGAAGGACGGCTGGGAGACAAGACCTGCAGGGGATGTTCTATAAACTTGATACGGTGCCAAAGGAGTACAAAGGGGAAGGACGAGAAAAAAACTTGGAGAGGAAGACTACAAGCCTTCAGCATGAAAGACCCCTAGAGACACCCAGAGGGACCACCGGAGACTGATGCGCATGCTCCAGTAGAAGGGACTGGACCCTGGAAGCTAATTATAATAATCTATTTTTTTAGAAGTAGTAATGAATATGTATTAGTCTAGGAGCATAAAAATCAGCTACTTGATGTAACTGGTGTGTGTCCTGGTGGAGTGGAGACTCCCGGTGCACCCAGCACTGTTTGCTTACCTCTATTCTTTTAATAAATCCTATTTTTTTATTTAATCCTATTTTGAAGACTGAGCCATTTCTAACATGCCCTATCCACTGCAGAGGCAGAAGTGACCTCAGAGTCACTGCCACAGTAACATTCCTCCTGCTGGGCCATGAGATCCTGAGGTAGAGCTGACCTCTCTCTAGGCCCCTACGCACCTGGTTTTCACTTTCTGGGTTAGAGATTAAGCAAAGTTTTAGTGAGAGTGTTTGTTGCTCTGCTTGTGGTTTCAAGTCTGTGGTTAAGTTACGGACAAGCTCTGTGGTTTAGGGTTTTTTTAGGTTTGCCCAGAAGTCTAGGGTTAAATGCAGCATTTTCATTCTAGTGTTAAGGGAAGGCATTAGGATTAGCAAGAGGAAAAAAAGTGATTCCTTTCAGAGTATTTTAGTAGCATTTATGTTTAGAGATTAAAATTACTGGCTCAAGTAAGGTAAGGGCCATACGCGACTGTTTTATATCAAGTCAGTGTTATTGCAGCATCCACGTTACATAATCCCTCTTACTTCTATGAAATCATAAGTTTCTGTTGGCCAAGCTCTTCTTCCCACCCTGTAATCTCACATCTCTCTTGTCCAGGCTGCTCCTGACCTCCCCATGTCTTATTGGGATCAGATTTCTGATGACATTCATGATTGCAGAGTATCTGTCTCACCTCTGTTGGCTCCTCCATTCCTGAGAAGGAAGTGGCGTAGCAGTCAGGAGGGAATAGGACACAAAGGTCTTTAGGATCATCCTGCACGATGTGCCCATCACCTCTGCACCTCCTCAAAGTCACACTTCCTGTATATAAGTTTTTTTTCACAGATGGCTTTTGTGGATCCAGGGTTATTTTTTTCTCATGCATGTTTCAGTTTTGGATATGTAGAGACGGAATAAGGAAAGCCAAGGCACAGATGGAACTGACCTTCTCAAGGGATGCAAGGAATAATTGGAAGGGATTCTATAGATACATTGCTCAGAAAAGAAAGGCCAAGGAGAGTGTACCCTCTCTGATGGATGAGAAGGTTTAACTGGCAATGAGAGACATGGAGAAGGCTGAGGTACTCAGCACCGTCTTTGCCTCAGTCTTCAGTGCCAATCAGGCTTCCCAAGTCTTTCACTTCCCTGAACCCATAGATGGAGGCTGGAGAGCAAATTCCCACCTGCTGTGAGTGAAGAGCAGGTCCAAGACAACCTGATGGAACTCAACAAGTACAAGTCTATGTGGCCTGATGACTTGCATCCCAGGATCCTTAGGGAACTGGCTGATATAGTTGCCAAGCCTCTCCCCATCATACTGGGGGCTGTTCATTCTACAGAAGAGAAAGCTCCAGGGTGACCTCTTTGTGGCCTTTGAGTACTTAAAGGAGGCTTATAAAAAAGACGGAGAGTGGCTCTTTGTCAATTAGAGAATTACAGGAAAAGGGGGAAAGGTTTTAAGGTAAAAGAGGGGAGATTTAGATTAGAGGTTAGGAGGTAATTCTTCACTCAGAGGGAGGTGAGGCACTTGAAGGGGCTACTGAGAGACCTTATAGATATGCCATCCCTGGATTTGTTCAAGAGCAGGTTAGATGAGGCCCTGGGCAACCTGATCTCAGGGGGGCATCCCTGTCCAAGGCTGGGGGATTGGAACTAGATGATCTTTAAGGTCTCATCCAACATGAGCCATTCTATGGTTCTATGGTCTCACAAACTATACCTCAGAAATGACTCCCATCCCATCAGCTTTCCTGTGGTCTACCACCTGACTAGAACAGAAGGTGCCTTGCCATTTTCAATGCCATGTGCATGCTTCTGGCCTTTACGGTTCCTGTGACACATTCTTCCTGCTGGTCAGGCAGATCCAGAGACAGAAGTGACCTCCCAGCCTCCATCACAGCCACGTACCTCCTGCAGGCCCAGCAGATCCTGAGGCACAGCTGATCCCATCACAGCATTCCCAGCCAGCTCCTCCTTGTGGCCTCTGATCTGATCACATACCTGCCACTTCACATGCCTCTTCCAATGCCATACAACTGCTGCAGGACCTCGCAGTCCGTGACCTTCCCCAAGGGGACAAACAGGTGAAGTTAGGGTAGGAGTGGGGTTGAAGCTGAGATGTGCTGTGTGCATGTTGGAGGGCTTTGGGAGTTAGGTGTTCAGGTAAATGTTTAAGAATTACAGGTCACCCTCCAGGTTTAAGGGAATGGTAAGGGCTTCAATGAAGTGTTTGGTGTTCTGCTTACGGATCCTGCTCCAGGTTTAGGATGAGGGAAAGATTTGAGGCTTATAGTTCAGATCTGGGTTAATGGCTAGGTTTAAGGCTGGCATTTCAATCCCTGGTTAGACTTAATCATCCTTCTGCCTGCCCTTCTAGTAGAAAATGGGTTTAATATCTGCCTTTTTAAAGTTCTGAGGAATGTCTTTGATCAATCTGTCATTTCCAAGGTCTTTGGGATAGATCTTATGACAGTGTCAGCAGTTCCACCAACACCTCTCTCACCCTTCCCACACCACCACTAAGCAACTTGAAGACTGACCAGTGGGATGATGAAGGTTTGGAAAAGGGCTTCCTTTAGATCTCTGAGGAGGGCTGTTATGGGCTTCACACAGGAAGTGATGGCAGTATCATAGAAAACAGTGACACTTGTGTGGACAGAAGAGCAGGTGGATAAGGCTTTGGGCCTGCCAACACAGGACACACACACATGAAAACTGCATGAGAGTGAAGAGGAAGATTGGATCCAAACTGCAGATTATGAAAGAAAAGGCCACGAGTATTACCATGGCACTGCAGGACAGCTCCAGCAATGGGGCAGAATCATAGCAGGTGTGAATGACACTGGGGCCACAGAACTGTAGCATGAAGGAGGAGAAATAATTCCTGTACATGAGAGAAATTCTCCTGGTTCAGGTGCAGCTGCCTTTTGGAGTCAGACCTTCCACTTCTCGAGTCTTGCAGAGAATAGGGATGACATACAGCCCAGGGCTGACCTTTGGACATGGTCCCAGCAGGAAGCACTCTGTTCATGCAGAAGGTGCAGCTGATAGTGCTCCCACCTCTGTGAGCAAAGGGGATGCTGTCGACATCCAGGAAGCTGGCCAGCATCTGTCGTGGGGTGGTGGAGCTTTTTGAGAAAGGGAAGCAAATGTTCCATATCCTTCTGAAAGCTGGTATTGCCCTAACCAAAGAAAGGTCAAGGGACCTACGCACGAGATCCTAGTCCGGGTAGGCCAGGATCAGGGGAACTGCTGTATCGAGACAGGCTGGGAGTTGGTCTGTGGGTGATGAGCAATTGTATTGTGCATCATTTGCTTTATACATGTCATCATCATCATCATAAAATGTGTTATTATTTATTGCTATTGTGTCTGTTATTCTTATATTTCATTTTCTGTCCTTCTAACTTGTCTATATTTCGACAAATAAGCTTTTGAGTGGTGGGTGTGAGCTAACATCGTGGTGTTGCTTAGGTGCCCAACAGGTTAAAGCACAACAATTTTGACAACCAAACATTAATAGAAAAAATCACATTTCTAAAATCAGTCTCTCTGCTGTTCAGACAGGAGCAGTCAGTAATAACTTCATTCTGCCTAAAACACCACACCCCAGGAGAGACCCTGCTGCCTTTGGGAGCTGTCAGCCCTGAGGCCTTGGGGACACCTCGAGGAAGCCCAATGGCACAGAGCAAGAGATGCCATGGTCTTCCCTATGCAGGCCCATAGGGAAAACCATACACGCTGTGCTGCTGAGCTGGGCAGGGCTCCTGGGCCCAAGGGGAGCTCCTGGCAAGCGGGCAGCACTGCAGAGAGACAGCTCTGCCTAGGAGCAGCTCCTCTGCACAGCTCAGCAGGGCTGGAGTCTCTGACAGCAGCTGGCCGAGGAGAGGAGAGAAGGAGAGAGGGCTTGGAGGCACTGAGGAGCGCAACAACAGAGGGCAGCGTGTGGCAAGACACATCTGCATGCTCTTGACACTGTGAGTCTCTGGCAGCAGGGCAATGCAAGAGGGCTTGCCAAAAATGTCTTTTACAGCTGGCACATCCGATGGCTGATAGCATCTGTCAGGATGGTTCACTGTTTTTCTCCAGTGAGGAGTAGCAGATGCTGTAGAGAATGTCATTTATGAGGCAGCATTTCAAGAGAAAGACCACGGCTTTTTTATCTGAAGGGGAAGGCTTTTTTGGACTCTGTGGTTTAAGACTTCTACTGCAAACGTTTTGCAGGTTTCATGGTAATGTGTTCTCAGGATTGTACAGGAGAATGAGTCTACTAGAGCATTGAACTGAGAAATCAGTATGTCAGCAATGAACTTCATAAAGACCCGTCAGCCACCTCGCCTTACAGACTGCACCAACATCATGTCTGTGATCTCAGGTTTTAACTGAGCTGACATAGATCCGGCTCCTTGCAGGGACATAGGCAGGTGGTGAGAGGGAGCTGCTGCTAGAAATGCCATGCGAGGGAGGGCTCAGGCACCTCCGTGCCATCCCCTGCAGGACAGGAGCCTTCCCTGGGACACCCCCTGCTCTCCTCTCCCACCAGCACAGCCTCTGCCCTCAAGCCCCTGGTGTCCCCAGCAGGAGCTGCCTTCTCTGCAGGCAGAGCTGCAGCAGAGGAGGGTCTGCTGAGTGTCCGTCTGTCCCTCCCTGGCCTTGCCTCCCCTGGCAGCAGCACGCTGGCATTCCTCCTGGCTTCTCCAGCTGGCCGTGATGCTGCTGGTCTTGTTCCCAGGCTGGCTGGGGATGGGGGTTTCACATGCCCACAGAGTGAGCCCTCGGTGTGCTTGGGGGAAGGGGAGTACAGGGACAGGGTGAGGGGTGTGGAGATGGTCACTTTGAGCCTGGATTCTTCTGCTCTCAGAAGTGTTCAGGTTCTTCTCAGGTGAACCTATGAATGCAGTTGTCCTGCAGCTCAAAGAGATGCCAGAACAGGTCAGCACAAACCAGGAAGATCCACAGGATTTTACTTGGAATGCAGGAGAATGGTACAGGATTTCTGCTTTAGAGACTCTCCTCAGGAGTGGTGGGTAAACTAGAACAAAAGACACAATTATAAATCCACCTATGTTCTTTCCTATTGCTATAGGACAAAACTCACTCCTGAATTACCCACAGCAGAATGTCCTCCTACAAGGGAAAGCCTCAGGCAGCATCAATACAGACACAGGAAAGGGATCTGCCAAATGTCTGTGTGTAATTGGGCAAGCGCGTTGGGGAGATATATGAGAAATGGAATTGTTTTTTCTCAGATAACTCTGGTATATTATCACTGTATTTCTGTTCCTTGGGCAGGATCCCATACGCAGAACCAGCAAATGCCCAACAGCAGCTCAGTGAGTGAGTTCCTCCTGCTGGCATTCGCAGACACGCGCAAGCTGCAGTTCCTGCACTTTGCGCTCTTCCTGGGCATCTACCTGGCTGCCCTCCTGAGCAACGGCCTCATCGTCAGCGCCGTAGCCTGCGACCACCACCTCCACACCCCCATGTACTTCTTCCTCCTCAACCTCGCCCTCCTCGACCTGGGCTGCATCTCCACCTCTGTACCCAAAGCCATGGCCAATGCCCTCTGGGACACAAGAGTTATCTCCTATCAAGGTTGTGTTGCACAGGTGTTCTTTTTAGTCTTCTTCTTTGGTTCAGAGTATTCAATTCTCATCACCATGGCCTACGACCGCTACGTTGCCATCTGCAAGCCCCTGCACTACGGGAGCCTCCTGGGCAGCAGAGCTTGTGCCCAGATGGCAGCAGCTGCCTGGGGCAGTGGCTTTCTGTATGCTGTCCTGCACACAGCCAACACATTTTCCCTGCCCCTCTGCCATGGCAATGCTGTGGACCAGTACTTCTGTGAAATCCCACAGATCCTCAAGCTGTCTTGCTCAGATGCCTACCTCAGGGAAGGTCGGCTTCTCATCTTTAGTGCCTGTTTAACCACAGTATGCTTTGTTTTCATTGTGGTGTCCTATGTGCATATCTTCAGGGTGGTACTCAGGATGCCCTCTGACCAGGGATGCCATAAAGCCTTTTCCACATGCCTCCCTCACCTGGCTGTGGTCTCTCTGTTTGTCAGCACTGTCATATTTGCCCATCTTAAGGCCCCCTTGATCTCCTCCGCATCCATTGACCTAGTGGTTGCAGTTCTGTACTCATTGGCACCTCCAGCATTGAACCCCTTAATCTACAGCATGAGGAACCAGGAGCTGAAGGATGCTTTGAGGAAACTGATGCATTGATGTCTTTCAAAATCAGGAAATTGCCCTTCGTCTTCCACATATGGCTGATAATGTAATGCATTTCTGGCACAAGGTTTAGTTTGTTGGTTTTTGGACTTTTTTAATACTCTTCAGAGCAGCAGCACCAGGTCAGGGATGTGTGTAATGGGGAATGCATGGGGAAGGTGTTCCACAGTGGCTGTCCAGGCCAGCACCAATGTGCTCACCTGGGAATTGTTCCCTTGGACATGGGATATCCAAGAAGATCAGGGCCCCCTGTGTGTGCAGGGGAGATATGGGAAGGGAAACCCTTTGCTACTGCTGCCAGCAGGCCCATCATACCCATGTAGAGAGATGAACATATGCCAGCACAAAGGCCATCAGCTATTCCTAGAAGTCTCATGAAGGCCAGCAGGGCAGATAGTGTCATGAGGCCAGCTAACGTCCCCTGGGAAGCCACCTGAAGGCAGCTCTGGGATGTGCTTCCTTCAATGTCTCTGTGCCCATTCCTCATGTCCTGGGGTATCTCAGAGGAGGGCAGAGCAGGGCGAGGCACCGCAGGGCTGAGGTGCCTCCCAGCCTCTGGCAGTGGTTGCAGGAGCCAGAGGGACACTGCAGGCACTGCCGTGCACTGCCTGTGGATGTGCAAGGCAGGGACCTGTGTCTCTCAACAGCCCCATGTGTATGAGGAGCATGGGAGGACAGCTCAGACAAAGGCACCTCACAGAGCCCTGACGCTGCCCTGTGTGACTCCAGAAACAACCCCTGTTGTCCCTGTGAGATTTCTGTCATGCCTCTTGCACAGATTCAATGCACATGCTCCTCTCCTCTATGTCACACTACCATGACTTTCTGGACTGGGCTGTCAGAGATTTGGATCATAGATTTCTGGGACTTGGAAAAGGCAGGCATCAAAAGCATCTTAAGGAATGACAATAAATAAACAAATAAATAAATAAAAGGGCGAGGAGAATTGCAACTGTCACCTCTGCACCTGCTGACATGATGGGGAAAGTCCTGCCACAGCCGTCTTCAGGTATGTGGCAGAAAAAAAAAAAAGAAATTGCTGAAGCAGTAGGGAAGGGGAAAGAAGGCAATGTGGTGAACCTGGCCTTTATCAAGGCCTTTGCCATGGTCTTCTGCAGTCTCCCTTTAGCCAGACTGGTGAGATTTGGACTGAAGAAAGGGATGATGATGTGAGGGGGAGGGTGGCTGGACATTAATGGTACAAAGTCCTCCTGCCAGCCAGATACCAGCAGCATCCCTCAGTGATAGGCACTTGGGTCAACACCATTGACCCTCTTTGTTATCTCCCTTTATGATGACATGGAGCACATTTTCAGCTCATTTGTGGCTGATGCCAAGCTAGGAGGAGTCCTTGAGCAACTTCACCTTGCGCAGAGCACAACACTATGTGGGCTGCTGCAGGGCAAGTTAAGTCCATCCCTGTCAGACTCAGTACAAGCAGACACTCGGTTGCCATGCTGACTGTGAGATCCCCTCTGCCTACATATCCAGTAGGACCCTTACAGGAAGAAAACCTGGCTATAGGTTGTCATGTTCCTTCTTGGAGGTAAGGAACTGGACAGGCTTGAGAGGTTGCTTGCGGGAACCTCATGAGACTCCCACCTGCTCTCATGAGACGCCACCTGGAGTACTGCGTTCAGCTCTGGGGCTCCCAATACAAGAATGACTTGAAGCTATTAGAGTGAGTCCAGACAAGGACCACAAGGATGATCAAGGGGCTGGAGCACCTCTCCTATTAAAACAGGCTGAGGGAGTTGGTGTTGTTCAGCCTGGAGAAGGCTCTGAGGAGACCTTAGAGCATCCATTCAGTACTTAAAGTGGGCCAACAGAAAAGCTGGGGAGAGACTTTTTCTCAGGGTGTGCAGTGATAGGACAAGGGGAATGGTTTCAAACTTAAAGAGGGTAGATTTAGAGTGGATAGTCAGATGAAATTCTTGATTTGGAAGTGAGGCACTGGCACTGGTGCTGTGGGTCCAGAGGACACCCAGAGGGAGTTTGGATCAGCCCATGCCCTTGTGTTTGAAGGAACAGCTGGTGAGAGTGGAGAGGCAGCAGTGAAATCATGGGAATATCGGAGTGAGAGCAAGGTGGGGAAGAGAAGTGGTTGTCTGCAGCCTTCAGAGAGGTGTGGGACAGCATAGGAAAGTCTGCAGAGGAGAAGGCAGAGGGCTTTGACGAGAATGGAAGGCTGCAGCAACACTGACACCTTTGTCCCCTTGGCCATGGCTTATGAGGAGACGTGTTATACTTGCAGTAAATGACTGAGTCCCAAATAGGATTGCAATTAAAGTTTACAATTTCTTAAAGGAATAGAGGCAAGCAAACAGCACTGGGTGTGCCAGGAGTCTCCTCTCCACCAAGACACACACCTATTACATCAGGTGGCTGTTTTTTATGCTCCTAGGCTAATACATGTTCTACACCACTTTTTGGAAAAGGCAGGGTTATTATAATTAGTTTCCCGGCATCCGAACCATCCCATGGACGCATGCGTATCAGTCTCCGGTGGTCCCTCTGGGGGGTCGCTCGTACTGAAGGCTCATAGTCTTCCTTCCAGTCTTTGTCCTTCAATTGTTCTTCATCTTCCCCCCTTCTTCTTATTTGGTCATATCTTAGCTGGATATCAGAGACCCGTGCAGCGCCACATGCAATAGTTAGCAGTTATTTTGAAACCCCTTTGTTCGCTTCTCCCAGATATCAGAGACTTGTCCCATGCAAAAGTCAGCAGTTTTTGGAAACTCCTTTGTTCTCTTATCCCCTAGAGCCGAGTCTCAGGGTTTACCCTTCAAACGCTCTATTGACACGAACTGCTAGACAATTCTTTTGCAAGATACAAGAAATATATACATTAACCACTCTGTTTCACTTAGACGTGTGGTTATCCAAGGGTATGTAAGCCAGAAGGTCACATTCATCATACCATGCAGCCCTAGCATTGTTCCATATCGACACGAATCAGATGAACATATTTCACATACTCGTGGCATTGGGACAATGTATTCTCCTTTGAACCATGTGAAAACGCAGGATGGTGTCATAATGCTGTCCTTCACATGATATTATGGGCATCGTCCCCTACCCCACAGACTCCAGGAAGAGCCCTGAGTGAGACATGGAGGTGCTGGGGGTGCAGGATCTCCCCTCCCAGTGGCTGGGGTCAGGCCTTGGCCTTCTGCTTCAGCAAAACAAACCAAGACTTTTCTCAGCACAGTGCCTTTGCCTGTCTGTAATCACGGCCTCTAGTTATCTGCTCTAACAGTTCCCATGTGAGGCTTTCATAGAAACAGACTAGAATGACCAACAGAGTGTAGAGTATAGAGCAGTCTAATACTACGGAATAGAGTAGCCAGCAGAGGTGAGACAGGTACTTTGATATAATGAAAGCCATCAGAAAGCTGATCCCAGTTAGATGACTGATATGGGGAGGTCAGGAGTAACCTGGCCAGGACAGATGTGAGATTTGGGGGAGGGAAGAGAAGGGAGGAGGAGCTCAGAAGCTTACCTCTGTAGAGGTACGAGGGTTCATGTAATGTTGAGGCTGCTGTGACACTGACTTCAAACAGTCTTGTAGGGCCTATAAACCGTTTTCAACAGTAACAATAATCCCTGAACCTAAACATTACACAAACACCCTGACAGGAATCCACTATTGTAATGAAGAAATCAAAGTATCACCTGAAGAAAAACTCAGCCCATAGCCCCTTTCCCTTACATTTACTCTCTTGCTCACCCAAATCACTGTCCCTAACACTAACATTAAATGACTCTATTTCATCTTAGACTTCTTGACAGATGTAAACAAAACCCTTAAGCATAATGTGTGCCCATACCCTAAACAGAGACCTGACACCACAAGCAGAACACCAAATGCTCCATCTAAAACTTTGCTTAATCTCTAACCCAGGAAGGTCAAATCTAGTCCCTAGGAGAGTAGAGAGAGGTCAGCTCTACCTCAGGATCTTCTGCCCCAGCAGCAGAAATGTGACTGTGTGTCCTGGTTTCAGTTAGCACAGAATTAATTTTCTTCCTAGTAGCTGGTGGAATGCTGTGTTTTGGCTTAGGATGAGAAGAGTGCTGATAACACCCCGATGCTTTAATTGTTGCAGAGCAGTGCTTACACCAAGCCAAGGACATCTCAGCCTTTTGCTCTGTCCTGCCAACGGGCAGGCTGGGGGTGCAGTAAGAGCTGGGAGGGGACAGACCCAGGACAGGTGACCCAAACTAGCCAAAGGGGTATTCCATACCATCTGACGTCATGCTAAACAATATATAGGGGTGGCTAGCTGGGGGGAAGGGGCCGGACTGCTCGGGGTTAGGCTGGGCATCGGTCAGCGAGTGGTGAGCAATTGCATTGTGCATCACTTGTTTGTACATACTATTATTACTTTCCTATTATCACCATTGTATTATTATTGTTATTATTTTTATTATTATTTTGTTATTATTATTTTCCTGTCTTATTAAACTGTCTTTATCTCAACTCACGGGCTTCACTTTCCATTTCTCTCCCCCGTCCCAGAGAGGGAGGGGGGAGGGTGAGCGAACGGCTGCGTGGTGTTTAGCTGCCAGCCGGGTTAAACCACGACAGCCCTTTTGGCGCCCAACGTGGGGCCCGAAAGGTTGAGATAACGGCAGATCTGACCAGAGTGTGTTAAACTAAAATTGGTGTAAGGATTAGACCTGCTTAATAGTCACTTGTCATGATGCTGATTGCTTTAATCTCAACTCTGCTGCGCCTGTTTTCCAAATTGAGTATTATAGTACATTATTTTCCGTATTTGCTCTCTGTCGTGTTGTTTATCCTCTCCGGGCCCTGGTTTCAGATCATTATGGTGCTGTGTGTTGTAGCAATGGCTTATGAGACGATGAAATATGTGGTCATGACTCTAACTTGTTATTTGTATTCAGTAACATCGTCGACTCTGTACTTTGGAAACAGTATCTTGGAAACTGTTAGCAATTATACCTATTGTTTTTTTCCATTATGGAGTCAATCTGTGGAGGGGAAAGGGGAGGATATTTTTCCTTACTTGCTTACTCTCCCTTTCTCCTTCACCACCCCTGTATCCTCCTGGGTCACTCTGCCTTCCTCCTTCACCACCCTCTTATCCCCTGAGCTTGTCACAATAGCTCTCCAAGATATTGAATATTTCTGGAATACTCAGAGTACCATAGTCTTGTTGTTCTGCCTCATGAATGCACTTCAGATTCTGCTTATAGTTAAACAACTACTTGGGAAGCTCTTCCGGGGATGTGCCCAGAGGCAGGATAGTTGTGGGTGGCAGGGAGTATGGGCGGATATGGGCAGGCATCTAGAGCAGTTGGCACCCCCGGTGTGTTGGAAATTCACCCCTGAACAATGGCAAAATCCTCAAAAACTGGCAGAATGCTTGAAAAAAAGGTGTCATGATTCTGGCAGTTCTAAAGTAACACAAATCATTGTAACGTGCTGGGGCCTGGCTCATGCCTATCGAGCTGCCATTGATACTGCTATCAACTTAGTGACAGACCCTGCGGCCACTCCAAGCCCTGTGACAGATCCAACGGCCACTGTGACCCCTACGGTGGACTCGGCAGCCGCTCCAGATCCGGTTCCTGCAGCCGCTCCAGATCCGGTTCCTGCAGCCGCTCCAGCTCCGGTTCCTGCAGCCGCCCCAGTCCCAGCTCCTGCAGCCGCTCCAGTCCCAGCTCCTGCAGCCGCTCCAGTCCCAGCTCCTGCAGCCACTCCAGTCCCAGCTCCTGCAGCCGCTCCAGTCCCAGCTCCTGCAGCCGCTCCAGTTCCAGCTCCTGCAGCCGCCCCAGCTCCAGCTCCTGCAGCCGCTCCAGCTCCAGCTCCTGCAGCCGCTCCAGCTCCAGCTCCTGCAGCCGCTCCAGTTCCAGCTCCTGCAACTTCTCCAGTCCCAGCTCCTGAAGCTGCTCCAGTCCCAGCTCCTGCAGCCGCTCCAGCTCCAGCTCCTGCAGCCGCTCCAGCTCCAGCTCCTACTGCTGCTCCAGTCCCAGCTCCTGCAACTGCTCCAGCTCCGGCAGCCGCTCCAGCTCCTGTGGCCGTGTCAGAGAAACGAGCTGTAGCAGTGCAAGTTGACCCTGCAGAGGGTATTCCAATCCCTGTAATGGGGTCAGAGAAACGAGCTGTAGCAGTGCAAGCTGCCCCTGCAGAGGGCATTCCAATCCCTGTGGCAGACCCTGTAACAAAGTCAGAGAAACGAGCAGTAGCAGTGCAAGCTGCCCCTGTAGAGAAGGTGAAAATATGGTACAGAAATTCAAGTCGTTTAGAACGCAGAGAGTCTTCTGCCAATCCAGGTAAGGCTTCTGCCAAAACTAAGTATAGAGATGACGAAGATGATGACGACGCTGGGCCATCAAGGATTCAGGAGGAGGAAGATGAGGATGCCGAAAGAGCAACAGTAACTACCCGAAGCCTAAACGAGCGCGAGCTACGAGATGTGCGAAAAGATTTTGGTCGCTGTATAGGTGAGCAGCTTGTCACCTGGCTGCTCCGGTGCTGGGACTCTGGAGCCAATTGTGTGGAATTAGACGGCAGGGAAGCCAGACGGTTGGGATCCCTTGCTCGAGACGCCGGCATTGACAAAGCAATTGCAGATGGAGCACGACCCACCAGCCTCTGGAGGCGTCTCCTCTCAGCTGTGAGGGAAAGGTATCCCTTCAAGGAAGATATTTTATGTGTACCAGGCAAGTGGACCACTATGGAGAAGGGAATCCAATACCTGAGGGAATTAGCCGTACGGGAAGTGATTTATGAGGATCTGAGGCCCGCTATACTCCAACTGAAAAGGAGATATTGGCAGCATATGAAGGAGTTCGATCTGCTTCGGAGGTGGTCGGTACTGAAGCGCAGCTCCTCCTAGCACCCCGATTGCCGGTACTAGGCTGGATGTTCAAGGGAAGGGTCCCCTCTACGCATCATGCAACTGATGCTACATGGAGCAAGTGGGTTGCACTGATTACTCAGCGGGCTCGAATAGGAAACCCCAGTCGCCCAGGAATATTGGAAGTGATCATGGACTGGCCAGAAGGCAAATACTTTGGGATATCATCAGAGGAGGAGGTGGGTCGTGCTGAAGAAGCCCCACTGTACAACCAGTTGCCAGAGAATGAAAAGAAATATGCCCTGTTCACTGATGGGTCCTGTCGTATTGTGGGGAAGCATCGGAGATGGAAGGCTGCTGTATGGAGTCCTACGCGACGAGTTGCAGAAGCTGCTGAGGGAGAAGGTGAATCGAGTCAGTTTGCAGAAGTGAAAGCCATTCAGCTGGCTTTAGACATTGCTGAACGAGAAAAATGGCCAGTTCTCTATCTCTACACCGATTCATGGATGGTAGCAAATGCCCTGTGGGGATGGTTACAGCAATGGAAGCAAAACAACTGGCAGCGTAGGGGCAAACCCATCTGGGCTGCTGCATTGTGGCAAGATATTGCTGCTCGGGTAGAGAACCTGGCTGTGAAAGTACGCCACGTAGATGCTCATGTGCCCAAGAATCGGGCTACTGAAGAACATCAAAACAACCAGCAGGTGGATCAGGCTGCTAAGATTGAAGTAGCTCAGGTGGACTTGGATTGGCAGCATAAAGGTGAATTATTTATAGCCCGATGGGCCCATGACACCTCAGGCCATCAAGGTAGAGACGCAACATACAGATGGGCTCGTGATCGAGGGGTGGACTTGACCATGGACGCTATAGCACAGGTTATTCATGACTGTGAAACATGTGCTGCAATCAAGCAAGCCAAACGGTCAAAGCCTCTTTGGTATGGAGGACGATGGCTGAAATATAAATATGGAGAGGCCTGGCAGATTGATTACATCACACTCCCTCAAACTCGCAATGGCAAGCGCCACGTACTTACAATGGTGGAAGCAACCACCGGATGGCTGGAAACATATCCTGTGCCTCATGCCACCGCCCGGAACACCATCCTGGGCCTTGAAAAGCAAGTCCTATGGCGACATGGCACCCCAGAAAGAATAGAATCAGACAATGGGACTCACTTCCGAAACAACCTTATAGACACTTGGGCCAAAGAACATGGTATTGAATGGGTGTATCACATCCCCTATCATGCACCAGCCTCCGGGAAAGTTGAACGATACAATGGCCTGTTAAAGACTACCTTGAAAGCAATGGGCGCTGGGACGTTCAAAAACTGGGATACGCATTTAGCAAAGGCCACCTGGTTAGTCAATACTAGGGGATCTACCAACCGAGCTGGACCTGCCCAATCAAACCTGTTACGTACTGTAGATGGGGATAAAGTTCCTGTAGTGCATGTAAAAAATATGCTGGGTAAAACAGTCTGGGCTACTCCTGCCTCAGGAAAAGGCAAACCTATTCGTGGAATTGTTTTCGCTCAGGGACCTGGATACACTTGGTGGGTGATGCAAAAGAACGGAGAGGTCCGGTGTGTACCTCAAGGAGATTTAATACTGGGTGAGAATAGCCCATGAACTGAATTGTACCATGTTAAATAGTATATTATACTGTATGTTATCACTACCATGATTACTATAGGTGACTAATTAGAATGTATGGAAAAGAGTGTAACCTGAGCATGACATAAATGGTATGGAATAAGGGGTGGATAGATGTCCTGGTTTCAGTTAGCACAGAATTAATTTTCTTCCTAGTAGCTGGTGGAATGCTGTGTTTTGGCTTAGGATGAGAAGAGTGCTGATAACACCCCGATGCTTTAATTGTTGCAGAGCAGTGCTTACACCAAGCCAAGGACATCTCAGCCTTTTGCTCTGTCCTGCCAACGGGCAGGCTGGGGGTGCAGTAAGAGCTGGGAGGGGACAGACCCAGGACAGGTGACCCAAACTAGCCAAAGGGGTATTCCATACCATCTGACGTCATGCTAAACAATATATAGGGGTGGCTAGCTGGGGGGAAGGGGCCGGACTGCTCGGGGTTAGGCTGGGCATCGGTCAGCGAGTGGTGAGCAATTGCATTGTGCATCACTTGTTTGTACATACTATTATTACTTTCCTATTATCACCATTGTATTATTATTGTTATTATTTTTATTATTATTTTGTTATTATTATTTTCCTGTCTTATTAAACTGTCTTTATCTCAACTCACGGGCTTCACTTTCCATTTCTCTCCCCCGTCCCAGAGAGGGAGGGGGGAGGGTGAGCGAACGGCTGCGTGGTGTTTAGCTGCCAGCCGGGTTAAACCACGACAGAGGTCACTTCTACCTCTGCAGTGGATAAGGCAGCAGCAGGAACGTCTCACAGAAAGGGACTGGGAGGTCACTTCTGTCTGTAGCTGACAGGTCAGCCTTGGCTTCTCCCTGGGATCTGCACTTTTGGGCTGACATCTGACAGTGGCCCTGCTAGGCCAGCAGAAGGCACCTGCTTGGCATGCTGACTGGGGGATCCCCTCTGCCTCCAGAGCCAGGAGGACCCAGACAGAAAGAAGGCCCCAAGATGGGTTGTCCTGTCCCTTCTGCTTGAGTCCATGAGTGGGCAGCAGCAGGCACAAGGCTTGGCTGTGTCTAGCCAAGAAACTGCAAGGCCAGCAGCAGGCCCCTGGCTTGGAAGCTGCTGCTGAGGTGACTTGTGTCTGCTTGGCTGCCAGGCCGCAAGGAGCCTGCTGGGTTGGGATGCCTACTTCAGGAGTGGTTTCCACCCTTATGGAGCTTCCTTTGATAGTGGGAAAGAGCAGGAGAGAAAAAGTGCCACAACGTGCACCCTGGAATGTTGGCACCGGCCATGAGGAGGAAGAAATATCCAGGGGAACAACTGCTCCGTCTGCTAGAGTTAGAGGCAAAGAAGGTGTTAAGAGCCTCAACCTTTATCTCCTTTCTTGTTACCAGGTTTCCCCTCACATCCAATAAAGGATGATGATTCTCCCTAATCTTCCTTTATGTGAAGTATTTATATAAGCAGTTTTTATTTTCTTTGACAGTAATATACCGATGGAGCTCCAGCTGGGCTTTGGCCCTTCTAATTTTGACCTGCACAGCCCCATAACATTCAGGACACAGCTCCAGACAAACTGAAAGCATGCATGGGAGGAAAGCACAGAAGACTTTCCTGCAAGTCCTGATGCTGCTGTCTTGTCACAGATAGCACAATCACATGGGATTAGAACTGTCTGCCTGCAGACCTTAACGCCTGACAGAATGGAGAGTCAGTCCACGGGAACCTTGAGAAACCTCAAGATTTGTCTAAAGGAACATCGTGCCCTTTACAAGAAGAAGAGCCCTGTCCTGCACTGATGAAGAGTAACCCTACACATCAGGGCAGCGTGGGATGCTGCTGAGTGAGCAGTGCCCAGGAGGAGGAGGGACTGGGCACCACGAGGGATGTCATAAAAGCAGTGGTGCCTGCTCACCAGGAACCAGGGCAGCTTCCTACAGAGCTGCCTCATGAGGAGCATGGCAACCAAGATGATATGAGTTATCAGACTCAGCTCATCTGTGTAAGAGACCACCAACAGAAAGGTCTGCAGCCAGCAGGGAAAGAGATACAGGTATGAGAGTCCTTAGGTAAGGCTGCTGTGGAAATCATTAAAGGCTGTGACAAGACTGAGACTGCCAGCAGGACCCAGGTCTTTGTGTCCATGGCTATGGCTGTTGCCTCTGCCACAGAGGCTTATGAGGAAACAGCTGACTGTTAAAGCACCAGGGCCTCATTGCCTCCTCGCCCCCACCCATGAACCAGGCAGGGGTCGTACCATTCTCCTGCACTTGGCCATGCACATCCCCATCTCCTACTGCCCCACAGAGAGCCCTTAGCAAGGTGTGCAGGGAAAGGATCTCCCTTCCCAGGGGATGGAGGTCAAGGCCTGGCTCTTGTGCTTGGTGACACACATCCAGTTTGTCCACACATCAGTGTCACCTTCACATTGCCTTTGTCTCCTTGTCCTCACTGCCTCCAGGGTTCTGCTCTAACGAGCTCCAAGGGAGGCTGTGTCAGTGCTGGCCCTCAGGGGGACACTGCAGGAAACTTGCCTCTGACTTCCACTTCTGGAGTGATGTCTTCAATTGTCTCTGAGTGCCTGATGTTATTGGGCTCATCAGCAAAGCCCCCAGAGGGGTGATTCCAGTGCCTTGGGCTAGTGCTGTGCTGCTGAGCTGGTCTGGGCTCGTGGGACAGAGAGAGCTCGTGGCAAGAGGGCCCTGGTGCAGAGAGACAGCTGTGCCCAGGAGCAGCTCCTCTGCACAGCGCAGAAGGGCTGGGGGCTCTGACCGCAGCTGGCACACAGAGAGGAGAGAAGGAGAGACGGCTTGGAGGCACTGAGGAGCACAACAACAGAGGGCAGCGTGTGGCAGGACACATCTGCAGGCTCTTGGCACCGTGAGGCTCTGGCAGCAGGGCCATGCAGGTGGGGTTGCCAGAGGGGTCTTCTACAGCCAGTAGCATCTGCCAGGGCTTGAGTCTCTCTGTTTCTGCAGTGCTTTAGATAATGACATTATGAGGGGCAATTCAGGAGGAAGATCAAGGCTTGGCTTATGTGAAGGATAAGACTTTTTCTGTAGCCTGTGCTTGCAGACTGCTGCAGTGGACAGGAGGCAGGTTTCATTTTCAGGGTTGTACAAGAGACTGAGACTCCTGGAGCATTGCATTGAGAAATCAATAACTTGGTGATCAAATTTGTAAAGTACCTTCCCAAACATCACCTCATGGACTGCACCAGCATCATCATAATGTGGTCCTCTCAGGTTTTATCTCAGCTGATCTTTAGGAGCTACAAAAGCTCTAATACCCCCTGTCTTTGGGAGTTGTCTGCAGGCCAAAGCAGAGCAGAGCAGGCCTTTGCAATGAGCATGAGCTTCATCCTATGTGGGCAGAGCTGCAGCACAGGAGGGTCTGCTGAGTGTCCGTCTGTCTCTCCCTGGCCTTGCCTCCCCTGGCAGCAGCACGCTGGCATTCCTCCTGGCTTCTCCAGCTGACCGTGCTGCTGCTGGTCTTGTTCCCAGGCTGGCTGGGGATGGGGGATTCACATGCCCGTGGGGTGAACCCTCGGTGTGCTTGGGGGAAGGGGAGTAAGGAGACAGGGTGAGGGGTGTGGAGATGGGCACTTTGTGCCTGGATTCCTCTGCTCTCAGCAGTGTTCAGGTTCTTCTCAGATCAGTCTCTGAGTGCAACTTTCCTGCAACACTCACAGGGTGGGTGAGACCAGCACTGATGAACAGATTGTCTGTTCTCACTAAAGGACACTGCACTATAGGGCCAGTCCCTTTTTCTTTGAGGATCCACAATATTTATCCTTATGTGCTGGAGAAGTGCCTAGGATTTCTGTTTTAGAAAAACTCAGCCAGTGTGGGAGGTTAGTAACAACAAAAATTCTAACCCTATAAAATAAAAATTTATATATATATATATATCTGCTCTGAAGTTGGGTAACCTGAGAGCAACACTGGGGCAAAGTTCTTTAATATCAGCAGTGAAGAGAGTCTGAGATTACCACATGTTCCTCCTTACCTCTGGCTTTTGGACATAACTGACTCTTCCATTGTCCACAGAGGAGTCCCCTGCTCCCAGGGATACCCTCAGGCATCAGGAAGAACGCATAAAAGTGACCTGCCAAATGTCTTCCTGGAAATGGACAATTTTCTGGAGATTCTAAATGAGAAATGGGATGAGTTTTTCTCTGATAAGTCTGTAGTACATTACTACTGTTCTTTCTCCTCTTTGTTCAGGATCACATCCCCAAAAAAGAAGATGCCCAACAGCAGCTCCATCACTGAGTTCCTCCTGCTGGCATTCGCAGACACGCGCGAGCTGCAGCTCCTGCACTTCGCGCTCTTCCTGGGCATCTACCTGGCTGCCCTCCTGGGCAACGGCCTCATCCTCAGCGCCGTAGCCTGCCACCACCGCCTCCACACCCCCATGTACTTCTTCCTCCTCAACCTCGCCCTCCTCGACCTGGGCTGCATCTCCACCACTCTGCCCAAAGCCATGGCCAATGCCCTCTGGGACACCAGGGCCATCTCCTATCAAGGATGTGCTGCACAGGTCTTTCTCTTTGTATTTTTTATGTCAGCAGAGTATTCCCTTCTCACTGTCATGGCCTATGACCGCTACGTTGCCATCTGCAAGCCCCTGCACTACGGGAGCCTCCTGGGCAGCAGAGCTTGTGCCCAGATGGCAGCAGCTGCCTGGGGCAGTGGCTTTCTCAATGCTGTCCTGCACACGGCCAACACATTTTCCCTGCCCCTCTGCCAAGGCAATGCTGTGGACCAGTTCTTCTGTGAAATCCCCCACATCCTCAAGCTCTCCTGCTCTGATGCTTACCTCGGGGAAGTTGGGGCACTTATTTTTACCGTTTGTTTAGCCTTTGGTTGTTTTGTTTTCATTGTTTTCTCCTACATGCAGATCTTCAGGGCAGTGCTGAGGATGCCCTCTGAGCAGGGCAGGCACAAAGCCTTTTCCACGTGCCTCCCTCACCTGGCTGTTGTCTCCCTGTTTCTCAGCACCATCATTTTTGCCTACTTTAAACCTCCCTTCCTCTCCTCCCCAGCTCTAAATCTGGAGGTGTCATTTTTGTACTCAGTGTTGCCTCCAGCAGTGAACCCTGTCCTCTACAGCATGAGGAACAAGGTACTTAAGAATGCAGTACGGATTTTTTTTGAATATATGCTTCTTCGAAAGTAATAATGTGCCTTTAAATTTCAAATTAAGTTTGGAAACTCTTAGGAAAATCTTATGTCTTATCTTATGTCTACTTTGTTTTCTCTTATTTTCTGTAATTCATTTCTTTTTTTTTTTGTTGATCTTCTTTCTCTTAACATCCAACCTGTTAATTTTATCTTCTTTGACCAAGTCTCACAAACCTATATTAGCAGGCTTCTTGTATACATATAAATGATAAAGATGCCATGAGAAAATAATTTGTCTTAGCTGCTGTCTCTTTGCATGTGCTCTGGAGCTGGGAGAGCAGCCCCAGCATGCAGGAGGGGCTTGGGGCCAAGAGCCCAGCTACCACATGCAGGAGCAGCCTTGGTGGCCCTCGGGGCTGCCCCTCACTGCCCGCTGGGCTCTGCCTCTCTGCTGCCTTCGGGTCGGGGCTGCTGCTTCCCTGGAGCCATGGCCATGGCCAGCAGCAGGACGTGGCCTTGTCACTGCTGTTTTCTTTTTGGTTCCTCATTGCTTTCTTGTGCTCTTGTATCTGTCTTAGTCTCAAGGTCTCATATGCATTGGTGACAGTCCTGTTGTCTCTGCAGTGGCATCCCTGTCCCTGCAGGCAGCAGCAGGCACTGTGCAGCCCTGGGTCACAGCTGCCTCCCTGCTAGCACCACAGTAACAAGAGGGTCTTGCTCAGGGCAAACCCAGGACCCTGGACACCTCTTCCAAATGTGCTATCAGAAATAGAGCCAAGAGGTTGCTCTCTGCTCTTCTGTTTATTGTTTTTTTTCATGGAGTGAGAGACAGAGGCTGAAAGTCCCAGAGTGGTCCCTGAGGAACCAAGCGCTAAGCCAAGAACTTCCTTTGTGGCAGCACATGCCCAAATAGACAACACTGCCCTCTGCAGTGGGGCAGATGGCCAATGCCAGCTTGGAGAGGAATCTGGATCTGCCAGGAAACGTCAGGGGATCTGCAGGGACAAGGTGCTCAGTGGGTGTCTTGGATCTGTCTGAGCTGGAGTCACCTTTCCCTGCAGCAGCCCACACAGTGCTGTGCTCTGCACTCGTAGCTGGAACAGCACTGATAGCACTCCAGTGTTGTGTCTATTGCTGCGTAGTGCTGGCACAGCATCACGACTCCTTCCAAGCCCCCAAGAGCCAGCAGGCTGGGGGTGGGCAAGTGTTGGGGAGGGGACATTGCCAGGGCAGCTGACCTAAACCAACCAAAGGGATATTCTGTAACACCTGATATCACACTCAGCAATTAAAGGGGGGGCTCTCGTGGGGGAGGGGGCTGTTCCTCCTGAACAACCACTACGCATTTTGAGGCCCTGCTTCCCAGGACGTGGCCGAACATCGCTCGTTGATGGGAATTAGAGAATATTTTTTTCCCTCTCTCTGTGCTTCCTCACAGACTTATTGTTTCTTTTGTTTCTTTTTTTTTTTTCCCTCCCCATTCCCTTTCCCTTTAATTAAACCTTTCTCATCTCAGACCTCGAGTTCTCTGTGTTGTATTTTCTCCCCCTTCCTCTTCGAGGAGAGGGGGAGTGAGAGGGCGGTTGTGGTGGAGCTCAGCTGCCCACCTGAGTAAAATCACCACAACCCTAATGCCATCAAGCTGGAAAGAGGTAGAACCCACCTGTATTTCTGGAGTGACAGGGGCAGCCCAAGAGATAATTGTGCTGGAGTCTGAAGTGAGTCTAACTGGGAAGGAATGGCAAAAGCACCTGTTATAAATTAAGTCTCAATTCAATCTGAATTCATTAATATTTATAAAAGGCAAGTAAACAGTGCTTGGTGTGGGGAGTTTATGCTCTACCAACATGCACATGCAAACATCAAACATTCTAAACCCACAGAACATTGCTTTTACAGATGCCTATATATATGTACAATCAGAAAAGGTAACAAACAAACCTTTAAGTCTATTACTATTAATAGGTTATTAATATAAATAATAAAACCTTCTCTAAACCTCCTTACTTTCTTTCTGCTGTTTAACCTTCTTTGACCTTCTTTCACCTTATCTGACCTTCTTTACCTTCTTTACGCCTTCTGACCTCCTTTGACCATCTTTCTGCCTTTTCACCTTCTCTGACCCTCATTACCTTTTTTTCACCTTTTGACCTTCTTTGACCTTCTTTCCACCTTTAGACCTTCTTTTCCCTTCTTACTGTCTTCTCTGTCCCTCTTTAACCTCTTTTCATGTTTTTACCTCCTCTTACCTTTCTGCCTTTTGGCTTTCTTTAACCTTGTTCTTTAACCTTGTTGCTGGGCAAAGTTGTTTGACCAATGAAAAGTTGTTTTTGAAAGGGACTGCTGTGGGGTGAACAGTATAAGAGGGGAGCCTGTCCTCAAGATGAAAAAAGGCATCCCGATGTCTTTTTTGGCATCACAATGCCAAAACAACTTTGCCCAGCAACAGCAAACACCCAGCAATTTCCATACCTTAATGGCTGGAGAACAAGCAACCCAAAGACTGCATGGTGTCTCCTGAATCACCCTTCTGTTATAAATGGCTCAGTCTTCTAAATAAGACTATAATCAAAGTTTACAATTTATTAAAGGAATAGAGGTAAGCAAACAGTGCTGGGTGCGCCGGGAGTTTCTGCTCCACCAAGACGCACACCAGTTACATCTAGCAGTTGATTTTTATGCTCCTAGGCTAATACATATTTATTACTACTTCTAGAAAAAAACAGGGTACATTAATTAGTTTCCAGAATCCAAACCCTCCTACTGGAGCATGCATATCAGTCTCTGGGCGTCCCTTTTGGGGGTCTCTCATGCTGAAGGCTCATAGTCTTCCTCCCTCTTGCCTTTCTCCTTTGTCCGACTTGGCTGTAAGTCAGAGACTTGTGCAGCATCCCCTGCAAGCTTTGTCTTTTAGTTGTTCTTCAGCTTTCCCCTTCTTCTTAATCTCCTGGCCAGATATCAGAGACTTGCTGAGTGTCCCATGCAATAGTCATAATAGTTAGCTGTTGTTCTGAAACCCCCCAGATATCAGAGACTTCAAGGAAAAGCCTACAAATACATTTCCCTTCAAGATCTCTACTGACACGAATTGCTAAAACATTTCTTTGCAAGATACAAGAACTATATGCATTAACCACTCTGTTTTTCTTAGTCTTGTGGTTATACAAGGGTATGTAAGACAGAAGGTCACATTCATCATACCATGCGGCCCTAGCATTGTTCCATACTGACACGAATCAGATGAACATATCTCACAAGTAGAGAAGTTTTTCCTAATAGCCAACCTAAACCTCCCATGGCACAACTTTAGCCCATTCCCTCTAGTCTGGTCACTGGGCATGTTGGAGAACAGACCAACCCCCACCTCTCTACAGCCTCCTTTGAGGTAGCTATAGAGAGATAAAAGGTCACCCCTGAGCCTCCACTTCTCCAGGCCGAACAATCCCAGCTCCCTTAGCTGCTCCTTGTAAGACTTGTTCTGGGTTACACGTCCCAGAGTAGTGAAAGGAACAATGCAATTCTTTTTGCCTTCTGCATCTACAGCAGAGGAAGTAGGATTTTGAAAAAAGTAGGATTTTGAAAAAAGTAGGATTTTTGAAAAAAGAGTAGAGTAAAGAGTAGAGTAAAAAAAAAAAAAAAAGTAAATGTCTTTACTTTTCATCCTGAGTTTTCTACAGAAGACGCAAGAGAGACCATGGATGACCAGGTACCTGCTCATATTACAGTTACTAATAATTTCACCTACTAATATTTAAGCTGAATTTCTCTGGTTCCAATGGTCATTTAGATTTTATTTTATTTATTTTATTTTATTTTATTTTATTTTATTTTATTTTATTTTATTTTATTTTATTTTATTTTATTTTATTTTATTTTATTTTATTTTATTTTATTTATCTAAAGAAAAAAACACCTGGCTTGTCTTAGAAAGTGTTTAATGTGCTGGGCTGGGCTGCAGTTACAGGGATAAAGACCACTGCTGGCAGTGGAGGTGTCAGACCTCTAGACTCTGCTATTCCTCCCTATGGAGGTCTCCAAAGAAGTCACCCTGGATGAATAGCAAGAGGAGAATGATGCTCCAAACTGAAATGCAGCAAAATTAAGCCTTTAAAACTAGATATTTTTTTTTTATTAGCTGCTTTTTGAAATCTTCTTTGAGTACATCATGCAAGCTCTGCAATTAGCTACACAAGGCACAAAGGCTTGAAGAATAGTATGGAAGAGATGTTAGGAATTTCTGCATTTTAATGAGTTCCATGGTGTATTGTGGTGCTGAGTCTATGAAGCTCAGGTACTGAAAGGAGAATAATGCAACTGCTAGAGAAAGTAAAGTCAGGAGGAAAAGTTGATGTGACGTGGAATATTAATGGACCCCATTGAGGGCTGTTACAAACTAAGCCTCCCCAATATCTTGTTAGAGCAGATACCTGGAGGCCATGGTTACAGACAGGCAAAGCACTGTGCTGAGGAAAGTCTTGGTTGGTTTTGGTGATGCAGAAGAGCCAAGACCTGACCCCAGCCACTGGACAGGGAGATCCTGCACCCCCACGTCTAGCTCAAGGTTCTTCTTGGGGTCTGTGGAATGTGGTGGGCAGTGGGATGTCGTGAGAAGAACTGTGGTATGAAACCTCCGAGCAGCTGCACAGGGTTGAAAGGAATCCGTGAGTCCCCATCACAATGAATATAACATATCTCCTCCTAAGCTTTAGCCTAAGGGACAAAAAATTCAGGGCAGATAGGGCCTTCTCTTTTTACCAGCACCCTCTGCCTTCTCCTCTGCAGGCTTTCCTATGCTGTCCCACACATTGCCCTATTTCCTTGAAGTCTGGAGACACCCATCTCGGTTCTCCATCTTGCTCTCATCCCTTGCTTTCACTGATGTCTTGTCAGCCCTCATCAGCTGTTTCTTGAAACACGAAGCAAGGGTCTGATCAGAGGGTGACCTCTGGCACCAAAGCATGACCCTTTGAGGGACATTTCTCCCTCCTTGTAACCAGTGCCAGCCTTCCATGGAACACTATGTAGCAGTTTTTTCTTTCCTGCTCTTTCCTACTGCCAAAGGAAGCTCCATCAGGGTGGAAACCACTCCTGAAGTAGGCATCCCAACCCAGCAGGCTCCTTGCAGCCTGGCAGCCAACCAGAAACAAGTCGCCTCAGAGCAAGGTCAAGGGGCCTGCACAGAAAATCCAGTTCTTGGGGGTAAAATGGCAGGATGGACGTCGCCATATTCCAATGGATGTGATCAATAAAATAAAAGCAATGTCTCCGCCAACTAGCAAAAAGGAAATGCAAGCTTTCCTAGGCCTCTTGGGATTCTGGAGAATGCATGTGCCAGGCTATAGTCAGCTTGTGAATCCTCTATATCAAGTGACTCGAAAGAGAAACTATTTCGAGTGGGGCCCTGAGCAACAACAGGCATTTGAACAAATCAAACAAGAAATAGCTCGTGCAGTAGCCCTTGGGCCTGTCCGTACTGGACCAGCTGTGCAAAACATACTGTACACTGCAGCTGGGGAGCATGGCCTCACCTGAAGCCTTTGGCAGAAAACCCCAGAAGAAACTCGAGGTCAACCTCTGGGTTTCTGGAGTCAGGGCTATCGAGGATCAGAAGCCAATTACACCCCAAATGAAAAAGAAATACTCACAGCATATGAGGGTGTTCGAGCTGCTTCAGAAGTTGTGGGTACAGAGGCACAGCTCCTCTTGGCACAGCAGCTACCTGTGTTACATTGAATGTTCAAAGAGAAAATTCCCACTACACACCATGCAACTGATGCTACATGGAGTAAGTGGATAGCGTTAATTACACAGCGGGCTCAAATGGGAAAACCCAATCGCCCAGGAATCCTGGAAGAGATTATGGGCTGACTGGAAGGCAGAGATTTCGGAGTGCCAACAGAAAAGGTAACCCGTGCTGAAGAGACACCACCATACAATGAGTTGCCAGAAGACAGAAAGCAGTATGCGTTGTTTACTGACGGATCCTGCCGTGTGATAGGGAGCCATCGGACATGGAAAGCTGCTGTGTGGAACCCCATACAACGAGTTGTGGAAGCCATGGAAGGGGAAGGTGAGTTGAGTCAGTATGCAGAAGTAAAAGCCATACAACTAGCCCTAGATATCGCCGAAAGAGAAAATTGGCCAGTATTGTATCTTTTTACTGACTCATGGATGGTGGCAAATGCGCTGTGGGGGTGGCTGCAGCAATGGAAAGAGAGCAACTGGCAGCGCAGAGGTAAACCTATCTGGGCTGCTACCCTGTGGCAAGATATTGCTGCCCGGGTAGAAAACCTGGATGTTAAAGTACGTCATGTAGATGCCCACATGCCCAAGAGTCGCGCTACTGTAGAACATCGGAACAACGAAGAAGTGGATTGAGCTTCGAAAATGGAAGTGGCTCAGGTGGACCTAGACTGGGAACGTAAGGGTGAGCTGTTTGTAGCTCGATGGGCCCATGAAACATCAGGACATCTGGGGAGGGATGCCACTTACAGATGGGCTCGTGATCGAGGGGTGGACTTGACCATTGAAGCCATCACACAGGTTACCCATGAGTGTGAGACCTGTGCTGCAATCAAGAAAGCCATGAAGGTAAAATCTCCCTGGAACAGGGGGAGGTGGCTAGGGTTTCAATATGGTGAGGCCTGGCAAATTGACTATATTGGACCACTTCCAAAAACCCGCCAAGGCAAACGGTACATACTTACCATGGTAGAAGCAACTACTGGGTGGTTGGAAACATACCCTGTAAACCATGCCACGGCCCGAAATACTATCTTGGGCCTGGAAAGACAAGTATTGTGGCGTCATGGTACACCAGAGAGAATTGAGTCTGACAATGGGACTCATTTCCGAAACAATCTTGTTACCTCCTGGGCAAAGAGGCATGGTATTGAGTGGGTATACCACATCCCTTATCACCCACAAGCCTCTGGGAAGGTTGAGAGGTACAATGGACTGTTAAAGACTATGTTACGAGCATTAGGTGCTGGGACATGGAAACAATGGGACACAAATCTACCAGAAGCCACTTGGCTAGTTAACAATAGGGGGTCTGACAGCCGTGCTGGTCCTGCCGAAACAAAACCCCTACACACTGTGAAAGGAGCTAAAGTTCCCGTAGTGCATGTAGGAAGGTGGATGGGGAAGGCAGTGTGGGTTGCTCCTGCCTCGGGAAAAGGCAAACCCACTCGTGGGATTGTCTTCGCCCAAGGACCAGGGTATACCTGGTGGGTCATGCAAAGGAATGGGGATATCAAGTGTGTGCCTCAAGGAGATTTGACACTGAGAGAAAACTAATCTGTAATCTAAGTTATATGTTGTAGGAAGATGCTGTAGGATCAACGACAGGTCAACGTTGCAAGGAGCCGGGCAGTGCAACAAGGACTTGAGCTAAGCTGGTGCTCGCGTCCAGACATCCAACTCCTCCTGCCTTGAGTGGCCACTTTGGCAGATGAAGACCTAATCATCAACAGTTCTTATGAACGTTTTCCAAGAAACACCTATGGAATAAGAAGATACACCTGCCTATTACTCTTGTCCTATTAAATCCTTGTCCTGTTAAAGGACAAGGAATAATGATGAGGATGCTTGTATGCTAAAGTATGCTTCCCTGGATCCATGGCCATGGCCAGCAGCAGGAAGTGGCCTTTTCACTGCTTCTTTCTTTTTGGTTCCTCATTGCTTTCTTGTGCTCTTGTATCTGTCTAAGTCTCGAGGTCTCATATGCATTGATGACAGTCCTGTTGTCTTTGCAGTGGCATCCCTGTCCCTGCAGGCAGCAGCAGGCACTGTGCAGCCCTGGGTCACAGCTGGCCTCCCTGCTAGCACCACAGTAACAAGAGGGTCTTGCTCAGGGCAAACCCAGGACCCTGGACACCTCTTCCAAATGTGCTATCAGAAATAGAGCCAAGAGGTTGCTCTCTGCTCTTCTGTTTATTGTTTTTTTTCATGGAGTGAGAGACAGAGGCTGAGAGTCCCAGAGTGGTCCCTGAGGAACCAAGCGCTAAGCCAAGAACTTCCTTTGTGGCAGCACATGCCCAAATAGACAACACTGCCCTCTGCAGTGGGGCAGATGGCCAATGCCAGCTTGGAGAGGAATCTGGAGCTGCCAGGAGATGTCAGGAGATCTGCAGGGACAAGGTGCTCAGTGGGTGTGTTGGATCTGTCTGAGCTGGAGTCACCTTTTCCCTGCAGTAGCCCGCACAGTGCTGTGCTCTGCACTCGTAGCTGGAACAGCACTGATATCACTCCAGTGTTGTGTCTGTTGCTGCGTAGTGCTGGCACAGCATCACGACTCCTTCCAAGCCCCCAAGAGCCAGCAGGCTGGGGGTGGGCAAGTTTTGGGGAGGGGACATTGCCGGGGCAGCTGACCTAAACCAACCAAAGGGATATTCCGTAACACCTGATATCACACTCAGCAATTAAAGGGGGGGCTCTCGTGGGGGAGGGGGCTGTTCCTCCTGAACAACCACTACGCGTTTTGAGGCCCTGCTTCCCAGGACGTGGCCGAATGTCACTCGTTGATGGGAATTAGAGAATATTTTTTTCCCTCTCTCTGTGCTTCCTCACAGACTTATTGTTTCTTTTGTTTCTTTTTTTTCCCTCCCCATTCCCTTTCCCTTTAATTAAACCTTTCTCATCTCAGACCTCGAGTTCTCTGTGTTGTATTTTCTCCCCCTTCCTCTTTGAGGAGAGGGGGAGTGAGAGAGCGGTTGTGGTGGAGCTCAGCTGCCCACCTGAGTAAAATCACCACAACCCTAATGCCATCAAGCTGGAAAGAGGTAGAACCCACCTGTATTTCTGGAGTGACAGGGGCAGCCCAAGAGATAATTGTGCTGGAGTCTGAAGTGAGTCTAACTGGGAAGGAATGGCAAAAGCACCTGTATAAATGAAGTCTCAACTCAATCTGAATTCATTAATATATATAAAAGGCAAATAAACAGTGCTTGGTGTGGGGAGTTTATGCTCTACCAACATGCACACACAAACATCAAACTTTCTAAACCCACAGAACATTGCTTTTACAGATGCCTATATATATGTACAATCAGAAAAGGTAACAAACAAACCTTTAAGTCTATTACTATTAATAGGTTATTAATATAAATAATAAAACCTTCTCTAAACCTCCTTACCTTCTTTCTGCTGTTTAACCTTCTTTGACCTTCTTTCACCTTATCTGACCTTCTTTACCTTCTTTACGCCTTCTGACCTCCTTTGACCCTCTTTCTGCCTTTTCACCTTCTCTGACCCTCATTACCTTTTTTTCACCTTTTGACCTTCTTTGACCTTCTTTCCACCTTTAGACCTTCTTTTCCCTTCTTACTGTCTTCTCTGTCCCTCTTTAACCTCTTTTCATGTTTTTACCTCCTCTTACCTTTCTGCCTTTTGGCTTTCTTTAACCTTGTTCTTTAACCTTGTTGCTGGGCAAAGTTGTTTGACCAATGAAAAGTTGTTTTTGAAAGGGACTGCTGTGGGGTGAACAGTATAAGAGGGGAGCCTGTCCTCAAGATGAAAAAAGACATCCCGATGTCTTTTTTGGCATCACAATGCCAAAACAACTTTGCCCAGCAACAGCAAACACCCAGCAATTTCCATACCTTAATGGCTGGAGAACAAGCAACCCAAAGACTGCATGGTGTCTCCTGAATCACCCTTCTGTTATAAATGGCTCAGTCTTCAAAATAAGACTATAATCAAAGTTTACAATTTATTAAAGGAATAGAGGTAAGCAAACAGCGCTGGGTGCGCCGGGAGTTTCTGCTCCACCAAGACGCACACCAGTTACATCTAGCAGTTGATTTTTATGCTCCTAGGCTAATACATATTTATTACTACTTCTAGAAAAAAACAGGGTACATTAATTAGTTTCCAGAATCCAAACCCTCCTACTGGAGCATGCATATCAGTCTCTGGGCGTCCCTTTTGGGGGTCTCTCATGCTGAAGGCTCATAGTCTTCCTCCCTCTTGCCTTTCTCCTTTGTCCGACTTGGCTGTAAGTCAGAGACTTGTGCAGCATCCCCTGCAAGCTTTGTCTTTTAGTTGTTCTTCAGCTTTCCCCTTCTTCTTAATCTCCTGGCCAGATATCAGAGACTTGCTGAGTGTCCCATGCAATAGTCATAATAGTTAGCTGTTGTTCTGAAACCCCCCAGATATCAGAGACTTCAAGGAAAAGCCTACAAATACATTTCCCTTCAAGATCTCTACTGACACGAATTGCTAAAACATTTCTTTGCAAGATACAAGAACTATATGCATTAACCACTCTGTTTTTCTTAGTCTTGTGGTTATACAAGGGTATGTAAGACAGAAGGTCACATTCATCATACCATGCGGCCCTAGCATTGTTCCATACTGACACGAATCAGATGAACATATCTCACAAGTAGAGAAGTTTTTCCTAATAGCCAACCTAAACCTCCCATGGCACAACTTTAGCCCATTCCCTCTAGTCTGGTCACTGGGCATGTTGGAGAACAGACCAACCCCCACCTCTCTACAGCCTCCTTTGAGGTAGCTATAGAGAGATAAAAGGTCACCCCTGAGCCTCCACTTCTCCAGGCCGAACAATCCCAGCTCCCTTAGCTGCTCCTTGTAAGACTTGTTCTGGGTTACACATCCCAGAGTAGTGAAAGGAACAATGCAATTCTTTTTGCCTTCTGCATCTACAGCAGAGGAAGTAGGATTTTGAAAAAAATAGGATTTTGAAAAAAGTAGGATTTTTGAAAAAAGAGTAGAGTAAAGAGTAGAGTAAAAAAAAAAAAAAAAAAAAAAAAGTAAATGTCTTTACTTTTCATCCTGAGTTTTCTACAGAAGACGCAAGAGAGACCATGGATGACCAGGTACCTACTCATATTACAGCTGAATTTCACCTACTAATATTTAAGCTGAATTTCTCTGGTTCCAATGGTCATTTAGATTTTATTTTACTTTATTTTATTTTATTTTATTTTATTTTATTTTATTTTATTTTATTTTATTTTATTTTATTTTATTTTATTTTATTTTATTTTATTTATCTAAAGAAAAAAAAACACCTGACTTGTCTTAGAAAGGGCTTAATGTGCTGGGCTGGGCTTCAGTTACAGGGATAAAGACCACTGCTGGCAGTGGAAATGTCAGCCCTCTAGACTCTGCTATTCCTCCCTGTGAAGGTCTCCAAATAAGTCACCCTGGATCAATAGCATGAGGAGAATGATGCTCAAAACTGAAATGCAGCAAAAATCAGCCTTTAAAACTAGATTTTTTTTTTTTATTAGCTGCTTTTTGAAATCTTCTTTGACTATATCATGCAAGCTCTGCAATTAGCTACACAAGGCATGAAGGCTTGAAGAATACTATGGAAGAGATGTTAGGAATTTCTGCATTTTAATGAGTTCCATGGTGTATTGTGGTGCTGAGTCTATGAAGCTCAGGTACTGAGAGGAGAATAATGCAACTGCTAGAGAAAGTAAAGTCAGGAGGAAAAGTTGATGTGACTTGGAATATTAATGGGCCCCATTGAGGGCTGTTAAAAACTAAGCCTCCCCAAAATCTTGTTTGTGCAGATACATGGAGGCCATGGTTACAGACAGGCAAAGCACTGTGCTGAGGAAAGTCTTGATTGGTTTTGGTGATGCAGAAGAGCCAAGACCTGACCCCAGCCACGGGACAGGGAGATCCTGCACCCCCACGTCTAGCTCAAGGTTCTTCTTGGGGTCTGTGGAATGTGGTGGGCAGTGGGATGTCGTGAGAAGAACTGTGGTATGAAACCTCCAAGCAGCTGCACAGGGTTGAAAGGAATCCGTGAGTCCCCATCACAATGAATATAATATACCTCCTCCTAAGCTCTAGCCGAAGGGACAAAAAATTCAGGGCAGTTAGGGCCTACTCTTTTTACCAGCACCCTCTGCCTTCTCCTCTGCAGGCTTTCCTATGCTGTCCCACACATTGCCCTATTTCCTTGAAGTCTGGAGACACCCATCTCTGTTCACCATCTTGCTCTCATCCCTTGCTTTCACTGATGTCTTGTCAGCCCTCATCAGCTGTTTCTTGAAACACGAAGCAAGGGTCTGATCAGAGGGTGACCTGTGGGACAACAGCATGACCCTTTGAGGGACATTTCTTCCTCCTTGTAACCAGTACCAGCCTTCCCTGGAACACTATGTGGCAGTTTATTCTTTCCTGCTGTTTCCTACTACCAAAGAAAGCTCCCTCAGAGTGGAAACCACTCCTGAAGTAGGCATCCCAACCCAGCAGGCTCCTTGCGGCCTCTCAGCCAAGCAGACACAAGTCACCTCAGCAGCAGCTTCCAAGCCAGGGGCCTGCTGCTGGCTTTGCAGCTTCTTGGCTAGACACAGCCAAGCCTTGTGCCTGCTGCTGTCCAATCATGGACGCAAGCAGAAGGGACAGGACAACCCATCTGGGGGCCTTCTTTCTGCCTGGGTCCTCCTGGGTGTGTAGGCAGAGGGGATCCCCCAGTCAGCATGCCAAGCAGGTGCCTTCTGCTGGCCTAGCAGGGCCACTGCCAGATGTCAGCCCAAAAGTGCAGATCCCAGGGAGAAGTCAAGGGTGACCTGTCACCTACAGACACAGGTGACCTCACAGTCCCTTTCCGTGACACATTCCTGCTGCTGCCCTATCAAGTGCAGAGACATAAGTCACCCCATGGGATGCTCCAGAGGAGATGGAAAGAGAAGGATACTGAGACAAATGAATTTCCAATAAAATCTTTATTGTCTTTAACAACAAAGGAAACATTATCTCTGTGTACATTAAATGATATGGTAAAAACTAAGACAAAATGTAACATTCAAAATGCTGAGAACTATACTACTAAAAACAAAATAAAATATTGTTGAAATATTAACAGAGAAAAATAATTTTAAAAATGTTGTGTCATTTTCCCAAATACCCTTTTATTTCTGTTAGGATTATTATTAATGACAATGTTATGATAACACTAATAATGATAAAAATGATATGATATAGTATGAATCAAAATATTTGCATATTATTAAGAATACGTCCTCTGAATACATCACAGATGCTAAAGAAGCATGTATGGAAACAATTTCCTCACTGCATTCTTGAGCTCCTGGTTCCTCATGCTGTAGATGAGGGGGTTCACTACTGGAGGCACCACCGAGTACAGAAATGACACCACCAGGTCCAGGGACAGTGAGGAAATGGAGGGAGGCTTGAGGTAGGCAAAAATGGCAGTACTGACAAAGAGAGAGACCACAGCCAGGTGAGGGAGGCATGTGGAAAAGGCTTTGTGCCGGCCCTGAGAAGAGGGCATCCTCAGCACTGCCCTGAAAATCTGCACATAGGACAGCACAATGAAAACAAAACAACCAAAGGCCAAAAAAACACTAAAAACAAGAGCCCTAACTTCCCTGAGATAGGTATTTGAGCAGGAGAGTTTGAGGATCTGGGGGATTTCACAGAAGAACTGGTCCACAGCATTGCCTTGGCAGAGGGGAAGGGAAAATGTGTTGGCCGTGTGCAGGACACTGTACAGAAAGCCACTGCCCCAGGCAGCTGCTGCCATCTGGGCACAAGCTCTGCTGCCCAGGAGGCTCCCGTAGTGCAGGGGCTTGCAGATGGCAACGTAGCGGTCATAGGCCATGACGGTGAGAAGGGAATACTCTGCTACAACCAAGAAGACAAAAAAGAAGACCTGAGCAACACATCCTTGATAGGAGATGGCTCTAGTGTCCCAGAGGGCATTGGCCATGGCTTTGGGCAGAGTGGTGGAGATGCAGCCCAGGTCGAGGATGGCGAGGTTGAGGAGGAAGAAGTACATGGGGGTGTGGAGGCGGTGGTGGCAGGCTATGGCGCTGAGGATGAGGCCGTTGCCCAGGAGGGCAGCCAGGTAGATGCCCAGGAAGAGCGCAAAGTGCAGGAGCTGCAGCTCGCGCGTTTCTGCGAATGCCAGCAGGAGGAACTCACTGACTGAACTGCTGTTGGGCATTTGCTGACATTAAGCACAGCCTCCTGTTGAAGATGACAATGCAGATCAAAGTTAGAACAGACTTAAATGAGGAAAATCTATTCCCTGTCTTAGCACACCCCCCAGGAGATCTTCTCTCTTTACAGGAGAACCTGCCAGAATCTCATTGTTTCCATTCTGATCTCTCTGTGCAATGCTCTGGGATTCTCAGTCTCCTGTACAATCCTGAGAACACATTAACCTCAAACTTGCCTCCCCTGCAGTGCAGGAATCGGAAAGCACAGAACCAAAAAAAAAAGCCTTCTCCTTTAGATAAACAAAGCCTCAATCTTCTTCTGGAAATGACCCCTTATAAATGACATTCCCTAAAGCATCTTCTACTAATTTCTGGAGAAACAGAGAGACTCACCCTGACAGATGCTATCAGCCATCGGATGTGCCAGCTGTTGAAGAGCCCTCTGGCAACCCCACCTGCATGGCCCTGCTGCCAGAGCCTCACAGTGTCAAGAGCCTGCAGATGTGTCCTGCCACACGCTTCCCTCTGTTGTTGCGCTCCTCAGTGCCTCCAAGTCCTCTCTCCTTCTCTCCTCTCTGCGTGCCAGCTGCGGTCAGAGCCCCCAGCCCTGCTGGGTTGTGCAGAGGAGCTGCTCCTGGGCACAGCTCTCTCTCTGCACCAGGGCCCTCTTGCCACGAGCTCTCTCTGTCCCATGAGCCCGGCCCAGCTCAGCAGCACAGCACCAGCCCAAGGCACTGCAATCACCCCTCTGTGGGCTTGGCTGATGAGCCCATGGACCTCAGGCACAAGGGGAAAAAATAATCATTATTATTATTAATAGAGAAAGATTATTATGAACTAAATAATTTAACTAAAGGGAAAAAGAAGGGGAAAAGGCAGGGGGAAAGGGAAACACAAACAGACAATCAAACAAAACAAATAAAGCCTATGTGGAAGTGCAGAGGGAAGAAATTACTCTCTACTTCCACAAATGTACTTCCCACACTTTTTTGCCCACCCCCTAGGAGGGTTAGAGAGAGTCCTGATGCTGTGCGAGCACTGCTCAGCAGGAGACACAACACTGTTGTGATCCCACTGCTGTTTTAGCTCCACGTGCAGAGCACAGCACTGTATGGGCTGCTGCAGGGAAAGTTAACATCCCAGCCAGACCCAGTACAGTAACTTTGTATGGACTTTGCTGTCCATGCAAAGTCCTTAAAGCCCTCCTCAGAGCTTTTAACCAATATTTTTGGTTAGTCCAGCTGGCATCCTGTTATAAGTGGCGCCCCCGCCAGGGGTCGGTACTGCGACCTATCTTGTTTAAGGTCTTTATTGATGACCTAGATGAGGAGATTGAGTGTACCCTCACTAAATCTTCAGATGACATCAAGTTGGGAGGTAGTGACAATACACATGAGGGAAGGGTGGCCTTTTGGAGGGATCTGGATAGGCTGGATTTCTGGGTTGAGGTGAATGGGATGAGGTTCAACAACGCCAAGTGCAGGGTCCTTCACTTTGGCCACAATAACTCCATGCAATGCTATAGGCTTGGGGCAGAGTGGCTAGAAGACTGTGAAGAGGAAAAGGACCTGGGAATGTTGATGGATGCTCGGCTGAACATGAGCCAGCCGTGTGCCCAGGTGGCCAAGAAGGCCAAGGGCATCCTGGCCTGTACTAGAAATAGTGCAGCCAGCAGGAGCAGGGAGGTGATCATCCTCCTGTACTCGGCTCTGGTGAGGCCACACCTCGAGCACTGTGTTCAGGTTTGGACCGTTGTTACAAAAGGACATTGAGGTCCTGGAACATGTCCAGAGAAGGGCAACCAAACTGTTGAGGGTTCTGGAGCACAGGTCTTATGAGGAGTGGCTGAGGGAACTGGGATTGTTTAGTGTGCAGAAGGGGAGGCTCAGGGGAGACTTTATTGCACTCTACAACTTCCTGAAGAGAGGTTGATGTAAGGTGGGGGTTGGCCTCTTCTCTCAGATAACTAATGATAGGACTTGAGGAAATGGCCATCAGTTCTGCCTGGGGATGTTTAGATTAGGTATCACAAAAAATTTTTTCTCTCAAAGAGTAGTCGGGAACTGGAATGGTCTGCTCAGGGAGGTGGTGGAATCACTGACCCTCAGTGTTCAAGAAGCACCAGGACAAGGTGCTAGGAGATATGGCTTAGTAGCTTAGTGGGTAGTATTAGTGATAGGAAGGTTGGACTAAATGGTCTTGTAGGTCTTTTCCAAATTTGTGTTTCTATGATTTCCATGATTCTATGATAGGACAAGGGGAATGATTTTAAACGTCAAGAGGGTAGATTTAGATTAGATAGATGAAATTCTTGACTTGGAGGTGAGGCACTGACACTTGTGCTGTGGGTCCAGAGGTCACCCAGAGGGAGTTTGGATCAGCCCATGCCCTTGTGTTTGAAGGAACAGCTGGTGAGAATAGAGATGCAGCAGTGAAATCATGGAAATAGCAGAGTGAAAGCAATGTTTGGAAGAGAACTGTTGGTCTGCAGTCTTCTGCAGCCTTCAGGGAAGTGTGGGAGAGCATAGGAAAGCATGCAGAGGAGAAGGCAGAGGGCTCTGACAAGAATGGAAGGCTTCAGCAGCACTGACATCTTTGTCCCCTTGGCCATGGCTTATAAGGATACGTTATACTCATGGCATTGGGACCATGAATTCTCCTTTCAAACCTTTGCAAACACTGGGAGGTGTCATACCATTGTCCTTCACATATGGTATTGTGGGCATCACCCCCTGCCACACAGACCCCAGGAAGAGCAAGACATGGGGATGCTGGGGGTGCAGGATCTCCCCTCCAGTGTCTAGGGTCAGGCCTTGACCCTTCTGAGTCACCAAAACAAACCAAGATTTCTCAGCACAGTGCCTTTGCCTGTCTGTAATAATGGCTTTTAGTTATCTGCCCTAACAATTCCCATGGGAGGCTTTCATAGTAACAGACCAGAATAGCCAACAGAGTCTAGAGTCTGGAGTCTAGAGCAGTCTAATACCACAGAATAGAGTAGCCAACAGAGGAGAGACATGTACTTTGATATAATGACAGCCATCAGAAAGCTGATCCCAGTTAGATGACTGATATGGGGAGGTCAGGAGTAGCCTGGCCAGGAGAGATGTCAGATTGGGGTGCGGGAAGAGGAAGTGAAGAGGAGCTCAGAAGCTTACCTTTGTAGAGGTAAGAGGGTTCATGTAATGTTGATGCTGCTGTAAAACTCATTTCAAACAGTCGTGTAGGGCTTGTAAACTATTTTCAACAGAATCTCTCAACCTAAACATTAGTGCAACATCCTGACAGGAATCCACTATTGTAAAGCAGAACTCAAAATACCATGTGAAGAAAAACTCAGCATATAGTCGCTTTTTTTTACATTTCCTCTCTTGCTCACCCTAATCCCCACCATTAAAAATAATATTAAAATGCTCTATTTATCCCTAGACTTCTTCACAAACCAAAAAAAAACCCTAAGCCATAATGTTTGCCCATACCCTAACCAGAGACCTGACACCACAAACAGAACACCAAACCTTACAACTATATCTTTGTTTACTCTCTAAACCAGAAAGTTGAGCCCCAGTCCACAGAGGACAGGAAGAGATGAGCTCTGCCTCAGGATCTCCTGCCCCAGCAGGAGCAATGTGACTGTGGCAGTGAATGTGAGGTCACTTCTGTCTCTGCACTTGATTGGGCAGCAGCAAGAACGTGTCACGGAAAGGGTCTGGGAGGTCACTTGTGTCTGGAGGTGGCAGGTCACTCTTGACTTCTCCCTGGGATCTGCACTTTTGGGCTGACATCTGGCAGTGGCCCTGCTAGGCCAGCAGAAGGCACCTGCTTGGCATGCTGACTGGGGGATCCCCTCTGCCTCCAGACCCAGGGGGACCCAGACAGAAAGAAGGCCCCCTTATGGGTTGTCCTGTCCCTTCTGCTTGAGTCCATGACTGCACAGCAGCAGGCACAAGGCTTGGCTGTGTCTAGCCAAGAAGCTGCAAAGCCAGCAGCAGGCCCCTGGCTTGGAAGATGCTGCTGAGGTGACTTGTGTCTGGTTGGCTGAAAGGCCGCAAGGAGCCTGCTGGGTTGGGATGCCTACTTCAGGAGTGGTTTCCACCCTTACGGAGCTTCCTTTGATAGTAGGAAAGAGCAGGAGAGAAAAACTGCCACAACGTGCACCCTGGAATGTTGGCACTGGCCATGAGGAGGAAGAAATGTCCAGGGGAACAACTGGTCCGTCTGCTAGAGTTAGAGGCAAAGAAGGTGTTAAGAGCCTCAGCCTTTATCTCCTTTCTTGTTACCAGGTTTCCCCTCACATCCAATAAAGGATGATGATTCTCCCTAATCTTCCTTTATGTGAAGTATTTATATAAGCAGTTTTTATTGTCTTTGACAGTAATATACCAATGGAGCTCCAGCTGGGCTTTGGCCCTTCTAATTTTGACCTGCACAGCCCCATAACATTCAGGACACAGCTCCAGACAAACTGAAAGCATGCATGGGAGGAAAGCACAGAAGACTTTCCTGCAAGTCCTGATGCTGCTGTCTTGTCACAGATAGCACAATCACATGGGATTAGAACTGTCTGCCTGCAGACCTTAACGCCTGACAGAATGGAGAGTCAGTCCACGGGAACCTTGAGAAACCTCAAGATTTGTCTAAAGGAACATCGTGCCCTTTACAAGAAGAAGAGCCCTGTCCTGCACTGATGAAGAGTAACCCTACACATCAGGGCAGCGTGGGATGCTGCTGAGTGAGCAGTGCCCAGGAGGAGGAGGGCCTGGGCACCACAAGGGATGCCATACGAGCAGTGGTGCCTGCTCACTAGGAACCAGGCCAGCTTCCTACAGAGTTGCCTTACAAGGAGCATGGCCACCAAGATGATATGAGTTATCAGACTCAGCTCATCTGTGTAAGAGACCACCAACAGAAGGGTCTGCAGCCAGCAGGGTAAGAGGTACAGGTATGAGAGTCCTTAGGTAAGGCTGCTGTGGAAAGGATTAAGGGCTGTGACAAGACTGAGACTGCCAGCAGGACCCAGGTCTTTGTGTCTATGGCTATGACTGTTGTCTCTGCCACTGAGGTCTATGAGCAGACAGATTACTGTTAAAGCACCAGGGCCTCATTGCCTCCTCGCCCCCAACCATGAACCAGGCAGGGGTCGTACCATTCTCCTGCACTTGGCCATGCACATCCCCATCTCCTACTGCCCCACAGAGAGCCCTGAGCAACCTGTAAAGGAAAGGATCTCCCTTCCCAGGGGACAGGGGTCAAGGCCTGGCCCTTGTGCTTTCTGACACACATCCAGTTTGTCCACACATCAGTGTCACCTTCACATTGCCTTTGTCTCCTTGTCCTCACTGCCTCCAGGGTTCTGCTCTAACGAGCTCCAAGGGAAACTGTGTGAGTGCTGGCCCTCAGGGGGACACTGCAGGAAACTTGCCTCTGACTTGCACTTCTGGAGAGATGTCTTCAATTGTCTCGGAGTGCCTGAGGTTCGTGGGCTCATCAGCAAAGCCCCCAGAGGGGTGATTGCAGTGCCTTGGGCTGGTGCTGTGCTTCTGAGCTGTGCCATGCTTGTGAGACAGAGAAAACACATTTCAGAAAGTCCCATGAAGCAGAGAGAGCGCTGTGCCCAGGAGCAGCTCCTCTGCACAGCACAGCAAGGCAGGGGGCTCTGACTGCAGCTGGCATGGGGAGAGGGGAGAAGGAGAGGGGGCTTGGAGGCATAAGGGAGTGGGAGGATGCTGAGAGCTGCCTGCAGGAGAAATGTGCACAGCCCTTGACAAGGTAAGTGTCAAGGTGAATATTCTGTCCATCTGCTCTTCTACTGCAGCTTCAGTGCTCCCAGCTGTCTCAACTTTCTTCTCAGAGAAATCGCTGTCCATGTTCATCATGCTAACCATAACAGGGATAACTACCAGATAACAAAAGAAAACTCTACCTTGCTCAAGCAAGAAAGAAACCTGGTTGAAGGTCCTCTTCAAAAAGAGAGGGTCAGGCTAAGGCATGTTTTAAGACTTACAATGGCTTTTCCTGAGAGAAGTCTGTTATAACATTTCTCTGCCATCTCATCTTCAGAAGACAAATGTGTCCAGAGTCAGCAAATGCCCAACGTCAGCTTCGTGAGCGAGTTCCTCCTGCTGGCATTTGCAGACACACGCGAGCTACAGCTCCTGCACTTCGTGCTCTTCCTTGGCATCTACCTGGCTGCCCTCCTGGGCAACGGCCTCATCCTCAGCGCCGTAGCCTGCCACCACCGCCTCCACACCCCCATGTACTTCTTCCTCCTCAACCTCGCCCTCCTCGACCTGGGCTGCATCTCCACCACTCTGCCCAAAGCCATGGCCAATGCCCTCTGGGACATCAGGGCCATCTCCTATCAAGGATGTGCTGCACAGGTCTTCTTTTTTGTCTTCTTCATTGGAGCAGAGTATTCCCTTCTGACCATCATGGCCTACGACCACTGCGTTGCCATCTGCAAGCCCCTGCACTACGGGAGTCTCCTGGGCAGCAGAGCTTGTGCACAGATGGCAGCAGCTGCCTGGGGCAGTGGCTTTCTCAATGCTCTCCTGCACACGGCCAACACATTTTCCCTGCCCCTCTGTCGAGGCAATGCTGTGGACCAGTTCTTCTGTGAAATCCTCCACATCCTCAAGCTCTCCTGCTCAGATGTCTACCTTAGGGGAGCTGGAGTAGTTGTATTTAGTATTTCTGTGTTATTTGGTTGTTCTATTTTCATTATTATTTCCTATATTCACATCTTCAGGGCAGTGCTAAGGATACCCTCTTAGCAGGGCCAGCACAAAGCATTCTCCACGTGCCTCCCGCACATGGCTTTTGTCTCCCTGATGGTGAGCACTGGCATGTTTTCCTACCTGAAGCCTGCCTCCATCTCCTTCCCTACCCTGGACCTGGTGATGGCAGTTCTCTACTCGGTTGTACCTCCAGCAGTGAACCCTCTCATCTACAGCATAAGGAACAAGGAACTAAGGAATTCAGTGAGGACAGTGCTAGAATACGCAATTCTTCAATATATTCACATATAATATTATGCATAAAATCAAAATTCCAATATTTCCTCAAAAAAAGGAAGACTTTTTCTCTTAATATTTGTCTGTGTTATTATATTCAGAAGATATTTTTTCTTATATATCTAATATATTTTTTATCCTCCTACTTGTTAATCATTTACTTGTTACTCATTTACAGGAAACATGGCAGTTTCCTGTATAGTTACACCCAATAAGGAAGTCATAAGTTTATTTCACTCAGGTCCCCTCTCTTCCCATCTCCTCTGGAGCTGGTGGAGCCGCACCAGCATGTAGGAGGGGCTGAGGGCCAAGAGTCCAGCTGCCACATGCAGAAGCAGCCCCGGTGGCCCTCGTGGCTGCCCCTCACTGCCCACTGGGCTCTGCCTCTCTGCTGCCTTTGGGTCGGGGCTGCTGCTTCCCTGGAGCCATGGCCATGGCCAGCAGCAGGATGTAGCCCTTTCACTGCTTCTTTCTTTTTGTTTCCTCATTTCTCTCTTGTGCCCTTGTATCTGTGTTAGTCTTGAGGTCTCATATGCCTCATTGACAGTCCTGTTGTTTCTACAGTGGCATCCCTGTCCCTGCAGGCAGCAGCAGGCACTGTGCAGGCCTGGGTCACAGCTGCCTCCCTGCTAGCAGCACAGTAACGAATGGGGCTGTTCAGGGCAAACCCAGAAGCCTGGACACCTCTTCCAGATGTGCTATCAGGAACACAGCCAAGGGGTTGCTCCCTGCTCTTTTGTTTTCTGGGGATTCGTCATGAAGTGAGGGACACAGGCTGAAAGTCCCAGGGTGGTCCCTGAGGATCCAAGGGCAGGACTAAGAGCTTCTATTATGGCAGAGCTTCCCTAAGGAGATGACAACTGATTTTTAACTCATCTGCATGGAACTGCACCCCCTGCAGTGGGGCAGATGGCAGATTCCAGCCTGGAGAGGAATCTGGAGCTGTCAGGAGATGTCAGGGGATCTGCAGTGACAATGCTCAGTGGGTAGTGATTAGAACCTCAAAAAATGTATGAGTATCCAAAGACGGGACTGGTAAAGGAAAAGGAGAATCTGAGGATTCAATGGGCTAAAGGAGGGCTCTGCAATGCCAGAAGACGTGGTGGAGAGCCAGCAGGTGAAGGCCCGTAAGACTGCAAAGCAACAGTGGAGACCCTCTTGTAGGCTCCTGGGCCAGGTCTGGTGCAGCACTCACCTGCCCTTTGTGCCCTCAGAGACACCCCATGGCCCTGCCCAGCACTGCCCTGTGCTGCTGAGCCATCAGGGCAGATGGAAAGGGGTTCAGCAGCAGAGGTCCCCATGGACGTAGGTCTGCTGCCCAACCTGAGCAGCATGGGCAGCGGGGGAGACCCGCGGGGGTCCCAGAGCACCACAGCCCCTGGCTCAGCACAGCAGCACCGCCAGCTTGGGGCCCTGAGGGGAGCACAGGGAGGGAAGCAGCAATGGCTGGCCAGGCCAGCACGGACACACTGCCCTGGGCAAAGCTCTCTGGGAGCAGGGATGGCCCTGGGGAAGAGTAGGTGTATTGGGTCTGGCTGGAATGTTAACTTTCCCAGCAGCAGCCCATACAGTGCCGTACTCTGTACTTGTAGCTGGAACAGCAGTGTTATCACACCAGTGTTGTGTCTGCTGCTGAGCAGCAGTGGCACAGTATTAGGCCTTTCTCTAACCCTCCTAGGGGGTGGGCAAAAAGTGAGGAGTTAAACATCACTAGGGCAGCTGGCCTAAACCAATCAAAGGGATATTCCATACCATGTGATGTCACACTCAGCAATAAAAGGTGGAAACAGGTAGAGGGGAAGGGTGGGCTCACGTTGGGAAAACGTCAGTCCTCCTCTTGAACACCGGCTGCATGCGTTGAGGCCTTGCTTCAAGGACGTGGTCAATCATCGCTCATTTGTGGGAAGTAGAGAGTGATTTTTTTCCTCTGCACTTCCATATAGCTTTCATTTATTTTGTTTGTTTGCTTTCCTCCCTTCTTTTTATTTTTTCCCTCTCTCTTTTTCCCCTTCCCCTTTTATTTCCCCTTAGTTAAATTGTTTAGTTCATGGTAGTCTTTATTTAATTATTATTATTATTTCCCTTTAATTAAATTATCCTTATCCCAACCCGTGAGTTGTTCTTTGCTTTACTTCTCCCCCTCCTTATTTAAAGGAGGGGGAGTGAGAGAGCAGTTGTGGGGTTTAGCTGCCCAGCACGGTAAAACCATCACAGAAGTGTTTCCCACGGCTGTGGTGCAGAGCAGGGTCCCTGCACTCAGCCTGCCCAGGGTGCTCAGGGGCTTGGGCAGGAGAAGGGAAGGGCAGGAGGTGCCTTCAAAGAGAAGGCACTTTCTGCACTCTCTGCCTGCCTCTTCCTGCTCTGATTGTGGGGCAGGCTCTATGTTAATGGGGTAGTTGGATTTGCACTGGTGACTGAGCTTCCTATTGCATTGAACTGAGACATAAACAGTTTAGCGACGAACCTGAGAATATCCCTTCTTTTTTCTCTGCTTTCAGACTGCACCCCGGCTTTTCTGAGCTGTTCTTTAGGACCTGCAGACAAGGAGACGTGGTTTTTCAGCACAACCTCTGTGTGCATCCTTCCCCCAGCTGAGTGCTGTAAGAGCACTGAGAGGATGGACAGAGGATGGACAGAGCAGCCTTCCTGGAAGTGACTTCTGGCTGAGGTTTTTGCCCATATCAACGACATTTACCACTGCAGTGGAGCTGTGTGGCTGTGTGCTGTGTACAGGACATTCAGCAATCACAAAGCAGGGCTACAACCAGGGAGACACACAAAGGTCACCTTGAAAGAAAGACAATGTGAAGGCTCTAATGAGAAAATAAATGAGTATTGTTTGGGGAAATTTCCCCTAACAGTCTTTATTTTTCCTTCTGTGCAGTGTCCTTGATGAAGGGCAGGAAATGTCCAATGTCAGCTCTGTGAGTGACTTCCTCCTGCTGGCATTCGCAGACACATGTGAGCTGCAGCTCCTGCACTTCGTGCTCTTCCTGGGCATCTACCTGGCTGCCCTCCTGGGCAACGGCCTCATCCTCAGCGCCGTAGCCTGCAACCACCACCTCCACACCCCCATGTACTTCTTCCTGCTCAACCTCGCCCTCCTCGACCTGGGCTGCATCTCCACCACTCTGCCCAAAGCCATGGCCAATGCCCTCTGGGACACCAGGACCATCTCCTATCAAGGCTGTGCTGCTCAGGTCTTCTTTTTAGTCTTATTGGTTCAGAGTTTTTTCTTCTCACCATCATGGCCTATGACTGCTACATTGCCATCTGCAAGCCCCTGCACTATGGGAGCCTCGTGGGCAGCAGAGCTTGTGCCCAGATGGCAGCATCTGCCTGGGGCAGTGGCTTTCTCAATGCTGTCCTGCACACGGCCAACACTTTTTCCCTGCCCCTCTGCCAAGGCAATGCTGTGGAGCAGTTCTTCTGTGAAATCCCCCACATCCTCAAGCTCTCCTGCTCAGATGCCTACCTCACAGAAGTCAAGTTTCTTCTGGTTAATGCCTGTTTAGGTGTTGGTTGGTTTGTTTTTATTGTTTTTTCCTATACTCAGATCTTCAGGGCCGTGCTGAGGATGCCCTCTGAGCAGGGCCAGCACAAAGCTTTTTCCACATGCCTCCCTCACCTGCCCGTGGTCTCCCTGTATCTCAGTACTGCCGTGTTTGCCTACCTGAAGCCCCCCTCTATCTCCTTTCCATTCCTGGACCTAGTGGTGGCTGTTTTGTACTCAGTGTTGCCTCCCGTAGTGAACCCCCTCATCTACAGCATGAGGAATAAAGAGCTCAAGGAGGCACTGAGGATGTTATTGCAATATTCAGTATTTCGACAAAGAAGCCATCTTCTGCATGTGATTCCCTGAAGTAGAGCTGGAGAAGGCAGAAACATCTTTGTTCTTATATTTCAAAAATAGTTCATCCTTTTCAATATTATTCCAATATGCTAAATATTATTTTTATCGTTTTATTTTATAAATTTAAGTTATTTTTGTTCTTCTATCTCTTTCTACCTATTCTTCTAACCCAAAGACCTCATGTAGAGGTGCTTCTAAGCTCTTTGTAACTAACTAAATACAGGAACCAGCAGGTAGGCAGTTTCTGTGGATCTCATTTCTCATACACTCTTCTCAGGTACAGCGGTGGTTGTTGGATGAAGATCCCTGCTCCAACGTGGTGGAAAGCCCTGGTGTCATTTTTGGCTGCCCTTTCTGCACTGGCAGGCACTCCCTCCCTGCAGCCTTTGGAGGGGACCTCCAAAGCCCATCTAGCCACCCCCACTAGACACGCATGGACACCTACACCAGGCAGCCCAGGCCCATTTCCAGTTGGGTTTGGGGTATCTCCAGTTGAGGAGGACTCCCCCATTTTGGGGAAACCTGATCAAGTGCTTGGTATTGGAAACATGATCCAGTTCTTGATATTGCTCACAGTAAAAGTGTTTTCCTGTGTGCAATTCCCATGTCTTGTCCAATCACCGGGCATTGCTGAGACTGTCAGAGGAAAAGATCTGATAGCAAATCCATGTCTCACAGACAGCTCATAGCAGCAGGCAGAGATGAACTAGACATGTTTTCTTGGTATTAGTCAGAACCAAAATGGTCACCAAGGCCTCTATATTCAGTAAAAAGAGTTCAAGGATGAGAAGAGCATGTATTGATAGGAAGACCATGAAAAGCCACCAGGACAAGGGCCATTTTCTGCCCCTGCAGGAGACTGACCCTGGGCAAGGCCCAACCTGGGAAGCAGCTGTGTTGGACGTTCATGGTGGGCAGTGAGCTGGGCAGGAGGCAGCCATGTGCCATGGGAGCACAGGAAGGAAGGCTGAGGGGCACCTCACCGCAGCCTGCCAGGAGTTGCAGGAATGTCAGGAAGAGCCCCCACGGGGCCAGGCTGTGCCCCGGTGTGGTGGTTGTGTAATTCACATTGGTGATGGCACAAATGCCGGTTCCTTCACCAGTGATGCACATCCTTCTTCATGTTAGGCCAAACTCAACGTCCTTCTCTCTGCTTTTCCTCATGGATGACCTGGAATAGGTCTCCTTGACTACTCTGAGGCACAATGCAATGCTTTTTGCCTTCTGCTACTCCAGCACAATATGTGTGACTTTCCCTTACTCTGCACATTGTCCTCACGGGTCATTCCATATTTGTTGCTTTCAAATCCTTACTTGGCCGGGAGCCATTTCCAAAGTGGGGCAAGCTGATGGGTTCTGCCTCAGCCATTTGAACCATGCTATACTTGAGTTCATCAGCCTGAGTTTGCTAAAGATGACCCAGGAAAGTCATCAACAGATGTTCAAGTGTCTAGTTTAAGTAAGGGAGAGTATCTCAGGTTTCCAGTGGCCATTTCAAATCTAGGTCAATCCAAAGAACCCACTGAAGAAGAGGTTTGTCTTTGAAGGGGTGTTCCTGTGCTGGGCTGGGCTGCAGTTACAGGGACAAAGAGCACTGCTGGCAGTGGAGGTGCCCTGGGAACTCCACCTGGCTCCACCTGATTTTCCCAAAGGGCTCTGGCATCCTGCAGGTCTTTTCTGATATCTGCTGGTCCAGGGAAGTGCCTCAAACACAACGGGGCCACTGGAGGTTTTCCCCGGTTGCTTATGGTCAGACAGCAAAGCTCTGCCAGAATACCCAGTATTTTTTTCAGTACTTGAATAATAAAGCAACAACTCATCAGCTCAAAAGACTCAATCCTTTCTGTAAAATGTCTCATGTGAAGTGTAATTTCTATCATGAAGAAATGTGATTTTTCAGGATGCATATTCATCCCAGGAGAAGAAATACTGGTGTTCACCTGTAGTTGCATTGTCATTGCTTTTCTATCATGCTGTGCTCCCTCCCTCATCTTCCAGGCACAAAACTCATCTTGATTACACAGACCCTGCTGAATGTCCCCTTTCCAGCTGCCTGTCTGGACCTATGCACTTCCCATCATTCTCCTGGTTTGCCCTCCTCTTACCGTTTAATCCTTCAGACCGCTCTCAGTGACCCAGTTGCTATTTTGAGTTTCAGTGAGTTCAAGGTCGCCCATCTCTCAGCAGTCTTTGTAATGGTTTCCTTAGTAAGACCCTCATCATTTATCATTGAATTAGTATGATATGGATTAATATTAACACAATTATTTAAATCACTGTAAAATACATCATGTACAGTCATCTTTTTGGTAAGGTAAACATCACTGGAAGCAATAAAATAACTTGAACTGTGGTTTAAAACCCTGCTCTTTCCACCTAAACAGGGTTTCAAAGGAGAAACCCTAGACCAGGAGAATGATGCTCTAAATTGAAACACAACAAAATTCAGCCTTTAAAATGAAGAAAGATTTTTAGTAGATGCTCTTTGAAATCTTCCCCCTTAACTACAACATGAAAGTTCTCCAATTAGCTGATCAAGTCTTGAATACTTGAAGAAAATGTTGGAAGAGACATGGCTCCTTAGGAGTTTCTGTGTTTTGATGAGTTCCATGGAGTATTTTGGTGCTGAGTCAATGAAAATTGGGTACTGAGAGGAGAATGATGCAACTGTGTGAAAAAGCAAATGCAAAAGGAAAAGCTGAAGTGACTTGGAGTATTAATGGGCCCACTGAGGGCTGTTACTAACAAAGCCTCCCCAGGGACATGTTAGGACAGATAATTGGAGGCCATGGTTACAGACAGGCAAAGCACTGTGCTGAGAAAAGTCTTGGTTGGTTTAGGTGAAGCAAAAGATCCAAGGCCTGACCCCAGTCACTGCGAGGAGAGATCCTGCACCCCCCTGTCTGGCTCAGGACTTTTCTTGGGGGTCTGAGGAATGTGGTGGTCAGTGTGATGCCATGAGAAGAACACTGGTATGACACCACCCTGCCTCTGCACAGGGTTGCAGGGAAGCAAGGAGGCTGCACTGCAATAACTATATGTCATCTTCTCATAAGCTCTAGCCAAAGCGTCAGGACTGTTGGGGCCTACCTTTTTTACCAGCAACCTCTGTCTTTTCCTCTGCATGCTTTCCTATGCTGTCCCACGCTTTTTCCTATTTCCTAGAAGTGTGCAGACACCCATCTCTGTTCACCACCTTGCTCTCATCCCAGCATTTACATCATTTCACCAGTGTCTCATCAGCCCTCACCAGCTGTTCCTTGAAAAACAAAGCTAGGGTCTGATCATAGATATTCAGCAGCAGCTTCCAAGCCAGGGGGATGCTGCTGGCCTTGCAGCTTCTTGGCTAGACACAGCCAAGCCTTGTGCCTCCTGCTGTGCAGTCATGGACTCAAGCAGAAGGGACAGGACAACCCATGTTGGGGCCTTCTTTCTGCCTGTGTCCTCCTGGCTCTGGAGGCAGAGGGGATCCCCCAGTCAGCATGCCAAGCAGGTGCCTTCTGCTGGCCTAGCAGGGCCACTACCACATGTCAGCCCAAAAGTGCAGATCCCAGGTCTATGTCAAGGGTGACCTGTCAGCTGCTTCAGGCAGAAGTGACCTCCCAGTCCCTTTGCGTGACACGTTCCTGCTGCTGCCCAATCAAGTGCAGAGACAGAAGTGACCTCACAGTCCCTGCCACAGTCACATTGCTCCTGCTGGGGCAGGAGATCCTGAGGCAGAGCTCATCTCTCCCTTGTCCTCTGTGGACTGGGGCTCACCTTTCTGGTTTAGAGATTAAATAAAGTTTTAGTTGGAAGGTTTGGTGTTCTGTTTGTGGTGTCAGGTCTCTGGTTAGGGTATGGGCAAACATTATGGCTTAGGGTTTTGTTTAGGTTTGTGAAGAAGTCTAGGGATAAATAGAGCATTTTAATATTAGTTTTAAGTGTGGGGATTAGGGTGAGCAAGAGAGGAAATGTAAGAAAAAGGGGCTATGCGTTGAGCTTTTCTTTAGGTAATATTTTGATTTCTGCTTTCCAATAGTGGATTCCTGTCAGGATGTTGCACTAATGTTTAGGTTGAGGGATTCTGTTGAAAATAGTTTACAAGCCCTACACGACTGTTTGAAATGAGTTTTACAGCAGCATCAAGATTACATGAACCCTCTTACCTCTACAAAGGTAAGCTTCTGAGCTCCTCTTCACTTCCTCTTCCCGCACCCCAATCTGACATCTCTCCTGGCCAGGCTACTCCTGACCTCCCCATATCAGTCATCTAACTGGGATCAGCTTTCTGATGGCTGTCATTATATCTAAGTACCTGTCTCTCCTCTGTTGGCTACTCTATTCTGTGGTATTAGACTGCTCTAGACTCCAGACTCTAGACTCTGTTGGCTATTCTGGTCTGTTACTATGAAAGCCTCCCATGGGAATTGTTAGGGCAGATAACTAAAAGCCATGATTACAGACAGGCAAAGGCACTGTGCTGAGAAATCTTGGTTTGTTTTGGTGACTCAGAAGGGTCAAGGCCTGACCCCAGGATGGGAGATCCTGGCCCAGGAGGGGAGATCCTGCACCCCCAGCATCCCCATGTCTCGCTCTTCCTGGGGTCTGTGTGGCAGGGGGTGATACCCACAATACCATATGTGAAGGACAATGGTATGACACCTTCCAGTGTTTGCAAAGGTTTGAAAGGAGAATTCATGGTCCCAATGCCATGAGTATAACATGTCTCCTTATAAGCCAAGGCCAAGGGGACAAAGATGTCAGTGCTGCTGAAGCCTTCCATTCTTGTCAGAGCCCTCTGCCTTCTCCTCTACACGCTTTCCTGTGCTCTCCCACACTTCCCTGAAGGTTGCAGAAGACTGCAGACCAACAGTTCTCTTCCAAACATTGCTTTTACTCTGCTATTTCCATGATTTCACTGCTGCATCTCTATTCTCACCAGCTGTTCCTTCAAACACAAGGGCATGGGCTGATCCAAACTCCCTCTGGGTGACCTCTGGACCCACGGCACAAGTGTCAGTGCCTCACCTCCAAGTCAAGAATTTCATCTATCTAATCTAAATCTACCCTCTTGAAGTTTAAAACCATTCTCCTTGTCCAATGATAGAGTCATAGAAATCATAGAAACACAAATTTGGAAAGGACCTACAAGACCATTTATTCCAACCTTCCTATCACTAATACTACCCACTAAGCTACTGAGCCATATCTCCTAGCATCTTGTTCTGGTGCTTCTTGAACACTGTGATGGTCAGTGATTCCACCACCTCCCTGAGCAGACCATTCCAGTTCCCGACTACTCTTTGAGAGAAAAAGATTTTTGTGATACCTAATCTAAACATCCCCAGGCACAACTTGTGGCCATTTCCTCAAGTCTTATCATTAGTTATCTGAGAGAAGAGGCCAACCCCCGCCTTACATCAACCTCTCTTCAGGAAATTGTAGAGTGCAATAAAGTCTCCCCTGAGCCTCCTCTTCTGCACACTAAACAATCCCAGTTCCCTCAGCCACTCCTCATAAGACCTGTGCTCCAGAACCCTCAACAGTTTGGTTGCCCTTCTCTGGACATGTTCCAGGACCTCAATGTCCTTTTGTAACAAGGGTCCAAACCTGAACACAGTGCTCAAGGTGTGGCCTCACCATAACAGAGTACAGGGGGATGATCACCTCCCTGCTCCTGCTGGCTGATCTATTTCTAATACAGGCCAGGATGCCCTTGGCCTTCTTGGCCACCTGGGCACACGGCTGGCTCATGTTCAGCTGAGCATCCATCAACACTCCCAGGTCCTTTTCCTCTTCACAGTCTTCTAGCCACTCTGCCCCAAGCCTCTAGCGTTGCATGGAGTTATTGTGGCCAAAGTGCAGGACCCTGCACTTGGCCTTGTTGAACCTCATCCCATTCACCTCAACCAAGCAATCCAGCCTATCCAGGTCCCTCTGAAGGGCCACCTACAGATCCTCATGTGGATAATCACTACCTCCCAACCTGGTGTCATCTGCAGACTTACTGAGGGTACACTCAATCCCCTCATCTAGGTCATCAATAAAGACCTTAAACAAGATAGGTCCCAGTACCGACCCCTGGCGGGGGCATCACTTGTAACAGGATGCCAGCTGGACTAACCAAAAATATTGGTTAAAAGCTCTGAGGAGGGCTTTAAGGACTTTGCATGGACAGCAAAGTCCATACAAAGTTACTGTACTGGGTCTGGCTGGGATGTTAACTTTCCCTGCAGCAGCCCATACAGTGCTGTGCTCTGCACGTGGAGCTAAAACAGCAGTGGGATCACAACAGTGTTGTGTCTCCTGCTGAGCAGTGCTCGCACAGCATCAGGACTCTCTCTAACCCTCCTAGGGGGTGGGCAAAAAAGTGTGGGAAGTACATTTGTGGAAGTAGAGAGTAATTTCTTCCCTCTGCACTTCCACATAGGCTTTATTTGTTTTGTTTGATTGTCTGTTTGTGTTTCCCTTTCCCCCTGCCTTTTCCCCTTCTTTTTCCCTTTAGTTAAATTATTTAGTTCATAATAATCTTTCTCTATTAATAATAATAATGATTATTTTTTCCCCTTGTGCCTGAGGTCCATGGGCTCATCAGCCAAGCCCACAGAGGGGTGATTGCAGTGCCTTGGGCTGGTGCTGTGCTGCTGAGCTGGGCCGGGCTCATGGGACAGAGAGAGCTCGTGGCAAGAGGGCCCTGGTGCAGAGAGACAGCTGTGCCCAGGAGCAGCTCCTCTGCACAGCGCAGCAGGGCTGGGGGCTCTGACCGCAGCTGGCACACAGAGAGGAGAGAAGGAGAGAGGACTTGGAGGCACTGAGGAGCGCAACAACAGAGGGCAGCGTGTGGCAGGACACATCTGCAGGCTCTTGACACTGTGAGGCTCTGGCAGCAGGGCCATGCAGGTGGGGTTGCCAGAGGGGTCTTGTACAGCTGGCACATCCGATGGCTGATAGCATCTGTCAGGGTGAGTCTCTCTGTTTCTCCAGAAATTAGTAGAAGATGCTTTAGGGAATGTCATTTATAAGGGGTCATTTCCAGAAGAAGATTGAGGCTTTGTTTATCTAAAGGAGAAGGCTTTTTTTTTTTGGTTCTGTGCTTTCCGATTCCTGCACTGCAGGGGAGGCAAGTTTGAGGTTAATGTGTTCTCAGGATTGTACAGGAGACTGAGAATCCCAGAGCATTGCACAGAGAGATCAGAATGGAAACAATGAGATTCTGGCAGGTTTTCCTGTAAAGAGAGAAGATCTCCTGGGGGGTGTGCTAAGACAGGGAATAGGTTTTCCTCATTTAAGTCTGTTCTAACTTTGATCTGCATTGTCATCTTCGACAGGAGGCTGTGCTTAATGTCAGCAAATGCCCAACAGCAGTTCAGTCAGTGAGTTCCTCCTGCTGGCATTCACAGACACGCGCAAGCTGCAGCTCCTGCACTTCGCGCTCTTCCTGGGCATCTACCTGGCTGCCCTCCTGGGCAACGGCCTCATCCTCAGCGCCGTAGCCTGCCACCACCGCCTCCACACCCCCATGTACTTCTTCCTCCTCAACCTCGCCCTCCTCGACCTGGGCTGCATCTCCACCACTCTGCCCAAAGCCATGGCCAATGCCCTCTGGGACACCAGGGCCATCTCCTATCAAGGATGTGCTGCACAGGTCTTCTTTTTTGTCTTCTTCATTGGAGCAGAGTATTCCCTTCTCACTGTCATGGCCTACGACCGCTACGTTGCCATCTGCAAGCCCCTGCACTACGGGAGCCTCCTGGGCAGCAGAGCTTGTGCCCAGATGGCAGCAGCTGCTTGGGGCAGTGGCTTTCTCAATGCTGTCCTGCACACGACCATTACATTTTCCCTGCCCCTCTGCCAAGGCAATGCTGTGGACCAGTTCTTCTGTGAAATCCCCCACATCCTCAAGCTCTCCTGCTCAGATGCCTACCTCAGAGAAGTCTGGGCTCTTGTGTTTAATGTTTCTTTAGTCTTTGGTTGTTTTGTCTTCATTGTGCTGTCCTATGTGGAGATCTTCAGGGCAGTGCTGAGGATGCCATCTGAGCAGGGCCGGCACAAAGCTTTTTCTATGTGTCTCCCTCATCTGGCCGTAGTTTCTCTGTTTGTCAGCACTGCTGTGTTTGCCAACCTGAAGCCGCCCTCCATTTCCTCGCCATCCCTGGACCTGGTGGTCACACTTCTCTACTCAGTGGTGCCTCCAGCAGTGAACCCCCTCATCTACAGCATGAGGAACCAGGAGCTCAAGGATACAGTGAGGAAACTCTTTCCATACATGCCTCTTAAGCATCCATGATGTGTTCAGAAGATCTATTCTTAATAATATGCAAATATTTTGATTCATATTATACCATATCATTTTTATCGTTACTAGTGTATTCGTAAGTTTTTCATTAATAGTAATCCTAACAGAAATCAAAGGGTATTTGGGAAAATGATACAACATTTCTTAAATTATATTTCTTTGTTAGTATTTGAACTACATTTCATTTTGTTTTTAATAATCTCATTCTTAGCATTCTGAATTTTACATCTTGTGTAAGGTTTGACCACATCATCTAATGTACATACAGAACCAGGCTTCCTTGCTAGAGAAAGACAGTAAAGATGTCAGTGGAATTTCATTGGTCTCAGTATCCTTCTCTTCCCATCTCCTCTGGAGCTGGGGAAGCAGCCCCAGAATCCAGGAGGGGCTCAGGTCCAAGAGCCCAGCTGCCACAGTTAGGAGCAGTGTATTTGGATTCGACCTTGTGGATCTAGGTGACAGTCCTGTCATCTCTATAGCAGGGTGTCATGGTTCCACTCGAGTGGGCAGCCGAGCTCCACCACAGCTGCTCTCTCACTCCCCCTCCTCAAAGAGGAATGGGGAGAAAATATGTGAAAAGGGCTTAAAGGTTGAGATAAAGATGAGAAAATCACTCAGTAATTATTGTAACGGGCAAAACAGACTCAGCATAAGGAGATAGTAAGGTTTATTGCTCATTACTAACAAGCTAGAGAAGTGAGAAACAAAGGAAAGAAACCAAAAGCACCTCTCCCCCCATCCACCCTCTTCCACCTCCTCCCCCTGAGCGGCGCAGGGGAACGGGGGAATGGGGGTTATGGTCAGTCTACAGCGTTTCTTCTTTGCCACTCCTTCTCGGTCACTCTCGTCCCCTGTGCTGTGGGGTCCCTCCCACGGGATGCAGTCCTTGATGAACTGATCCGGCGTGGGCTTCCCACAGGCAGCAGCTCTTCCAGAACTGCTCCAGATATGGGTCTGTACCACGGGGTCCATCCCTCAGGAGCAAACTGCTCCAACCTGGCTCCCCCACAGGCAGCAGCTCCTGCCAGGTCACCTGCTCCTGCGTGGGCTCCTATCCACGGGCTACAGGTCCGGCCCGGAATCTGCTCCGGCAGGGGTCTTCCACAGGCGGCAGCCTCCGTCGGTGCAGGTCCACCTGCTCCACCGTGGTCTCCTCCACGCGCTGCAGCGTGAAACCCTGCTCCACCGTGGTACTCCATGGGCTGCAGGGGGACATCCTGCTTCACCATGGTCCTCACCACAGGCCGCAGGGGACTTCTGCTCCGGCGCCTGGAGCACCTCTCCCCCTCCTTCTACACTGACCTTGGCACCTGCAAGGCTGTTTCTCACTCCCTTGACTCTCCCGGCTGCTGTGTGGCGCAGCGTTTTTTTTCCCTGTCTTAAATATGCTCTCACAGAGGCGCAAAACAACATCGCTTATTGGCTCAGATCTGGAAAACAACGGGGCCCTTCCCAAACATGGGGCGGCTTCTAGATCTTTCTCACAGAAACCACCCCTATGGCCCCCTGCTACCAAAACCTTGCCACGTAAACCCACTACACACCTGCATGGGGCATGGGGCTCTGCCACCCGCCTGGCCCCGGGTTTAACTCCTTGTCTCTGCTGGGCCCCACCTTCCACACCCAAATGTGTCCCTTGGCTGTCGGCTCCCTTTCCCCTGCCCTGTGGGAATACCAAGCCGGGGCGGAAAGGTTACCATTAGGTGTGCTGGTGCTTGTGTAATCCACATTGGTGATGGCACAAATGACGGTTCCTTCACCAGTGATGCACATCCTTCTTCATGTTAGGCCAAAATCAACGTATTTCTCTCTCTGCTTTTCCTCATGGATGAACTGGATTAGGTCTCCTTGATTATTCTGAGGCACAATGCAATGTTTTTTGCCTTCTGCTACTCAGGCACAATATGTGTGACTTTCCCTTACTCTGCACATTGTCTTCACGGGTCATTCCGTATTTGTTGCTTTCAAATCCTTAGTTGGACGGGGGCCATTTCCGTTCAGGTGGGGCAAGCTGATGTGTTCTGTTTCAGCCATTTGAAGCATGCTATACTTGAGTTTATCAGCCTGAATTTGCCAAAGATGACCCAGGAAAGTAAACAGATGTTCATGTGTCTAGTAGGAATTAGGGAGAGTATTTCAGCTTTCCAATGGCTATTTCAAATCCAGGACAGTCCCAGGAACCCACTGAAGAAGAGGTTTGTCTTTGAAGGGGTGTTCCTGTGCTGGAGGGGGCTGCAGTTACAGGGACAAAGATCACTGCTGGCAGTGGAGGTGCCCTGGGAACTCCACCTGGCTCCATCTGATTTTCCCAAAGGGCTCTGGCATCCTGCAGGTCTTTTCTGACATCTGCCAGTCCAGAGAAGTGTCTCAAATACAACGGGGCCACTGGAGGTTTTCCCTCGATATTCTCATGGTCAGACAGCTGAATGTCCCCTTTCCAGCTGCCTGTCTGGACCTGGAGTTCCCATGGTTCTCCTGGTTTGCCCTCCCCTTTCTCTTTGATCATTCAGACCACTCTCACCAACCCAGTTGCTGCTTGGAGTTTCAGTGAATTCAAGCTCGCCCATCTCTTAGCATCTTGACTAATGATTTCCTTAGAAAGAACTCATCATTTCTCATTGAATTTTTATGATATGGATTAATATTAACACAATTACTTAAAATTTCCTATTAGTCCGTGTAAAATATATCACGCACAGTCATCCTTTTGGGAACGTAAACATCACTGGAGGCAACAAAATAAGGAACTTGAACTTTTTTTTTTTTTTTTTTGAAAATTGCAGCATGATTTCCTGTTGTTTGTTTTGAAATAGGAAAAACCCTGCTCTTCCCACCCAAGCAGGGCTTCAAAGGAGAAACCCTAGACCAATATAACCAGGAGAATGATGCTCTAAACTGAAACACAACAAAATTCAGCCTTTAAAATGAGGAAAGATTTTTATTACATGCTCTTTGAAATCTTCCCCCTTAACTAGAAAATGAAATCTCTACAATTAGCTGAACAAGTCTTGAAGACTTGAAGAAAATGGTGGGAGATATATGGCTCCTTAGGAGTTTCTGTGTTTTAATGAGTTCCATGGTGTATTTTGGTGCTGAGGCTATGAAGTTCAGGTACTGAGAAGAGAATGATGCAACTGCTAGAGAAAGTAAAGTCAGAAGGACAAGTTGAAGTGACTTGGAGTATTAATGGTCCCCACTGAGGGCTTTTACCAACAAAGCCTCCCCAGGAACTTATTAGGGCAGATAGTTGGAGGCCGTGACTACAGACAGGCAAAGCACTGTGCTGAGAAAAGTTTTGATTTGCTTTGATGAAGCAGAAGGGCCAAGGCGTGCCACCAGCTACTGGAGGGGAGATCCTGTACCCCATGTCTGGCTCCAGGCTTTTGCTGTGGGTATGTGGGATGTGGTGGGCAGTGTGATACCTTGGGAAGAACACAGGTATGACACCTCCCAACCTCTGCACAGGGTAGCAAGGAAGCAATGATGGCCCATAGCAATGAGTATAACGTGTCTCCTCTTAATCTCTACACAAAGGGACAAAAATGTCAGGGCTGTTGGGTCCTTCCATTCTTGCCAGCACCCACCTCTTTTTCCTCTCTGCTGTGTCACACTTAGTCCTATGCCCCTGAACTCTACAGACACCCATCTCATTTCATGACCTTGCTTTCATCCTGGCATTTCCATCATTTCACCAATGTTTCATCAACTCTCACCAATTGTTCCTTGAAACACAAAGCTAGGGTCTGAGCACAGACACTCTTTAGGTGACCTCGGGTACAACAGCACCATCCGTTCAGGAATATTTCTTCCTCCTTCTGACAAGAGCAACCTTCCATGGTGCACTTAGTGGCAGTTTTTTTCTCTCCTGCTCTTTCCTACTGCCAAGGGAAGCTCCACCAGGGTGGAAACCACTCCTGAAGTAGGCATCCCAACCCAGCAGGCTCCTTGCAGCCTCGCAGCCAACCAGACACAAGTCACCTCAACAGCAGCTTCCAAGCCAGGGGCCTGCTGCTGGCCTTGCAGCTTCTTGGCTACACACAGCCAAACCTTGTGCATCCTGCTGCCCAGTCATGGACTCAAGCAGAAGGGACAGGACAACCCATCTGGGGGCCTTCTCTCTGGGTCCTCCTGGGTGTGTAGGCAGAGGGGATCCCCCAGTCAGCATGCCAAGCAGGTGCCTTCTGCTGGCCTAGCAGGGCCACTGCCAGATGTCAGCCCAAAAGTGCAGATCCCAGGGAGAAGGCAAGGGTGACCTGCCACCTCCAGACACAAGTGACCTCCCAGTCCCTTTCTGTGACACATTCCTGCTGCTGCCCTATCAAGTGCAGAGACAGAAGTGACCTCAAAATCACTGCCACAGTCACATTCCTGCTGCTGGGGCAGGAGATGCTGAGGCAGATCAGGCTCATCAGAGCATTCCCATCTATCTCCTCCTTGTGGCCCACAAGCTGATCAGATCCATGGCCCCTCACATCCATCTTTGAATGCCATGTGACTGCAGAGCAACCTCATGGTTCCTACCCTGCCCCATGCGCCTAGCACCTTAAGTGCTTGGGATAAGTGCCAAGCACCTTAAGTGCTTAAGAATAGGGTTAGGAAAAGGGTTGGATGTGAAGAAGTTAATGCAAAGGAACCTTGACTTTGGGTGTTAGGCCTTCATGTATGAGATTAGGGACTAGGGCTCACCTTTCTGTGACAGAGATTAATCAAATGCGTAGTGGAAGGGTTTGGTGTTCGGCTTGTGGTGTCAGGTCTTTGGTTAGGGTATGTAAAAATTCTTTGGTTTAGGATTTTGTTTAGGTTTGCAAGAAATCTAGGGCTAAATAGAGTGTGTTAATCGTAGTGTTAAGGGCAGGGATCAGGGTGAAGAAGAGAGTAAGGGTGATGTACTGCAGCTGTGGACTAGTTTTGGCTTCAAGGGATCTTGTGGTCAAATATTAGAGCAGCGGATTCCTGTCAGGGTGTGGGGTAACATTTAGCTTTATGGATTAACGTTACAGGTTAAAATAGGGCAAGGGCCTCACATGACTGCTTTAAGTCTGCTTTATGGTAGGATCAACATTACCTGAACATTCTTACCTCTGCAAAATCATTAGCTTCTGCTGTCCACGCTCCTTTGCCCTCCCACAAATCTCACATCTCTGTTGGCCAGGCTTCTCCTGACTTCCCCATATCAGTCATCTTCTTAGGGGAAGTTTGGAGAACCAGCATGGAGAAGGAGAGAAACGTCTGTAGGAGCACTGTGCACAATGGGCCCAGCAGTTCTGCAACACCACAGAAGCAGGCCTGAAGGATGAGTTTAGGCAAAAGCTGATACCTCTGACATGACAACACCTATTCAAGACCTCTTCCTCTACGGGGTCTACCAGCTACTTAGAAAGAGGGGATCTCACAAACTGTGTGCAGAGCAGGTGCATCTGCTGTCCTGTCATGAAGACCAGCAGATGTGAGCCTAAAGGCACAGACCCCAGCCAGAAGTCAAGGTTTGAGCTGTCGGCTACTTCAGAAAGAAGTCAACTCCCAGCCACTTAACAGCCATTAGCTTCCTACTGGGCTGACAGCTCCCGAGGCACCACTGCCCTCGTAATACAACACCTACCAAACACACCCTTTTTGGCCCAGAATCTGCCCAGCTAGAAGTGAGCTGGTGGTGATCCTCCAAGCTCATGGTACACCTGCTGGGCTCACAGCCTCTCTGACACTCAGGAGCCAGTTCTGTGCCAGTCCTGTGAGGTGCTAGGGCAGGAGGAACCTTGCAGGTAATGTTCCAGCCCCATGTCTGTTGGCAGTCTCTCAGCTCCTTGTGCACAGTGAAGATCACACTCAAGTCCAGAAGCCTGAAGCAGACCTAGAAGACACTCAGGGGAAGCACCAGCCCCAGCTCCAGCCCCATCTGGCGGTGCTGCTCTGCAGAGCGAGGGGGCTGTGGTATCTGGGGCATGGGGGCACTCTGCAGGGCTGTGCTGGGCAGGCTGGGAGGCAGACCCAGCTCCTGGGGTCACTGTCATTGCCCCAGGGCTGCAAGGAATCACTCGCCAGGCTCCTTTGCTGGGGCTGATGCATGCCCTGGGGCTGCAGAGCTCTCCTCTGCCTGCTCACACCAGACTGAGCACTTGAGCTCTGCTCAGTCCACATGGGACACAACATGGTGCTCAGCGGTAAATATTGGGGTCATCTTTCCAAGCTAAGGTACCAGTTTCTCAGAGACTGGCAGCACAGTGGACTGCTTATGGGAATTGAAGAGTTACTAAATATTCCTCATGTTCGGGGTTAGAATTTCTTTTTCTTTCATTTTTCTTTTCCTTTTCTTTACTTATGTTTCTATCTCTCTGAGTTTTTATGTGTTTTGTTTTGTTTGTTTGTTTGTTTGTTTTGGTTTGTTTTATTTTGTTTTCCCCATCTCCCTCTAGAGGAGGAGGAAGCAGGTATTCCCTCCTCTACCTCTAGAGGAGGAGGAAGCAGGCAGATCATACATGTATAGTGTCTGGTTGGGGTGAGCAAGGAGGAGGCTGGCTATGGTGCCAGGAAATGGAGGTCCATGAAGCTGCAGGAGCCCTGCTCTCTTGCCTGGGAGATCCCCAGCACACAGTGCCTGTGCCCCGCAGGGCCAGCCCCGCTCCCCAGGCCAGCACAAGAGGCCTGGCCCAGCCACAGAGCAGCCTGCCCCGAGCAGGGGCCTGCACAAAGAGCCTTCCCTTTGCCCTTTCCCCATCAGTGCAGGCCCAACAACGTGGTTCTGCTCTTCCCCAGGGCCATCCCTGCTCCCAGAGAGGGCCCAGGGCAGTATGTCCATGCTGGCCTGGCTGGCCATTGCTGCTTCCCTCCCTGTGCTTCCCTGCAGGGCCCCGACCTGGTGGTGCTGCTGTGAGAGCCAGGGGCTGTGGTGACCCCGGACCACACGCGTCTTCGCCCTGCCCGTGCTGCTAAGGCTGGGCAGCAGACCCAACTCCATGGGGATCTCTGCTGCTGAGCCCCTTTCCATGTGTGCTGATGGCTCAGCAGCACAGGGCAGTGCTGGGCAGGGCCATGGGGTGTGTCTGAGGGCACAAAGGGCAGGCGAGTGCTGCACAGACCTGGTCCATGAGGCCTCAAAAAGGTTATCCTCAATTACTCTACACTCTTAGGGGCCTTTGTCTGCTGGCACATCACCACCACTCCTGCCATGGCAGAGCTGTCCTTACCCCATGGACTCCTCAGATTCCCCTTTTTCTATACCTAACTCTTCTTTGGATGGCCATTAATTTAATGAGGTTCTTATCCCTACCAACTCAGTGTTGCATGTTCTCCCTGCAGATCCCCTGACATCTCCTGGCAGATCCAGATTCCTCTCCAGGCTGACAGTGGCCATGAGCCCCACTGCAGGGGGGCAGTGCCATGCAGATGAGTCCAAGACCAGTTGCTGTCAGGTGCTGCCATAAAGCTCTTGGTCAGGCCCTTGGTCCCTCACAGACTGTCTTTGGAATTTAAGTCTATGTTCTTCATTCCAGGAAGTCCCAACTAAAACCCCATTTGTTACTGTGGTGCTAGCAGGGAGGCAGGGCTGCACAGTGACCCAGGGCTGCACAGTGCCTGCTGCTGCCTGCAGCCACAGGGATGTCACTGTAGAGACAACAGGACTGTCACCAAGGTACACGAGATATCAGGGCTTACCCAGAAAAAAAAGAAGCACAATGTGGAAGCCAAAAGAGAGCAGCAGTGACAAGGACACGTCCTGCTGCTGGCCGTGGCCATGGCTCCAGGGAAGCAGCAGCCCCGACCCAAAGGCAGCAGAGAGGCAGAGCCAAGCGGGCAGTGAGGGGCAGCCCCGGGGGTCACCGGGGCTGCTCCTGCATGTGGCAGCTGGGCTCTTGGCCCTGAGCCCCTCCTGCGTGCTGGGGCTGCTCCCCCAGCTCCAGAGGAGATGGGAAGAGAGGGATCCTGAGACCATTGAACTTATGCTGTCTTCTTGATTGTCTATACCTACAGAGGAAGCCTAGTTCAATAGGTTGAATAGAAGATGGAGTCAAAGTAAATAATTACTTAATAAATTAAACCCATATCAAAAGTTATGAAAATAATAAAAATGAAAAATGAAATGAAAATCTCTCATGTCAGTTTCTCAAATAGAACGGTAGTGTTTAGAAGACTATTATTATTATTACAATATGATAATAATAGTAAGTATAAAAATGACATGATACAAATCACAATAATGTTAACAACACTGATGCTTAAGAAGCACATATAGAAACAGTTTCCTCACTGCAACCTTGAGCTCCTGGTTCCTCATGCTGTAGATGAGGGGGTTCACTGCTGGAGGTACCACCGAGTAGAGAAGTGACACCACCAAGTCTAGAGATGGAGATGAGATGGAAGCGGGCTTCAGGTAGACAAAAATGCCAGTGCTGACCATCAGGGAGACCACGGCCAGGTGAGGGAGGCATGTGGAAAAGGCTTTGTGCTTGCCCTGACAAGAGGGCATCCTCAGCACAGCCCTGAAGATCTCCACATAGGACACCACAATGAAAACAAAACAACCAAATGCTAAAGAAAGACTAAACAGAACTGCCCAAACTTCCCTGAGGTAGGCATCTGAGCAGGAGAGCTTGAGGATGTGGGGGATCTCACAGAAGAACTGGTCCACAGCATTGCCTTGGCAGAGGGGAAGGGAAAATGTGCTAGCCGTGTGCAGGACAGCAATGAGAAGGCCACTGCCCCAGGCAGCTGCTGCCATCTGGGCACAAGCTCTGCTGCCCACGAGGCTCCCATAGTGCAGGGGCTTGCAGATGGCAACGTAGCGGTCGTAGGCCATGATGGTGAGAAGGAAATACTCCGATGACATCAACAAGACAAAGAGAAAGACCTGTGCAACACATCCTTGATAGGAGATGGCCCTGGTGTCCCAGAGGGCATTGGCCATGGCTTTGGGCAGAGTGGTGGAGATGCAGCCCAGGTCGAGGAGGGCGAGGTTGAGGAGGAAGAAGTACATGGGGGTGTGGAGGCGGTGGTGGCAGGCTACGGCGCTGAGGATGAGGCCATTGCCCAGGAGGGCAGCCAGGTAGATGCCCAGGAAGAGCGCGAAGTGCAGGAGCTGCAGCTCACGTGTGTCTGCAAATGCCAGCAGGAGGAACTCGCTCACTGAGCTGATGTTCATCATTCTTTGACCTCGAAAATGGCTGTCTGTTGAAGAGGAGAAGGCAGAGCAGAGTTAGAACAGAGTATTTAAACTAAAACCTATTACAAGCCTAAGAACACCCCCAGCCCAAGCCCCTCTTTTTGCAGCAGAACCTCAAAGGCTCTCAAAGCCTACTGCATTTCCCACTGCCCCCCCAAGAAAGAAGACCCAGCAGGAGACCCTTCCAGGACCTGCAGCTGCATGGCCCTGCAGCCAGGCACTTACCTTGTCAAGGGCTGTGCAGGTTTCTCCTGCAGGCAGCTCTCAGCATCCTCCCACTGCCAACTGCCTTCAACCACTCTCTCGTTTTCTTCTCTCTGTGTCTGTGCCTCTGTGTCTCTTTCCTGCTGCGCTGTGCAGAGGAGCTGCTCCTGGGCACAGCTGTCTCTCTGCACCACGGCCCTCTTGCCACGAGCTCTCTCTGTCCCACGAGCCTGGCCCAGCTCAGCAGCACAGCACCAGCCCAAGGCACTGCAATCACCCCTCTGGGGGCTTTGCTGATGAGCCCACAAACCTCAGGCACTCAGAGACAATTGAAGACATCTCTCCAGAAGTGCAAGTCAGAGGCAAGTTTCCTGCAGTGTCCCCCTGAGGGCCAGCACTGACACAGCCTCCCTTGGAGCTCGTTAGAGCAGAACCCTGGAGGCAGTGAGGACAAGGAGACAAAGGCAATGTGAAGGTGACACTGATGTGTAGGAAGACTGGATGTGTGTCACCAAACACAAAGGTCAGGCCTTCTCTCCCAACTCAAGGAAGGGAGATCTTTCCCTTCACAGAATACTCAGGGCTCTTTGTGGGGCAGTAGGAGATGGGGATGTGCATGGCCAAGTGTAGGGGAATGGTACGACCCCTGCCTGCTTCATGGGTTGGCGAGGAGTTAATTAGGCTCCATTGCTTTAGTGATTAGCTTTGTCCTCATAGGGCTCAGTGGCAGAGACAACAGCCGTAGCCATGGACACATATATCTCATAAGACAGCTCTGTAGAAAGCTGGCCTGGTTCCTGGTGAGCAGGCACCACTGCTCATATGGCATCCCTCGTGGTGTCCAGGCCCTCCTCTTCCTGGACACTACTCCTCAGCAGGGTCCCTCCAATGTGTGGGGTTCCTCTTCCTCTGCTGAAGGACTGAGCTCTTCTCTCTTGTAAATGTCAAGCGGTTTGTCTCGACAAAATCCCACAGTTTCTCGATGTTCGCCCATGTCCTGGTTTCAGTTAGAACAGAGCTAATTTTCTTCCTAGTAGCTGCTAGGGTGCTATGTTTTGACTTAGGATGGGAAAAGTGCTGATAACACGCTGATGTTTTAATTGTTGCAGAACAGTGCTTACACCAAGCCAAGGACGTTTCAGCTTCTCACTCTGTCCTGCCAACGGGCAGGCTGGGAGTGCAACAGGAGCTGGGAGGGGACAGACCCAGGACAACTGACCCAAACTGGCCAAAGGGGTATTCCATACCTTCTGATATCGTGCTAAACAATATTTAGGGGTGGCTAGCTGGGGTGGGGGGCCAGCACTGCTCAGGGTTATGCTGGGCATCGGTCAGCGGGTGGCGAGCACTTGCATTGTACATCACTTGTTTGTACACATTATTAGTTGTAGTAATATTATAATCATAGTTATTATTATTATTATTGTTATTATTATTATTATTGTTGTTATTATTATTTTCCTGTCTTATTAAACTGTCTTTATCTCAACTCACAGGCTTCACTTTCCTGTTTCTCTCCCCCATCCCAGAGAGGGAGGGGGGAGGGTGAGCGAACGGCTGTGTGGAGTTTAGCTGCCGGCCAGGTTCAACCACGACAGTCTTTTTGGTGCCTAACTTGGGGCCCAAAAGTTTGAGATAATGGCAGATCTGACCAGAGTGTGTTAAAATAAAATTGGTATAAGTATTAGACCTGCTTAATAGTTACTTGCCATAATGCTGATTGCTTTAATCTCAACTCTGCTGCGCCTGTTTTCCAAATTGAGTATTATAGCACAATATTTTCCGTATTTGCTCTCTGTCATGTTGCCCTTATCCTCTCCGGGCCATGGTTTAAGATCATTATGGTACTGTGTGTTGTAACAGTGGCTTATGAGACGATGAAATATCTGGTCATGACTCTAACTTGGTATTTGTACTCAGTAACGTCGTCGACTCTATACTTTGGAAACCGTATCTCGGAAACTATTAGCAATTATACCTGTTGCCTCTTTTCATTAGGGAGTCAATCTGTGGAGGGGAAAGGGGAAGATATTTTTTCTTACTCATTCACTCTCTCTTTCTCCTTCACCACTCCCTTATCCTCCTCGATCACTCTCCCTTTCTCCTTTACCACCCTCTTATCCTCTGAGCTTATTACAATAGCTCTCCAAGATATTGAATATCCTTGGGATACTCAGACCAGCATGGTCTTGTTGTTATGCCTCCTGAATATGCTTCAGGTTTTGCTTAAAGATAAACAACTACTTAAGAATCTTATCCAGAGATCTGCCCGGAGGCAGGATAGTTGTGGGTGGCAGGGAGTATGGGTGGATATGGGCAGGCATCTAGAGCAGTGGGAACCTCCAGTGTTTTGGAAATTTTCCCCTGAACAACTGCAAAATCCTAAAAAAATGGTAGAATGCTTGAAAAAAAGGTGTCATGACTCTGGTAGTTCCAAAGTAACACAAATCATTGTAACATGCTGGGTCCTGGCTCATGTCTATTGAGCTGCAATTCATACTAGTATCAACTTAGTGACAGACCCTGCAGCCACTCCAAGTCCTGTGACAGACCCAACGGCCACTCCAATCCCTATGGTGGACCCTGCAGCCACTCCATTTCCAGCCCCTGCAGCTGCTCCGGCTCCTGTGGCTGAGTCAGAGAAACGAGCTGTAGCAGTGCAAGTTGCCCCTGTAGAGAAGGTGAAAAAATGGTATAGAGATTCAGGTCGTTTAGAACGCAGAGAGTCTTCTGCCAAATCTAGGTATAGAGACGACAATGCTGGGCCATCAGGGATTCAGGAGGAGGAAGATGAGGATGCCAAAAAATCAACAGTAACTACCCGAAGCCTAAACGAGCGTGAGCTACGAGATGTGCAAAAAGATTTTGGTTGTTGTATAGGTGAGCAGCTTGTCACCTTGGGACAAGCAGCTTGGGACACCACAGCCAATTGTGTGGAATTAAAGGGGAAGGAAGCCAGACGACTGGGATCCCTTGCTAGAGACGCAGGCATTGACAAAGCAATTGCAGATGGAGCACAATCTCACAGCCTCTGGAGGCGTCTCCTCTCAGCTGTGAGGGAAAGGTATCCCTTCAAGGAAGAACTTGTATGTCTACCAGGCAAGTGGACCACTATGGAGAAGGGAATCCAGTACCTGAGGGAATTAGCCGTACGGGAAGTGATTTATGAGGATCCAGACCTCAGACAAACATCCAAAGATCCAGATGAAGTCAGGTGTACACGACCCATGTGGCGGAAGTTTGTACGGAGTGCACCATCATCATATGCCAGCTCATTGGCAATAATGGCCTGGAAAGAGGATGAGGAACCCACAGTGGATGAAGTGGCTAAACAACTCCGGCAGTACGAAGAAAGTCTCTGCTCTTCCTTACAGGCCTGTGTCTCAGCTGTGGAGAAACTTTCTGAAGAGTTCTACCAACTTAAAGAGAATCTATCTTCCCCCCAACCTGAACCAACCAGTGTCCAACGACCGAAAGAGAACACCTGGGAGAAACTTTCTGAAAAGGTTCACCAACTTGAAGAGAGATTATTCTCCTCTGTACCTGTACAGAGCAGTGTCTCAGCTATCAGGGGTAGGCGTTCATCCACACAAGGAAGACGCTATGGTGGGTACTCACCCCGTGCCACCCTGTGGTTTTACTTACGAGACCATGGAGAGGACATGAGAAAATGGGATGGAAAATCTACCGCGACCCTAGAGGCACGGGTACGTGAGTTGCAAAAGAAAACAATCAGGAAAAAAGGGCTTCTCTGAAAAGTTTGCTGCTCCAACTTCCAGCAGACAGTCTTTCAAACACAGAAACAAAGAAGATTCTGACCAGGATTAGGGAGGCCCTGCCTCCAGCCAGGGGGAGGGAAGGGACAATCGAGTTTATTGGACTGTGTGGATTCGATGGCCTGGCACATCAGACGCACAGAAGTATAAGGCTTTAGTAGACACCGGTGCACAATGTACTATAATGCCATCGAGCTATAAAGGACCAGAGCCCATCTGTATTTGTGGAGTGACAGGGGGATCTCAGCAGTTGACTGTATTGGAGGCTGAAGTAAGTCTGACTGGGAATGAGTGGGAAAAGCACCGCATTGTGACTGGCCCGGATGCTCCATGTATCCTTGGCATAGACTATCTTAGAAGAGGATATTGCAAGGACCCAAAAGGGTTCCGGTGGGCTTTTGGTATAGCTGCCTTAGAGACAGAGGGCATTAAACAATTATCTACCTTGCCTGGTCTCTCAGAGGACCCTTCTGTTGTGGGGTTGCTGAGGGTCGAAGAACAGCAAGTGCCAATCGCTACCACAACTGTGCACCGGCGGCAATATCGCACTAACCGAGACTCCCTGATTCCCATCCATAAGCTAATTCGTCAATTGGAGAGCCAAGGAGTGATCAGCAAGACTCATTCACCTTTCAATAGTCCCATATGGCCAGTGCGAAAGTCTAATGGCGAGTGGAGACTAACAGTGGACTATCATGGCCTGAACAAAGTCACGCCACCACTGAGTGCTGCAGTGCCGGACATGCTGGAACTTCAGTACGAACTTGAATCGAAGGCAGCCAAGTGGTACGCCACAATTGATATCGCTAATGCATTTTTCTCCATCCCTCTAGCAGCAGAGTGCAGGCCACAATTTGCTCTCACTTGGAGGGGAGTCCAATATACTTGGAATCGGCTGCCCCAGGGGTGGAAACACAGCCCTACCATTTGCCATGGGCTGATCCAGTCTGCGCTGGAGCAGGGGGAAGCTCCTGAACACCTGCAGGACATCGATGACATTATTATGTGGGGTGACACAGCAGAGGAAGTTTTTGAGAAAGGGAAGAAAATAGTCCAAATCCTTTCTCAAAAAAACAGTTTTGCCATAAAACAAAATAAAGTCAAAGGACCTGCATGAGAGATCCAGTTTTTAGGAATAAAATGGCAAGATGGACGTCGTCAAATGGATGTGATCAACAAAATAACAGCTATGTCTCCACCAACTAACAAAAAAGAAACACAGACTTTCCTAGGTGTTGTGGGGTTTTGGAGAATGCACATCCCAAATTACAGTCTGATTGTAAACCTGCTCTACCAAGTAACCCGTAAGAAGAATGATTTTGAATGGGGCCCTGAACAACGACAAGCCTTTGAACAAATCAAGCAGGAAATAGTCCATGCAGTAGCCCTTGGGCCAGTTCAAACAGGACCAGATGTAAAGAATGTGCTCTACACTGCAACGGGGGAGAACGGCCCCACCTGGAGCCTCTGGCAGAAAGAACCTGGGGAAACTCGAGGTCGGCCCCTGGGGTTTTAGAGTCGGGGATACAGAGGATCTAAGGCCCGCTATACTCCAACAGAGAAGGAGATATTGGCAGCATATGAAGGAGTTTGATCTGCTTCAGAGGTGGTCGGTACTGAAGTGCAGCTCCTCCTGGCACCCCGATTGCCAGTACTAGGCTGGATGTTCAAGGGAAGGGTCTCCTCTACACATCATGCAACTGATGCTACATGGAGCAAGTGGGTTGCACTGATTACTCAGCGGGCTCGAATAGGAAACCCCAGTCGCCCAGGAATATTGGAAGTGATCATGGACTGGCCAGAAGGCAAATACTTTGGGATATCATCAGAGGAGGAAGTGGGTCGTGCTGAAGAAGCCCCGCTGTACAATCAGTTACCAGAGAATGAGAAGAAATATGCCCTGTTCACTGATGGGTCCTGTCGTATTGTGAGGAACCATCGGAGATGTAAGGCTGCTGTATGGAGTCCTACAAGACGAGTTGCAGAAGCTGCTGAGGGAGAAGGTGAATCGAGTCAGTTTGCAGAAGTGAAGGCCATTCAGCTGGCTTTAGACATTGCTGAACGAGAAAAACGGCCAGTTCTCTATCTCTACACCAATTCATGGATGGTAGCAAATGCCCTGTGGGGATGGTTACAGCAATGGAAGCAAAACAACTGGCAGCACAGGGGCAAACCCATCTGGGCTGCTGCATTGTGGCAAGATATTGCTGCTCGGGTAGAGAACCTGGCTGTGAAAGTACGCCACGTAGATGCTCATGTGCCCAAGAATCGGGCTACTGAAGAACATCAGAACAACCAGCAGGTGGATCAGGCTGCTAAGATTGAAGTAGCTCAGTTGGACCTGGATTGGCAGCATAAAGGTGAATTATTTATAGCCCGATGGGCCCATGACACCTCAGGCCATCAAGGTAGAGATGCAACATACAGATGGGCTCGTGATCGAGGGGTGGACCTAACCATGGACGCTCTAGCACAGGTTATTCATGACTGTGAAACATGTGCTGCAATCAAGCAAGCCAAACGGTCAAAGCCTCTTTGGTATGGAGGACGATGGCTGAAATATAAATATGGAGAGGCCTGGCAGATTGATTACATCACACTCCCTCAAACTCGCAATGGCAAGCACCACTTACTTACAATGGTGGAAGCAACCACCGGATGGCTGGAAACATATCCTGTGCCTCATGCCACCGCCCGGAACACCATCCTGGGCCTTGAAAAGCAAGTCCTATGGTGACATGGCACCCCAGAAAGAATAGAATCAGACAATGGAACTCATTTCCGAAACAACCTTATAGACACTTGGGCCAAAGAGCATGGTATTGAGTGGGTGTATCACATCCCCTATCATGCACCAGCCTCCGGGAAAGTTGAAAGATACAATGGCCTGTTAAAGACTACCTTGAAAGCAATGGGTGCTGGGACATTCAAAAATTGGGATACGCATTTGGCAAAGGCCACCTGGTTAGTCAATACTAGGGGATCTACCAACCGAGCTGGACCTGCCCAATCCAACCTGTTACGTACTGTAGATGGGGATAAAGTTCCTGTAGTACATGTAAAAAATATGCTGGGTAAAACAGTCTGGGCTACTCCTGCCTCAGGAAAAGGCAAACCCATTAGTGGAATTGCTTTTGCTCAGGGACCTGGATACACTTGGTGGGTGATTCAAAAGAACGGAGAGGTCCGGTGTGTACCTCAAGGGGATTTAATACTGGGTGAGAGTAGCCCATGAACTGAATTGTACCATGTTAATTACTATATAATACTGTATGTTATCACTACCATAACTACTATATGTGACTAATTAGAATGTATGGAAAAGAGTGTAACCTGAGCATGACATAAATGGTATGGAATAAGGGGTGGATAGATGTCCTGGTTTCAGTTAGCACAGAATTAATTTTCTTCCTAGTAGCTGGTGGAATGCTGTGTTTTGGCTTAGGATGAGAAGAGTGCTGATAACACCCCGATGTTTTAATTGTTGCAGAGCAGTGCTTATACCAAGCCAAGGACATCTCAGTTTCTTGCTCTGTCCTGCCAACGAGCAGGCTGGGGGTGCAGTAAGAGCTGGGAGGGGACAGAGCCAGGGCAGTAAGAGCTGGGAGGGGACAGACCCAGGACAGGTGACCCAAACTAGCCAAAGGGGTATTCCATACCATCTGACGTCATGCTAAACAATATATAGGGGTGGCTAGCTCGGGGGAGGGGGCCGGACTGCTCGGGGTTAGGCTGGGCATCGGTCAGCGGGTGGTGAGCAATTGCATTGTGCATCACTTGTTTGTACATATTATTATTACTTTCCTATTATCACCATTGTATTATTATTATTATTATTGTTATTATTATTTTTATTATTATTATTTTCCTGTCTTATTAAACTGTCTTTATCTCAACTCACGGGCTTCGCTTTCCATTTCTCTCCCCCGTCCCAGAGAGGGAGGGGGGAGGGTGAGCGAACGACTGCGTGGTGTTTAGCTGCCTGCCCGGTTAAACCACGACAGTGCTGATGACACCAAGCTGGGTGGTGCAGTCGACACACTGGAGGGAAGGGATGATTTGCAGATGGACCCAGACAGGCTTGAGAGATTGTCCTGTGAGAACCTCATGAGGTTCACAAAAGCCAAATGCAAGGTTCTGCAGCTGGACTAGGGCATTCCCAAGCACAAATACTGTGGAGAATGGATAGAGAGCAGCTCTAAGGAGAAGGACCTGGGGTGCTGGCGGATGAGAAGCTCAACCTGTGCCAGCAATGTCAGTTCACAGCCCAGAATGCCAACTGTATTCTAGGCTGCATCAAAGAAGTTTTGCCCAAAGCTTGAGAGAGATGATTCTCTTCCTCAGCTCTGCTCTTGGGAGACCACTCCTGGAGTACTGCATTCAGCTCTGGGGCCCCAAACTCAAGAAGGACATGGAAGTATTAGAAGGAGTCTAGAAGAGGCCAGAAACATGACAGAGAGGCTGTGGCACCCTTTCCGTGAAGACTGGCTGAGAAAGCTGGTTCTCTTCAGCCTGGAGAGACCCTATAGCAGCCTTCTAGTACCTAAAGGGGGCCTTTAGGTAATGTTTTAAAATCAAGAGGGGGTACTTTAAAATTAATTATAAGGAAGACACACTTTCCTTTGGGGGTAGTGATCAATGGAACAGGTTGCCCAGAGAAGTTGTGTCAACCCATCCCTAGCCCCTTTGTGGCCAGAAGCCTCCCATGCCAAACCACGATGGACACCCCCCCTGCAAAGTTGCTGTTTAACCTCATCTTTCCTGCATGGGGCCTCCTCTGCACCACAGAGCCCAGTCCCAGGTCCCACTTTGCCACAAGCACTCTACATGGGCGCTACAGGGCCTAACTCTACCATATCCTGCCCTGGCTCTGCCATACTGCTGGGCAGGGGAGAGGGTGACGGCAGCAAAGGGATGCGTTTGGGTGTGGAATGTGGAGCCTGGCAGAGACAAGGACTCAAGGGAGAGGACAGGGAAAGGCAGCAAATGCAGCACAAGCTGTGGAGTTGTTGAGGGGCCACATTTGTGCCAGAAACCTGGGTGGGCAGCAGCTGACAGGAGGCGAGGGTGATACTGTAAAAGCCAGTCAAAGTCTCTAAGACTCAAATAGGAGTTTTAGAAAGCAGGCATTCTATTATTGAGATGCTAGACGCACAGGAGATCACTAACCTGGTGTGCTTACAGAACTGTAAGCCCTCCCTCTCTGGGATGGGGGAGAGAAACGGGAAAGTGAAGCCCGTGAGTTGAGATAAAGACAGTTTATTAAGGCAGGAAAATAATAATAACAATTACAATAATAACAATAATGATGATAATAGTACTACTACTAATAATGTGTACAAACAAGTGATGCACAATGCAATTGCTCGCCACCCGCTGACCGATGCCCAGTCTAACCCCGAGCAGTTCAGCCCTCCTCCCCATGGCTAGCCACCCCTATCTATTGTTTAGCATAACGTCAGATGGTATGGAATACCCCTTTGGCTAGTTTGGGTCAGTCGTCCTGGGTCTGTCTCCTCCCAGCTCCTGCTGCACCCCCAGCCTGCCCGTTGGCAGGAGAGAGTGAGAAGCTGAGACGTCCTTGGCTTGGTATAAGCACTGCTCTGTAACAATTAAACATCACTGTGTTATTAGCACTCTTCTCATCCTAAGCGAAAGCACAGCATTCCACCACCTACTAGGAAGAAAATTACCTCTGTCTTAACTGAAACCAGGATATATATCCACCCCTTATATCACATCACTTATGTTATGCTAAGATTACACTCCCTACAAGACAATGTTCTGCAGCTGGCCATGGCCATGGCTCCAGGGAAGCAGCAGCCCCAACCCAAAAGCAGCAGAGAGGCAGAGCCCAGTGGGCAGTGAGGGGCAGCCCCGAGGACCACCGGGGCTGCTCCTGCATGTGGCAGCTGGGCTCTTGGCCCTGAGCCCCTCCAGAGGAGATGGGAAGAGACGCATACTGAGATCAGTGAATTTCTGATGGCTTCTTTATTGTCTTTATTTCCACTGGAAGACTAATCCTATGGGTAGATTAGATGATTTGGTCAATGTATATAAATTTATTAACAGGCAGGATGCTAAGAATAACATTACCGAAATAAAGGTAAAAGTGAACTGACGTGAATCACATTAGTTTCACATAATTATGACTATATATTATAAACTCATTATTGATGTTTAAGAAGCATGTATAGGAGCAGTCTCCTCACTCCATACTTTAGGTCCTTGTTTCTCATGCCGTAGATGAGGGGGTTCAGTGCTGGAGGTACCACTGAATACAGAAATGCCACCACCAGGTCCACGGATGGGGAGAAGACAGAGGGGGGCTTCAGGTAGGCAAACATGCCAGTGCTAAACATCAGGGAGACCACAGCCAGGTGTGGAAGGCACATGGAAAAGGCTTTGTGCTGGCCCTGCTCAGAGGGCATCCTCAGCACTGCCCTGAAGATCTGCACATAGGACACCACAATGAAAACAAAACAACCAAAGCCTAAAAAAACACTAAACACAAGAGACAAAACTTCCCTGAGGTAGGCATCTGAGCAGGAGAGCCTGAGGATGTGGGGGATTTCACAGAAGAACTGGTCCAAAACATTGCCTTGGCAGAGGGGCAGGGAAAATGTGTTGGCCGTGTGCAGGACACTGTACAGAAAGCCACTGCCCCAGGCAGCTGCTGCCATCTGGACACAAGCTCTGCTGCCCAGGAGGCTCCTGTAGTGCAGGGGCTGGCATATGGCAACGTAGCGGTCATAGGCCATGATGGTGAGAACATAAAATTCTGATGCAATCAAGAAGACAAAGAGAAAGACCTGTGCAGCACAGCCTTGATAGGAGATGGCCCTGGTGTCCCAGAGGGCATTGGCCATGGCTTTGGGCAGAGTGGTGGAGATGCAGCCCACGTCGAGGAGGGCGAGGTTGAGGAGGAAGAAGTACATGGGGGTGTGGAGGCGGTGGTCACAGGCTACAGCACTGAGGATGAGGCCATTGCCCAGGAGGGCAGCCAGGTAGATGCCCAGGAAGAGCGCAAAGTGCAGGAGCTGCAGCTCGCGCGTGTCTGCAAATGCCAGCAGCAGGAACTCGCTCACAGAGCTGATGTTGGGCATTTTTTGACATTCTCTGTTGGAGAGAAAAAGGTAGAACAAAGTTAGAACTGATTTGGATGAGGAAAACCCGTTACAGGTCATAGAGAACCCCCAAACAGAGCCTCTCTCTTTGCAGGAGATCGTTTGTGCAGCTCTCCTGCTTGAGCTGTGGCTGGTGCTGGCTGAGAGTGGCACTGGGCGCAGGGGCCACTATGGGCTGCAGAGGAGTCCTACCTGCAGCAGGAGGGAATCAGGAACATAGGGGAAACTCAAGTTCAGTCCACTTGTCAAGTCAATGAGTTTGCAGAATTTTCTTGCAAACAACTCATCTGAATGCAGAGCAGAGCTGCAGTGTTTTACTTGCTTTAATGTTATTCGCTTGCCCCTGTAACGCTTAGGTGAATTATTGGATGGTTGAATGCTGTGACTTGATATGTGTGCTCCTGGTGAAATCCTGCAGATGCCAGGAGGCAAAGGGGCTGTCCCTTGGTGAAGACTGAGCAGAGCAGACCTACCCAGCAGTGAGCTTGGGCATGAGAAGAAACTGGAGACATCTGAGAGCAGAGAAGCCCGTCTCAAAAGGCAGATGGACAGAATCCTCACCTTATCTCCAGGTGTGTGATCAGGATCTCAGCTCTTGCCTCCTAGATAGGAGTGCAGAAGCCTCAAACCTGCTGCCCACAGACAGCCATCCAGCAGCACGGACATGTCCTTAGCAAGGAGGTGTCTTCTCCTTGGGGCACCTGGATAACACAAGGAAGCCACGAGAGAGCTGCATCCTGCTGGAGAGCAGCCTGCAGCCCAGGACGATGCCCCACAGACAGAGTTGGATATCTGCAAGCTTGCGTGTGCCAATAACCTAGCTGCACTCCTGCAGTGTTCTAGCCACCCCTGTCTTATCTGACCAGGGGCAGCTGGGTTATAACACTCCAAGGGGCTTCTGCCAGACTTCCTCACCTCGCACTGCAACCCAGCAGGACTCTCAAAGCCTACTGCATTGCCCACTGCCCTCCCAGAAACAAGACCCAGCAGGAGACCCTCCCAGGACCTGCAGCTGCATGGCCCTGCAGCCAGACCCTTACCTTGTCAAGGGCTGTGCATGTTTCTCCTGCAGGCAGCTCTCAGCATCCTCCCACTGCCAACTGCCTTCAGCCCCTCTCTCCTTTTCTTCTCTCTGTGTCTGTGCCTCTGTGTCTCTTTCCTGCTGCGTTGTGCAGAGGAGCTGCTCCTGGGCAGAGCTGTCTCTCTGCTTCATGGGACTTTTTAAAATGTGTTTTCTCATGTCCCAGGAGCCCGGCCCAGCTCAGCAGCAGAGGCCTAGCCCAAGGTATTATAATCACCACTCTGGTTGCTTTGCTGATGAGCCCACGAGAAGCCAATTAGGATCTGGTGCTTTAATGATTATCTGTCTCCTCAAAAGCATTAGTGGAAGAGACAATAGCCATAGCCATGGACCCAAATATCTCATAAGTCAGCTTTGTAGGAAGCTTGCCTGGTTCCTGGTTATAAGGCACAACTGCTCGTATGGCGTCCTTGTGGTGGAAACCACTCCTGAAGTAGGCATCCCAGCCCAGCAGAATCCTTGCGGCCTCTCAACCAACCAGACACAAGTCACCTCAGCAGCAGCTTCCAAGCCAGGGGCCTGCTGCTGCCCTTGCAGCTTCTTGGCTAGACACAGCCAAGCCTTGTGCCCGCTGCTGTGCAGTCATGGACTCAAGCAGAAGGGACAGAACAACCCACGTTGGGGCATTCTTTCTGTCTGGGTCCTCCTGGGTGTGTAGGCAGAAGGGATCCCACAGTCAGCATGCCAAGCAGGTGCCTTGTCTTCTCAAAAGTCAAGGGTTTCCTACCACTTACATGCAGAGGTGACCTCACTGTCCCATTCCGTGACACGTTCCTGCTGCTGCCCTATCAAGTGCAAAGACAGAAGTGACCTCACAGTCCCTGCCACAGTCACATTCCTGCTGGGGCCTGAAATCCTGAGGTAGAGCTGACCTCTCTCTTGTCTCGTAGGGACTAGATTTTACCTTTCTGGGTTAGAGATTAAGCAAAGTTTTTGTTGAAAGATATGGTGTTCTGTTAGTGCTGTCACGTTTCTGGTCATGGTATGGGCAAGCATTATGGTTAAGGGTTTTGTTTATGTCTGGCAAGAAGTCTAGGGATAAATAGAGCATTTTAATGTTAGTGATAAGGGCAGGGATTAGGGTGAGCAAGAGAGTAAGGGAAGGAAAGGGGGCTATGGTCTGAGTTTTTCTTCAGGTGGTATTTTGAGTTCTGCTTTCCAATAGTGGATTCCTGTCAGGAAGTTGCACTAATGTTTAGGTTTAAGGATTATTGTTATTTTTGAAAATAGTTTACAGGCCCTACAAGAATGTCTGAAGTCAGTGTTAGAGCAGCATCAACATTGCATGAACCATCTTACCTCTACAAAGGTAAGGTTCCAAGCTCCTCTTCACTTCTTCTTCCCGTACCCCTATCTGACATCTCTCCTGGCCAGGCTACTCTTGACCTCTCCATAGCAGTCATCTAACTGGGATCAGCTTTCTGATGGTTGTCATTATATCAGAGCACCTGTCTCACCTCCGTTAGCTACTCTATTCCGTAGTATTAGAATACTCTATACTTTGTTGCCTATTCTTTTCTGTTCCTCACAAAGCCTCCCATGGGAATTGTTAGGGCAGATAATTGGAGGCCATGATTTCAGATTGGCAAAGGCAGTGTACTGAGAAAATCTCACTTTATTTTGTTGAAGCAGAAGGGCCAAGGCCTGACCCCAGCCACTGGGAGGGGAGATTCTATAACCCCAGCACCCCTATGTCTCACTCAGGGCTCTTCTTGGGGTTTGTGGGGTAGGGGGAGATGCCCACAATACCATATGTGAAGGGCAATGGTATGACACCTTCCAGCATTTGCACAGGGTTGAAAGGAGAATTCATGGTCCCAATGCCATGAGTATAACACGTCTCCTCCTAAGCCATGGCCAAGGGGACAAAGATGTGAGTGCTGCTGCAGCCTTCCATTCTTGTCAGAGCCTTCTGCCTTCTCCTCTGCATGCTTTCTTGTGCTCTCCCACACTTCCCTGAAGGCTGCAGACAACCACTTCTCTTCCCCACCTTGCTCTCACTCTGCTGTTCCCATGATTTCACTGCTGCCTCTCCACTCTCACCAGCTGTTCCTTCAAACACAAGGGCATGGGCTGATCCAAACTGCCCCTGGGTGATCTCTGGACCCACAGCACCAGTTCCAGTGCCTCACCTTTAAGTCAAGAATTTCATCTGACTATCTACTCTAAATGTACCCTCTTTAAGTTTAAAACCACTCCCCTTGTCCTACCATAGAATCAGAAATCATAGAAACACAACGTTGGAAATCATTTAGGGATCATTTAGTCCAATCACTAATTTACACATTTAGTCCTATCACTAATTCTACACGCTAAGTTACAAAGTCATATCTCCTAGCACCTTGTCCTGGTGCTTCTTGAACACTGCGAGGGTTGGTGACTCCAGCACCTCCTTGGGCAGACCATTCCGGTGCCTGACTATTCTGTGAGAGAAAAAGGTTTTTGTGATATCTAATCTAAATCTCCCTAGGCACAACTTGTAGCCTTTTCCTCAAGTCCTATCATTAGTTACCTGAGAGAAGAGGCTGACCCCTCTTATATGTGGAAGAAGCTTTTTCCTCTGAGGCCTCACCATCCTCAGAGGAAAAAGCTTCTTCCATGTATCCAATTTAAACCTACCCTCTTTTAGTTTAATATCATTTCTCCTTGTCCCATCACTACACCCCCAGACAATGACTGTCTCCCCAGCTTTCCTGTAGGTCCTAAGTACTGGAAGATTGCTCTAAGGTTTCTCTGGTGCTGAGTAGTACCAGTTTTCAGAAATGTGTTGTATAGCACATTACTTGCTGCCTGTGTTCCCATTGTGCTCTTTGTCATTTCTGGGTCTGGTTTAAAGATATTTTGCTATGTTGTGTAGCACTGGCTTATGATTCTATAAAATTATTGGTCATGTGACAAATCCTTTCTTTGTACTGAGCACTGCCATTACCTCCATACCTCAGGAACCATCACTCAGAAACTTAAGAATTATACTCTTGACTTTTTTGCTTTAAGGAGCCAATCTAGGGGGAGAAACAGGAGCGACACTTCTCCACTTCTTCACTCTCTCCTTTACCTTCCCCTTCTCCTCCAGGCTAATTACACTAGCTCTACAAAGCTGAGAACATCACTGGCATGGTCCTATTGTGATGTCTCCTGAATGTGGTTCAACTGTTGTTTAAGGATAAACAACTCTTGAAGAATGCCCTCCAGAGACCTGTCCCAGGGCCGGAGAGTGAGGAGTGGCAGGGAGCATGAGAGGATCTGGGCAGGAACCTAGAGCAGTGGGCACCTCCGGTGCTTTGAAACTTCCCCCCTGAGCACTTGCAGAATCCTTAAAAACTGCAGAAGTGCTTGAAAAGGAGGGGTTATCACCTTGGCAATTCCAAAGGGAATCCCAAAGGGTGCCTCAGTCAGTGTCACTCCAAGCCCTGGGACAGGCCCTGCAGCTACTCCAACACCTCTGATATGTCCCGCAGCCACTCCATCCACTGTGACAGGCCCCAGATTAGACCAGACCCCTGGTTCTGCTCTTGCTAGGCCAGAGCACCAACCTGTGCCAGGATTCGTTCCCTCTATATGCAGGAGAAAACAGAGGGTGTGAAAGTCAGGCCCCTGAGAATGGAAGAGAACTACTGCCCAGAAAAGAAAGGAGGGAGAAGAATGTTGATCTATGAAACCTTGACATAAACTTCCCCACGAGAGGGTACTTCCAAGATCCAAAAGGGTACAGGTGGGGTTTTGGGATAGCTGTCTTCAAGAGAAAGGATGTTAAAGAGCTGTCTACCTTTCCCAGTCCCTGGGAGGACCCTTCCATTTGTGGACTTGTTGAAGGTCAAAGAAGAACAGGTGCAGATGGTTACCAGAATGTTCTACCAGTTGGGGACAAGCTGGACATCAGTCAGTAATGAGCAATTGCACTGTGCATAGCTTGCTTTGTACATAACAGTAATAGTACTAAAAATAATTGCTATTATAATTCTTTCTCTACCATTTCAGTCCTTTCAACTGCCCTGACCTCAACCAATAAGCATGTGGGGGGGTTGGTGTGAGCTAAAAGCTGTGTGGTGCTGAGCTGCCTGGCAGGTTAAAGCACATCATGTTTGACAACCACAGTCCAACAGCGCAAATCACACTTCTAAAAATCTTGTGTTCAGAGAGGAGCAGTAGATGATCAGTTCAGTATGCCTCAATGAGCACACCCCAGCAGAGACCCTGCTGCCTTGGGGAGCTGTCAGCCCTGAGGCCTTGGGGACAACTCCAGGGAGCCCAAGGGCACAGAGCAAGGGATGCCATGGTCGGGTGTTGTGCTGCTGAGCTGGGCCGGGCTCCTGGGCCCAAGGGGAGCTCCTGGCAAGAGGACAGTGCTGCAGAGAGACAGCTGTGCCCAGGAGCAGCTCCTCTGCACAGCGCAGCAGGGCTGGGGGCTCTGACTGCAGCTGGCACACAGAGAGGAGAGAAGGAGAGAGGGCTTGGAGGCACTGAGGAGCACAACAACAGAGGGCAGCGTGTGGCAGGACACATCTGCAGGCTCTTGACACCGTGAGGCTCTGGCAGCAGGGCACTGCAGGTGGGGTTGCCAGAGGGGTCTTGTACAGCTGGCACATCCAATGGCTGATAGCATCTGTCAGGGTGGGTCTCTCTGTTTCTGCAGTGCTTTAGATAACGGCATTATGAGGGGCAATTCAGGAGGAAGATCGAGGCTTGGCATATGTGAAGGGGAAGACTTTTTCTGCAGTCTGTGCTTGCAGACTCCTGCAGTGGACGGGAGGCAGGTTTCGTTTTCAGGATTGTACAGGAGACTGAGACTGCTGGAGCATTGCATTGAGAAATCAGTTACTCAGTGATCAAATTTGTAAAGTACCTTCCCAAACATCATCTGATGGACTGCACCAGCATCATCATAATGTGGTCCTCTCAGGTTTTATCCTAGCTGATATTTACGAGCTGTAAGCTCCCCGATGCCCAGTGCTGGGGGACATCCCTGTCTTTGGGAGGTCTCTGCTGGCTTGAAGTGAGCACAGATCATTTGCAATGAGGATGAGCTGCCTCCTCTGCAGGCAGAGCTGCAGCACAGGAGGGTCTGCTGAGTGTCTGTCTGTCCCTCCCTGGCCTTGCCTCCCCTGGCAGCAGCACACTGGCATTCCTCCTGGCTTCTCCAGCTGGCCGTGCTGCTGCTGGTCTTGTTCCCAGGCTGGCTGGGGATGGGGGTTTCACATGGCAATGGAGTGAGCCCTCGGTGTGCTTGAGGGAAGGGGAGTACGGGGACATGGTGATGGGACTGGAGATGGGCACTTTGAGCCTGGATTCCTCTGCTCTCAGCAGGGTCTTTGTTCTTTTCAGTCAAACATGTGTAGATCTTCCCTGCAGCTCGCACAGGGCATCCGAGACCGTACTTGATGGACAGACTGGCTGTCCTCCCTAAAGAACACTGCGCACTAAAGTGACAGTCCCTTTTTCTCTGATAATGATCTACAAGGATTCCCTCTGAGTCCAGCAGAAATAGCCAGGATCTGTGGCTTGGAAACATTCCTCAGGAGTGGTGGGACAGCGGAAACAAAAACCTCAAAAAACAAAAATTTAAAATAAAATTAAAAAAAGCCTCCACAACTCTGCTCTGCAGTTTGGTGAACTAGGAGCAACATGGGAAAAACCCTCTGAGATCAAGAGGGAAGAAAAACTGACATTTCCCCATGTTCCTCTTCACCTCTTGCTGTAGGATAGGACTGACACCTGCATTGCCGACAGTAGAGCACCATGCTCCAAGAGACAGCCTCAGGCAGAATGAATCAGGATGCATGAAAGGGATCTGCCAAATGTCTGCCAGAAAGTACACAATATAGGCGATGATTTTAAATGAAAAACTGAATTTGTTTCCCTCTGATACATTTCTTGTACTTTATTCCTCTCATCCTCTTCTTTGTTCAGGACCACATCCCGAAAAAAACAGATGTCCAACAGCAGCACCATCACTGAGTTCCTCCTGCTGGCATTCGCAGACACGCGCGAGCTGCAGCTCCTGCACTTCGCGCTCTTCCTGGGCATCTACCTGGCTGCCCTCCTGGGCAACGGCCTCATCCTCAGCACCGTAGCCTGCCACCACCGCCTCCACACCCCCATGTACTTCTTCCTCCTCAACCTCGCCCTCCTCGACCTGGGCTGCATCTCCACCACTCTGCCCAAAGCCATGGCCAATGCCCTCTGGGACACCAGGGCCATCTCCTATCAAGGCTGTGCTGCTCAGGTCTTTTTCTTTCTCTTCTTTCTAACAACAGAGTACTCTATACTCACCGTCATGGCCTACGACCGCTACGTTGCCATCTGCAAGCCCCTGCACTACGGGAGCCTCCTGGGCAGCAGAGCTTGTGCCCAGATGGCAGCAGTTGCCTGGGGCAGTGGCTTTCTCAATGCTGTCTTGCACACGGCCAACACATTTTCCCTGCCCCTCTGCCAAGGCAATGCTGTGGACCAATTCTTCTGTGAGATCCCCCAGATCCTCAAGCTCTCCTGCTCAGATTCCTATCTCAGAGAAGTTTGGGCAATTCTATTTAGCATTTTGTTAGCATTAGGTTGTTTTGGTTTTATTGCTCTGTCCTATGTGCAGATCTTCAGGGCAGTGCTGAGGATGCCCTCTGAACATGGCCGGCACAAAGCCTTTTCCACGTGTCTCCCTCACCTGGCCGTCGTCTCCCTTATGGTCAGCACTGCCTTTTTTAGCTACCTGAAGCCCTCCTCCATCTCCTCCCCATCCCTGGACCTGGTGGTCACGCTTCTGTACACCGTGGTTCCTCCAGTAGCGAACCCCCTCATCTACAGCATGAGGAACCGGGAACTAAGGGATTCCGTCAGGACTCGACTTGAATACACATATCGTCAGTAAATTCACCTAAAATACTATGCATAATATTAGAAATCCAGGCTTTTCTAAGAAAGAAAATAGCATGATATCTTCTATTATTAAATGTCTGTATTATTATTTTCTCTCATTATTTCACTTTTGTTTAAATAATATTATTCCTAGCACCCTTGAAGTCAATTATTTTCCTATTGAAAATGGCTTCCTGTGTAGATAAACCCAAAAAGAAATCCGTCAGAAATTCATTAGTGTCAGTCTCTTCCTATCTCCTCTGGAGCTGGGGGAGCAGCCCCAGCACGCAGGAGAGGCTCAGGACCAAGAGCCCAGCTGCCACACGCAGGAGCAGCCCTGGTGGCCGTCGGGGCTGCCCCTCACTGCCCGCTGGGCTCTGCCTCTCTGCTGCCTTCGGGTCGGGGCTGCTGCTTCCCTGGAGCCATGGCCATGGCCAGCAGCAGGAAGTGGCCTTTTCCCTGCTGCTCTCTTTTGGCTTCCACATTGTGCTTCTTTTTTTCTGGGTTAGACCTGATATCTCGTGTACCTTGGTGACAGTCCTGTTGTCTCTGCAGTGGCATCCCTGTGGCTGCAGGCAGCAGCAGGCACTGTGCAGCCCTGGGTCACAGCTGCCTCCCTGCTAGCACCACAGTAAAAAGAAGGGCTGCTGAGAGCAAGCCCAGAAGTCTGGACACCTCTTCGAAATGTGCTATCAGGAACACAGCCAAGGGGTTGCTCCCTGTTCTTCTCTATTCTGGGAGTTTGTCATACAGTGAAGGACGCAGGATGAAAGTGCCAGGGTGGTCCCTGAGGAACCAAGGGCAGCACTCAGAGCTCCTGTTATGGCAGAACTTGCCTAAGGACATGACAGCTGATCTTAAACTTATCTGCATGGGACTACACCCCCTGCAGCGGGGTTGACAGCCAATGCCAACCTGGAGAGGAATCTGGAGCTGCCAGGAGAAGTCAGGGGATCTCCAGGGACAGGGTGCTCATTGGGTAGCGATTAGAACCTCATAAAATGACTGTGCAAGGTTGTTTCAGGTAACAAACAAGGTGAATCTGAGGAGTGCATGGGCAGCTCAGACTGCTCAGGCTGGGTCAGCTGTCACCGCAGGTTCCCCTCCCAGCCTCTTGCCCACCTGCAGCCAACTGACTCCTGGGGCAGAGTGAGAAGCAGAGAAGGCCTTAACGCTGTGCCAGCACTGCTCAGAAACAGAGATCAGAACCATGGGTGACCAACACTGTTCTGGTCACATATCAAAAACACAGAACCACACGGCCTGATCTGCAGAGAGAAACACCGTACCAGCCAGTCTTTGTCCCCACAATGGATGAGAAGGCTGTGAGAAACAAGGACAGTCAGTGCTTTAGCAGATCCTTAAAGTCCTGCCTGAGTCCCATGATGGAAAGTAATCTATGTCTGTGGGTTGAAGAGAAGGAAGTGGTGAGTCCCGAATGGGGGACAAGGCTGAAGGTCCCTGCGTGAATCTGGGCTGATGGAGAAGTGTCCGCCTTGCATGTGTGCCTCAGCCTGGGAGCAGGGGCCTGCCCACGGTGCAGGATGGCTGGGCTGTGCTCAGCCATGCCCCAGGAGATGACCTTGCTCTCTTCCTCCCCACACGGGGTAGGCCCTCAGCAAACACCCCTGAGCCTGGACATGCACCAACCTGCTGAGGTGAGGTGCCACTACTGCAGGGGAAGAAGGGAGGGTTGGAGAGACACATGGGGCCTGCGGGCAGGAGTGGTGTGGCCTGGGAACTGAGTGCCTGGGAGAAGTTACCCTGGAGCCATAGGAGCCGTTCTGGAAAGAAAACTTGTAGGCAGGAACCACACTTTTGTGGCACTGCAGAGCTGCTGGGCATATTGTGCAGGGTGCTCTGATGGACTTGTGGGTCCTTTTCCATCGTGTCTTAAGTGACACTTTTCTCAGGAATATAGTAGCCAACAGAGCACTGACAGATAGTCTAAGATCATGCAAGGCATCATAAGCATGCCCCTAAAAAGATAACTGACATGGGGAAATCAGGAGAAGCCTGGCCAAGACAAATGTGAGAGTGAGAGGAGGGAATAGGGGCTTGGCCAGCAGAAATTAAGGATGCTGTAGAGGTAAGAGGGTTCAGGTTATGCTGATGCTGCTGTAACTGTGACTTAAAATAGTCATACAAGGCTATTCCCCATCTTCAACCTGTAAACATATTTCCTAAACCTAAATGCTACTCAGCACCCTGACAGGAATCCACTACTTATTCCACTCTTCTTCTTAAGAAGAGATTGGACTGTGCACTTAGTCACATGGTCTGAACTTTTGGGTAGACCTGTGCGGTGTCAAGATTTGGACTTGATGATCCTTAAGGGTCCCTTCCAACTCAGGATATTCTATATTCTATGATTCTATGATTCTACTCTAATGACTGACCTCAACGTATCCCTACAAAACTCAGCCCATAGCCGCTTCCTCTAGCTCTTACTCTCTTAATCACTCTGATCTCTGCCCTTAATAGTAGCATTAAAATGGTCTATTTAACACTAGAACACTGCTTAAGAGACCTAAACCAAACCCTAACTCCAAATAAATGTGAGGGGCCATGGATCTGATCAGCTTGTGGGCCACAAGGAGGAGATGGGTGGGAATGCTCTGAGGAGCTCAGCTCTGCCTCAGGATCTCCTGCCCCAGCAGGAGGAATGTGACTGTGGCAGGGACTATGAGGTCACTTCTGTCTCTGCACTTGATAGGGCAGCAGCAGGAACATGTCACAGAAAGGGACTGGGAGGTCACTTGTGTCTGGAGGTGGCAGGTCACCTTGACTTCTCCCTGGGAGCTGCACTTTTGGGCTGACATCTGGCAGTGGCCCTGCTAGGCCAGCAGAAGGCACCTGCTTGGCATGCTGAGTGGGGGATCCCCTCTGCCTCCAGAGCCAGGAGGACCCAGGCAGAAAGAAGGCCCCCAGATGGGTTGTCCTGTCCCTTCTGCTTGAGTCCATGACTGCACAGCAGCAGGCACAAGGCTTGGCTGTGTGTAGCCAAGAAGCTGCAAGGCCAGCAGCAGGCCCCTGGCTTGGAAGCTGCTGCTGAGGTGACTTGTGTCTGGTTGGCTGAGAGGCCGCAAGGAGCCTGCTGGTTTAGGATGCCTACTTCAGGAGTGGTTTCCACCCTGATGGAGCTTTCTTTGGCAGTAGGAAAGAGCAGAAGAGAAAACTTCCACACAGTGAACCTTGGAAGTTAAGCATTGGCCACAAGGAGGAAGAAATGTCCCTCAAAGAATATTGCTGCGGTGCCAGAGGTCACTCTCTGATTAGACCGTCTCTTTGTGTTTCAAGGAACATCTGGTGAGGGCTGACGAAACATCAGTGAAAGCAAGGGATGAGAGCAAGATGGTGAACAGAGATGGGTGTCTGAAGACTGCAAGGAAATAGGTCAGACTGTGGCACATGATAGGAAAGACTGCAGAGGGGAAGACAGAGGGTAATGGTAGAAATGGTAGGCCCAACAGCCCTGAAATTTCTGTCTTCTTGGCTAGAGCTTATGAGGAAATATATTTTATTCATTGTGATGAGGCCTCATCAATTCCTTCCAACCCTGTGCAGCACCACGGAGGTGTCACACCAGTGTTGTTCTCATGGCATCACACTGCCCACCACATCCCACAGACCCCAGGAAAAGCCTTGAGTCAGACATGGGGGTGCAGGGTCTCCTCTCACAGTTCTAGGGGTCAGGCATTTGCTCTTCTTCTTCACTAAAACAAACCAAATTTTTTCTCAGCACAGTGCTTTGCCTGTCTGTAACCATGGCCTCCAATTATCTGCCCTAACAAGGCCCTGGGGAGGCTTTGTTAGTAATAGCCCTCAGTGGGGCCCATTAATACTCCAAGTCACTTCAACTTTTCCTTCTGACTTTACTTTCTCTAGCAGTTGCATCATTCTGCTTTCAGTACCTGAGCTTCATAGACTGAGCACCAAAATACACCTTCGTACTGACAAGTCCATCACATAACCACACTACCAAGCTCTACATCTACACCTTGGCTCTACAGTCAAGGACCCAGCTCATGGATGGCAATCAGGGAGTCTCGGTTAGCGCGACGCTGCCTCAGGTCCTCCACCATGGTAGCCATTGGCACCTGCTGTTCTTCAACCCTCAGCAAAACCACAACAGAAGGATTCTGTGGAAGGCCAAGCAAGGTAGACAACAGTTTCATGTCCTTTGTCTCCAAGGCAGCTCTGCCAAAGCCCCACCGGTGGTGCCCTCTTGGAACTCTGAATTCCCTCTCCTGAAGCAGTCTATGCCAAGGATGCACATAGCCTCCAAGCGAGTTCCAATGGGATGCTTTTGCCATTCCTTCCCAGTTATACTCACTTCAGTCTCCAGTACACTTAACTGTTGGGATCCCCCTGTCACTCCAGAAACACAGGTGGGTTCTACCTCTTTCTAGCTTGATGGCATTAGGGTACACTGTGCACTGGTGTCTAGTAGAGCCTGATACATTTTGTGGGTCTGATGTGCCAGGCCATAATAATAATTATATCGGTGTCTATAATAATAATAATAATAATAATAATAATAATAATAATAATAATAATAATAATAATAATAATAATAATAATAATAATGAAATATATAATAACAATTTATTGCTATTGTTGATGTTGTTATTATTTCCTTTGTGTCCTATTAATCTGCTTTTATATCAACTCATAAACTTTTACTTTTTTTTTTCTCCCTCTTCCCTCCTGCAGCCCATTGGATGAATATCTGTACAGTTCTGATCTGCCTGCTGGGTCAAACCACAGGAAGGCTTTTTGGTGCCTAGCATGGAGCACAAAGGTTGAGATGACAGATCTGACCAGAGTGTTTTAAAAGTAAATTGTTATAAGCATCAGATCAGTTTAACAGTTGCTGATCACAGCATTGATGTTTTTGGTCTGGGGTCTGTGGTGCTTGTTTTCAGAATTGTGTTGTACAGCACATTACTAAATGTCATCCATGGCGTGATCTTTATCAGTTCTGGGGGCTGGTTTAAGGTTACTGTTTTGTTGTATTGGATAACGCTGACTTATGACGGGATAAAATAATTGCTGCCTCCATACCTCAGGAACCATCTCTTCATCTCTTAGAAATTATTAAGAATTACACTCTTTTAAACTCTTTGCCTTTTCTCCTTGGGGAGTAAACCTATGCAGGGTGGGTGGAACTGGGATGGACAGTGGGGGATGCTTTTCACCACTTCTTCCCTCTCCCTTTCTCCTGCACCTCCCCCTTCTCCTCCAGGACAGGCATATAGCCTGTCCAAAGCCACTCCAAACCCTGCAACAGGCCCTGCAGGCACTCCAGCTCCTGAGGTGGGCCCAAAGTTAAACTGACCCCTGTGACAGGCCCTATAGCCACTCCCAAACCTGTGATAGGCACTGCAGCCACTCCAACTCATCCATAAGGCCCTGCAGCCAGAACAACTCCAGCGATGGGCCCTGCAGCCACACCAGCACCTGCAATGGGCCCCATGGCTGGGCCAGAGAACCAGCCTGTGCCAGTATTGGTTGCCTCTTTATGCAAGAGAAAATAATGGGTGAAAAAGTCAGTTTTTCTTTAGAAAGGAAAGAAACTCAGGCACCCAGACAAGAAAGGAGGAGAAAGTAGAAGAAGCAGGTTTCTCCTAAGCTGGGCCATCATGGAGGCAGGATGACCAAGAAGAAGAGGTCATATAAGCATCAGAAACCACGTGATCCCTATCCCAGTGTAAGCTACGAGACATGGGAAAATATTTTAGCCATCATCTTGGTGAACACATTGTCAGCTGGATGCTCCATTGCTGAGAGAAGGGGGCTAACAGTCTGGATTTAGACGGCAGGGAAGCCAAGCAGCTGGGATCCTCCTGTAGGTGAGGGGTGATTGAGAAAGCCAGTGGAAAAGGGCACAAGGAACTTAATCCTCTCAGGTCTGAAAGAAAGGTATCCCTTGAAGGAAGATCTATGTCAACCAGGCAAGTGGACCTCCATGCAGAGGGGTATCCTGTACCTGAGGGAATTACCCGTGCTGAAGGCGATTTGCAGAAACCTAAAACACTAACAGCTGTCCAAAGATCCCGATGAAGTCAACTGCACATGACCCATGTGACAGACGTTTGTACAGAGCACACCATCATAATATGCCAATTTGTTGGCAGTAATGACCAGGAAAGACCAAGAGGAACCCATGGTGGATGAATCGGCTAGCCAGCTATGGCATTACAAAGAAAGTCTTTCTTCTTCCCTATGAACCTGTTTCTCGTCTATGGAGAAACTGTCTGAGTAGGTCCAACAGCTGCAAGAGAATACATCTTCCTCTCCACTTGTAAGAAACAATACCTCAGCTCTCAGGTGTAAGTGTCCCTCTACTCAAGAAAGGTGATATAGTGGGTATATACCACGTGGAAACCTGTGGTTTTAACTGTGTGACCACGGAGAAGCCATGAGAAAATGGGATGGAAAATCTACCTCCATCCTAGAGGCATGGATACATGAAGCACAAGGAAAAACATTGACAAAAAGTGGTTCTTCTGAGAAAATTGCTGCTCCTGTTTCTAGCAGGCAGTCCTCCAAACAGAGTCATGAATACTACGAGCGGGACTAGACGGGCTCTACCTCCAAACAGGGGGGAGGAAGGAGGCAACTGGGTGTATTGGACTTTGAGGATTACTTGCTTGGCACATCAGACCCACAGCAGGTGCTAGGTTTTAAAGGACACCAATGCACAGTGTAGTGTAATGCCATCGAGCTAAAAGGGCCAGAACCCAATTGTATTTCTGGAATGATGGGAAAATCCTAGTAGTTAACTGTATTGGAGGCTGATGTGAGTCTAATGGGAAAGAGTGGCAAAAGCAACCCATTGAGACTGGCCCAGAAGCTCTGTGCATCCTTAGTATAGACTCCTTCAGGAAAGGGTACTTCAAAGATCCAAAGGCTTACCTTTAAACAGTTGTCTACCTTGACCACTCTCTCACAGGGCCCTTCTGCTGTGGAGGTGCTGATGGCCAATGAGCAGCAGGTGCCAATCGCTACCACAACAGTGCACCTGAGGCAGTATTGCACTAACAGAGACTCCCTGATTCCCATGCATGACCTGGTTCATTGACTGCAGAGCCAAGGAGTGATCAGCAAGGCTCTCTCACCCTTTAATAGACCCATATGGACAGTGCAAAATTCTAATGGGGAGTGGAAGATAACGGTGGATGTCTGTGGACTGAATGAAGTCCCACCACCACTGATTTTGACGTAAAACAACATAAGGTCAAAGGACCTACACAGGAGATCCTGAGGCAGTCTGGCCAGGTTCAGGGGGACCCGTGCTTGGGGACGAGCTGGGTATCGGTCAGTGTGTGTTGAGCAGCTGCACTGTGCATCGCTTGATTTATTAAACTACATTATCATCATCATCAGCAGCAGCAGCAGCAACATCTCTTCCTTTCCTTTGCTATCAAACCATCCTTATCTCAACACATGAGCATTTCAAGGGTGAGGATGAGCTATGTGGTGTTGAGCTTTCTGCCAGGATAAAGCACAACATGCTTGAAAACCACAGTCCAACAGCACAAATCACACTTTCAAAAATCAGTCTCTGACATCTACAGAGAGAAGCCTTCCTCTGACTCTGATCCTGGCTCTGCAGGGGCAGTGCCTGTGTGCAGGGGTGCAGAGGAAAAGAGTCCCATCCCAGCAGCATGGCCAGGGAGCACCAGCGCTTGGGGCATGCAGAGCTGCTCTCTTGCCACTGCCGCCCTGTCCACAAAATTTTGGGGTGGTACAAGAGCTGCTGGGCACATTGTGCAGGGTTCGCCTACAGCCTTTGTGTTCTTTTCTATCCTGACTTAGGTACCATGTCAGTCTCAAGAAAGGAGTAGCCTTAGACAGATACTCTGAGATCATGAAAGCCATCAGAAAGCTGCCCCTAAGATGATGACTAATATGGGGAAGTCAGGAAATGCCTGGCCAGGAGAGATATGAGATTTTAGGGAGGATAAATGAGTTTGGCTAGCAGAAATTAATGATTTCTGTGAGTTTAGAACGTTCAGGCAATGTTGATTCTGCTGTAACACTGACTTAAAATAGTCGTGTAAAGGCCTTGCACTATTTTAATCAGTGACATTAATCCTCAAACTTAAATGCTACTCCACACCCTGACAGCAATCCACTGTTCTTATGCCTGACCTCAAAGTATCTCTTGAAGCCAAAACTCAGCCTATAGCCCCTTTTCCTTACCTTTACTCTCTTGCTCACCCTGATTTAATCACCCTGTGGGCCACAAGAAGGAGATGGGTGGGAATACTGTGATGAACTCAGCTCTGCCTCAGGATCTCCTGCCCCAACAGCAGAAATGTGACTGTGGCAGTGACTGTGAGGTCACTTCTGTCTCTGCACTTGATCGGGCAGCAGCAGGAACGTGTCACACAAAGGGACTGTGAGGTCACTTGTGTCTGGAGGTGGCAGGTCAGCCTTGACTTCTCCCTGGGATCTGGACTTTTGGGCTGACATCTGACAGTGGCCCTGCTAGGCCAGCAGAAGGCACCTGCTTGGCATGCTGACTGGGGGATCCCCTCTGCCTACACACCCAGGAGGACCCAGGCAGAAAGAAGGCCCCCAGATGGGTTGTCCTGTCCCTTCTGCTTGAGTCCATGACTGGGCAGCAGCAGGAGGCAAAAAGCTTGGCTGTGTCTAGCCAAGAAGATGCAAGGCCAGCAGCAGGCCCCTGGCTTGGAAGGTGCTGCTGAGTGTCTATGATCAGACCCTAGCTTCGTTTTTCAAGGAACAGCTGGTGAGGGTTGATGAGACCTTTGTGAAATGATGGAAATGCTGGGATGAGAGCAAGGTGGTGAACAGAGATGGCTTTCTGCAGACTTCCAGGAAATAGGACAAAGTGTGAGACAGCATATTTAAGCGTGCACAAGAGAAGGCAGAGAGTGCTGGCAAGAATGGAAGGCCCCAACAGCCCTGTCACTTTGGCTAGAGCTTATGAGAAAACAAGATATAGTCATTGCAGTGCAGCCTCTTTGCTTCCTTGCAACCCTGTGCAGAGGCAGGGTGGTGTCATACCAGTGTTCTTCTCATGGCATCACACTGCCCACCACATTCCTCAGACCCTCAAGAAAAGTCCTGAGCCAGACAGGGGGCTGCAGGATCTCTCCTTGCAGTGGCTGGGGTCAAGCCTTGGACCTTGTCTTCACCAAAACCAACCAAGACTTTTCTCAGCACAGTGCTTTGTTTGTCTGTAATCATGGCCTCCAATTATCTGTCTGTCCTGGTTTCAGTTAGCACAGAATTAATTTTCTTCCTAGTAGCTGGTGGAATGCTGTGTTTTGGCTTAGGATGAGAAGAGTGCTGATAACACCCCGATGCTTTAATTGTTGCAGAGCAGTGCTTATACTAAGCCAAGGACATCTCAGCCTTTTGCTCTGTCCTGCCAACGGGCAGGCTGGGTGTGCAGTAAGAGCTGGGAGGGGACAGACCCAGGACAGGTGACCCAAACTAGCCAAAGGGGTATTCCATACCATCTGACGTCATGCTAAACAATATATAGGGGTGGCTAGCCGGGGGGAGGGCGCCGGACTGCTCGGGGTTAGGCTGGGCATCGGTCAGCGAGTGGTGAGCAATTGCATTGTGCATCACTTGTTTGTACATACTATTATTACTTTCCTATTATCACCATTGTATTATTATTGTTATTATTTTATTATTATTTTGTTATTATTATTTTCCTGTCTTATTAAACTGTCTTTATCTCAACTCACGGGCTTCACTTTCCATTTCTGTCCCCCGTCCCAGAGAGGGAGGGGGGAGGGTGAGCGAACGGCTGCGTGGTGTTTAGCTGCCGGCCGGGTTAAACCACGACAGTCTTTTTGGCGCCCAACGTGGGGCCCGAAAGGTTGAGATAACGGCAGATCTGACCAGAGTGTGTTAAACTAAAATTGGTGTAAGGATTAGACCTGCTTAATAGTCACTTGTCATAATGCTGATTGCTTTAATCTCAACTCTGCTGCGCCTGTTTTCCAAATTGAGTATTATAGTACATTATTTTCCGTATTTGCTCTCTGTCGTGTTGTTTATCCTCTCCGGGCCCTGGTTTCAGATCATTATGGTGCTGTGTGTTGTAGCAATGGCTTATGAGACGATGAAATATGTGGTCATGACTCTAACTTGTTATTTGTATTCAGTATCATCGACTCTGTTCTTTGGAAACTGTATCTTGGAAACTATTAGCAATTATACCTATTGTTTTTTTCCATTAGGGAGTCAATCTGTGGAGGGGAAAGGGGAAGATACTTTTTCTTACTTGCTTACTCTCCCTTTCTCCTTCACCACCCCTGTATCCTCCTGGATCACTCTGCCTTCCTCCTTCACCACCCTCTTATCCCCTGAGCTTGTCACAATAGCTCTCCAAGATATTGAATATTTCTGGGATACTCAGAATACCATAGTCTTGTTGTTCTGCCTCCTGAATGCACTTCAGGTTCTGCTTAAAGTTAAACAACTACTTGGGAAGCTCATCCGGAGATCTGCCCGGAGGCAGTATAGTTGTGAGTGGCAGGGAGTATGGGTGGATATGGGCAGGCATCTAGAGCAGTTGGCACCCCCAGTGTGTTGGAAATTCACCCCTGAACAATGGCAAAATCCTCAAAAACTGGCAGAATGCTTGAAAAAAAGGTGTCATGATTCTGGCAGTTCCAAAGTAACACAAATCATTGTAACGTGCTGGGGCCTGGCTCATGCCTATCGAGCTGCCATTGATACTGCTATCAACTTAGTGACAGACCCTGCGGCCACTCCAAGCCCTGTGACAGATCCAACGGCCACTGTGACCCCTACGGTGGATTCTGCAGCCGCTCCAGATCCGGTTCCTGCAGCTGCTCCAGTTCCAGCTCCTGCAGCCACTCCAGATCCGGTTCCTGCAGCCGCTCCAGCTCCAGCTCCTGCAGCCGCTCCAGATCCGGTTCCTGCAGCCGCTCCAGTCCCAGTTCCTGCAGTCGCTCCAGTTCCAGCTCCTGAAGCCGCTCCAGCTCCAGCTCCTGAAGCCGCTCCAGCTCCAGCTCCTACTGCTGCTCCAGTCCCAGCTCCTGCAGCCGCTCCAGTCCCAGCTCCTGAAGCCGCTCCAGCTCCAGCTCCTGAAGCCGCTCCAGCTCCAGCTCCTGCAGCCGCTCCAGTCCCAGCTCCTGCAACTGCTCCAGCTCCAGCTCCAGCTCCTGTAACCGCTACAGCTCCAGTTCATGCAACTGCTCCAGCTCCTGCAGCCGCTCCAGCTCCTGTGGCCGTGTCAGAGAAACGAGCTGTAGCAGTGCAAGTTGACCCTGCAGAGGGTATTCCAACCTCTGTGGCAGACCCTGTAACAAAGTTAGAGAAACGAGCAGTAGCAGTGCAAGCTGCCCCTGCAGAGGGTATTCCAACCCCTGTGGCAGACCCTGTAACAAAGTCAGAGAAATGAGCAGTAGCAGTGCAAGCTGCCCCTGTAGAGAAGGTGAAAAAATGGTATAGAGATTCAGGTCGTTTAGAACGCAGAGAGTCTTCTGCCAATCCAGGCAAGGCTTCTGCCAAAACTAGGTATAGAGATGACGAAGATGATGACGACGCTGGGCCATCAAGGATTCAGGAGGAGGAAGATGAGGATGTCGAAAAATCAACAGTAACTACCCGAAGCCTAAACGAGCGCGAGCTACGAGATGTGCGAAAAGATTTTGGTCGCTGTATAGGTGAGCAGCTTGTCACCTGGCTGCTCCGGTGCTGGGACTCTGGAGCCAATTGTGTGGAATTAGACGGCAGGGAAGCCAAGCGTCTGGGATCCCTTGCTCGAGACGCAGGCATTGACAAAGCAATTGCAGATGGAGCACAATCCACCAGCCTCTGGAGGCGTCTCCTCTCAGCTGTGAGGGAAAGGTATCCCTTCAAGGAAGAACTTTTATGTCTACCAGGCAAGTGGACCACTATGGAGAAGGGAATCCAGTACCTGAGGGAATTAGCCGTACGGGAAGTGATTTATGAGGATCCAGACCTCAGACAAACATCCAAAGATCCAGATGAAGTCAGGTGTACACGACCCATGTGGCGGAAGTTTGTACGGAGTGCACCATCATCATATGCCAGCTCATTGGCAATAATGGCCTGGAAAGAGGATGAGGAACCCACAGTGGATGAAGCGGCTAAACAACTCCGGCAGTACGAAGAAAGTCTCTCCTCTTCCTTACAGGCCTGCGTCTCAGCTGTGGAGAAACTTTCTGAAAAGGTTCACCAACTTGAAGAGAATCTATTGTCCTCCCCACCTGAACCAACCAGTGTCCACCGACCAAAAGAGAACACCTGGGAGAAAACACTTTCTGAAAAGTTTCACCAACTTGAAGAGAGATTATTCTCCTCCGCACCTGTACAAAGCAGTGTCTCAGCTGTCAGGGGTAGGCGTTCACCCACACAAGGAAGACGATATGGTGGGTACTTACCCCGTGCCACCCTGTGGTTTTACTTACGAGACCATGGAGAGGACATGAGAAAATGGGATGGAAAATCTACCGCGACCCTAGAGGCACGGGTACGTGAGTTGCAAAAGAAAACAATCAGGAAAAAGGGATTCTCCGAAAAGTTTGCTGCTCCAACTTCCAGCAGACAGTCCTTCAAACACAGAAACGAAGAAGATTCTGACCAGGATTAGGGGGGCCCTGCCTCCAGCCAGGGGGAGGAAAGGGACAATCGAGTTTATTGGACTGTGTGGATTCGATGGCCTGGCACGTCACACGCACAGAAGTATAAGGCTTTAGTAGACACCGGTGCACAATGTACTATAATGCCATCGAGCTATAAAGGACCAGAGCCCATCTATATTTGTGGAGTGACAGGGGGATCTCAGCAGTTGACTGTATTGGAGGCTGAAGTGAGTCTGACTGGGAATGAGTGGGAAAAGCACCGCATTGTGACTGGCCCGGATGCTCCATGTATCCTTGGCATAGACTATCTTAGAAGAGGGTATTGCAAGGACCCAAAAGGGTTCCGGTGGGCTTTTGGTATAGCTGCCTTAGAGACAGAGGGCATTAAACAATTATCTGCCTTGCCTGGTCTCTCAGAGGACCCCTCTGTTGTGGGGTTGCTGAGGGTCGAAGAACAGCAAGTGCCAATCGCTACCACAACTGTGCACCGGCGGCAATATCGCACTAACCGAGACTCCCTGATCCCCATCCATAAGCTAATTCGTCAATTGGAGAGCCAAGGAGTGATCAGCAAGACTCATTCACCTTTCAATAGTCCCATATGGCCAGTGCGAAAGTCTAATGGCGAGTGGAGACTAACAGTGGACTATCATGGCCTGAACAAAGTCACGCCACCACTGAGTGCTGCAGTGCCGGACATGCTGGAACTTCAGTATGAACTTGAATCGAAGGCAGCCAAGTGGTACGCCACAATTGATATCGCTAATGCATTTTTCTCCATCCCTCTAGCAGCAGAGTGCAGGCCACAATTTGCTTTCACTTGGAGGGGAGTCCAATATACTTGGAATCGGCTGCCCCAGGGGTGGAAACACAGCCCTACCATTTGCCATGGACTGATCCAATCTGCGCTGGAGCAGGGGGAAGCACCTGAACACCTGCAGTACATCGATGACATTATTGTGTGGGGTGACACAGCAGAGGAAGTTTTCGAGAAAGGGAAGAAAATAGTCCAAATCCTTCTGAAAGCCGGTTTTGCCATAAAACAAAATGAAGTCAAAGGACCTGCATGAGAGATCCAGTTTTTAGGAATAAAATGGCAAGATGGACGTCGTCAAATCCCAATGGATGTGATCAACAAAATAACAGCTATGTCTCCACCAACTAACAAAAAAGAAACACAGACTTTCCTAGGTGTTGTGGGGTTTTGGAGAATGCACATCCCAAATTACAGTCTGATTGTAAACCCGCTCTACCAAGTACCCGTAAGAAGAATGAGTTTGAATGGGGCCCTGAACAACGACAAGCCTTTGAACAAATCAAGCAGGAAATAGTCCATGCAGTAGCCCTTGGGCCAGTTCGAACAGGACCAGATGTAAAGAATGTGCTCTACACTGCAGCCGGGGAGAATGGCCCCACCTGGAGCCTCTGGCAGAAAGAACCTGGGGAAACTCGAGGTCGGCCTCTGGGGTTTTGGAGTCGGGGATACAGAGGATCTGAGGCCCGCTATACTCCAACAGAGAAGGAGATATTGGCAGCATATGAAGGAGTTCGATCTGCTTCGGAGGTGGTCGGTACTGAAGCGCAGCTCGTCCTGGCACCCCGATTGCCAGTACTAGGCTGGATGTTCAAAGGAAGGGTCTCCTCTACACATCATGCAACTGATGCTACATGGAGCAAGTGGGTTGCACTGATTACTCAGCGGGCTCGAATAGGAAACCCCAGTCGCCCAGGAATATTGGAAGTGATCATGGACTGGCCAGAAGGCAAATACTTTGGGATATCATCAGAGGAGGAGGTGGGTCGTGCTGAAGAAGCCCCACTGTACAACCAGTTACCAGAGAATGAAAAGAAATATGCCCTGTTCACTGATGGGTCCTGTCGTATTGTGGGGAAGCATCGGAGATGGAAGGCTGCTGTCTGGAGTCCTACACGACGAGTTGCAGAAGCTGCTGAGGGAGAAGGTGAATCGAGTCAGTTTGCAGAAGTGAAAGCCATTCAGCTGGCTTTAGACATTGCTGAACGAGAAAAATGGCCAGTTCTCTATCTCTACACCGATTCATGGATGGTAGCAAATGCCCTGTGGGGATGGTTACAGCAATGGAAGCAAAACAACTGGCAGCGTAGGGGCAAACCCATCTGGGCTGCTGCATTGTGGCAAGATATTGCTGCTCGGGTAGAGAACCTGGCTGTGAAAGTACGCCACGTAGATGCTCATGTGCCCAAGAATCGGGCTACTGAAGGACATCAAAACAACCAGCAGGTGGATCAGGCTGCTAAGATTGAAGTAGCTCAGGTGGACTTGGATTGGCAGCATAAAGGTGAATTATTTATAGCCCGATGGGCCCATGACACCTCAGGCCATCAAGGTAGAGACGCAACATACAGATGGGCTCGTGATCGAGGGGTGGACTTGACCATGGACGCTATAGCACAGGTTATTCATGACTGTGAAACATGTGCTGCAATCAAGCAAGCCAAACGGTCAAAGCCTCTTTGGTATGGAGGACGATGGCTGAAATATAAATACGGAGAGGCCTGGCAGATCGATTACATCACACTCCCTCAAACTCGCAATGGCAAGCGCCACGTACTTACAATAGTGGAAGCAACCACCGGATGGCTGGAAACATATCCTGTGCCTCATGCCACCGCCCGGAACACCATCCTGGGCCTTGAAAAGCAAGTCCTATGGCGACATGGCACCCCAGAAAGAATAGAGTCAGACAATGGGACTCACTTCCGAAACAACCTTATAGACACTTGGGCCAAAGAACATGGTATTGAGTGGGTGTATCACATCTCCTATCATGCACCAGCCTCCGGGAAAGTTGAAAGATACAATGGCCTGTTAAAGAATACATTGAAAGCAATGGGCGCTGGGACATTCAAAAATTGGGACACGCATTTGGCAAAGGCCACCTGCTTAGTCAATACTAGGGGATCTGCCAACCGAGCTGGACCTGCCCAATCCAACCTGTTACGTACTGTAGATGGGGATTAAGTCCCTGTAGTGCATGTAAGAAATATGCTGGGTAAAACAGTCTGGGCTACTCCTGCCTCAGGAAAAGGCAAACCTATTTGTGGAATTGTTTTTGCTCAGGGACCTGGATACACTTGGTGGGTGATGCAAAAGAACGGAGAGGTCCGGTGTGTACCTCGAGGGGATTTAATACTAGGTGAGAATAGCCCATGACTTGAATTGTACCATGTTAATTACTATATAATACTGTATGTTATCTCTACCATGACTACTATAGGTGACTGATTAGAATGTATGGAAAAGAGTGTAACCTGAGCATGACATAAATGGTATGGAATAAGGGGTGGATAGATGTCCTGGTTTCAGTTAGCACAGAATTAATTTTCTTCCTAGTAGCTGGTGGAATGCTGTGTTTTGGCTTAGGATGAGAAGAGTGCTGATAACACCCCGATGCTTTAATTGTTGCAGAGCAGTGCTTATACTAAGCCAAGGACATCTCAGCTTTTTGCTCTGTCCTGCCAACGGGCAGGCTGGGGATGCAGTAAGAGCTGGGAGGGGACAGACCCGGGATAGGTGACCCAAACTAGCCAAAGGGGTATTCCATACCATCTGACGTCATGCTAAACAATATATAGGGGTGGCTAGCCGGGGGGAGGGCGCCGGACTGCTCGGGGTTAGGCTGGGCATCGGTCAGCGAGTGGTGAGCAATTGCATTGTGCATCACTTGTTTGTACATACTATTATTACTTTTGTATTATCACCATTGTATCATTATTATTATTGTTGTTATTATTATTTTTGTTATTATTATTTTCCTGTCTTATTAAACTGTCTTTATCTCAACTCATGGGCTTCACTTTCCATTTCTCTCCCCCGTCCCAGAGAGGGAGGGGGGAGGGTGAGCGAACGGCTGCATGGTGTTTAGCTGCCAGCTGGGTTAAACCACGACATGGTCACGCTGTTTCTGATCCAAGCCACGATGCCGTTGGCCTTCTTGGCCACCTGAGCACACTGCTGGCTCATATTCAGCCGACTGTCCACCATCACTCCCAGGTCCTTCTCTGACTGGCAGCTCTCCAACCACTCATCTCCCAGCCTGTAGCTCTGCTTGGGGTTATTGCACCCCAGGTGCAGGACCCGGCACTTGGCCTTGTTGAACTTCATGCAGCTGAACTCAGCCCATCAGTGCAGCCTATCCAGATCCTCCTGCAGAGCCTTCCTACCCTCGAGCAGATCGACACACGCACCTGATTTGGTGTCATCTGCGAACTTACTGAGGGTGCACTCAATGCGCTCGTCCAGATCATCGATGAAGATATTAAAGAGGACCGGCCCCAGCACCGAGCCCTGGGGGACACCACTAGTGACTGGCCTCCAACTGGACTTGGCTCCATTTACCACGACTCTTTGGGCCCGGCTATCCAGCCAGTTTCTAACCCAACGAAGCGTGCGCCAGTCCAAGCCAAGAGCAGCCAGTTTCTTGAGGAGAATGCTGTGGGAGACGGTGTCAAAAGCCTTGCTGAAGTCAAGGTAGACCACATCCACAGCCTTTCCCTCGTCCACCCAGCGCGTCACTTTGTCATAGAAGGAGATCAGCTTCGTCAAGCAGGATCTGCCTTCCATAAACCCATGCTGACTGGGCCTGATTGCCTGCTTGCCCTTCAAGTGCCACATGATGACTCCCAAGAGGATCTGCTCCATGAGCTTCCCTGGTACTGAGGTCAAACTGTACCAGGGAAGCTCTTCTGTGACTCTGTGCTGCAATTCCATTCAACTGGTTACTCCTATGTTATCCAAACTTTCCTGGAATTCCTGATGCTGCTGTCTTGTCAAAGATAGCATAATCACATGCAAAGTTTGAACTGTCTGCCTGTAGACATGAAGAGCTGACAGAATGGAGCATCAGTGTGGGGCAACCTTGAGAAACTGCAGGATTTTGCCTACAGAAACCTCTTGGCATTTACAAGGAGAAGAGCCCAGTCCTGAAACAGAGGAAGGGGAACCCCACACATCAGGGCAGACTGGGACACTGCTGAGTGAGCAGTGCCCAGGAGGAGGAGTGCCTGGGCACCACGAGGGATGCCATATGAGCAGTGGTGCCTGCTCAGCAGGAACCAGGCCAGGTTCCTGCAGAACTGCCTTACAAGGATCAGGACCTCCAAGAAAATCTGAGTTATCATACTCAGCTCAGATCGAACGTGACACTACCCACAGAAGGGTCTGCATCCAGCAGTGGAAGATTTGGAAGTTCAGGAGTTCCTCAGACAGCCTGGTGAAGATAGGAGGAATGGCTGTTGGAAGGTTAAAGTCCCAACAGGACCCAGGTCTTTGCGTCTATGGCTATGGCTGTTGTCTCTGTCACTGAGGCCTATGAGGAGACAGCTGATCGTTAAAACACCAGGGCCTCATTGCCCCCTCGCCCCCAACCATGAACCAGGCAGGGGTCGTACCATTCTCCTGCACTTGGCCATGCACATCCCCATCTTCTACTGCCCCACAACGAACCCTGAGCAATGTGTGAAGGAAAGGATCTCCCTACCTAGAGACCAGGGGTCAAGGCCTGGCGCTTGTGCTTGGTGACACACATCCAGTTTTCCTACACATCAGTGTCACCTTCACATTGCCTTTGTCTCCTTGTCCTCACTGCCTCCAGGGTTCTGCTCTAACGAGCTCCAAGGGAGGCTGTGTCAGTGCTGGCCCTCAGGGGGACACTGCAGGAGACTTGCCTCTGACTTGCACTTCTGGAGAGATGTCTTCAATTGTCTCTGAGTGCCTGAGGTTCGTGGGCTCATCAGCAAAACCCCCAGAGGGGTGATTGCAGTGCCTTGGGCTGGTGCTCTGCTGCTGAGCTGGGCCGGGCTTATGAGACAGAGAGAGCTCATGGCAAGAGGGCCCTGGTGCAGAGAGCCAGCTGTGCCCAGGAGCAGCTCCTCTGCACAGTGCAGCAGGGCTGGGGGCTCTGACCGCAGCTGGCACACAGAGAGGACAGAAGGAGAGAGGGCTTGGAGGCACTGAGGAGCACAACAACACAGGGCAGCGTGTGGCAGGACACATCTTGACACCGTGAGGCTCTGGCAGCAGGGCAGTGCAGGTGGGGTTGCCAGAGGGGTCTTCAGCTGGCACAGGGGATGGGGAGCAGGATGTGGCCCTCACCATCCACAAAGAACTGGTTGGTGACCTGCTACGGCACTTGGATGTGCACAAGTCGATGGGGCCGGATGGTATCCACCCAAGGGTACTGAGAGAACTGGCAGAGGAGCTGGCCAAGCCCCTATCCATCATTTATCAGCAGTCCTGGTTATTGGGGGAGGTCCCAGCTGACTGGCAGCTAGGAAATGTGATGCCCATCTACAAGAAGAGCCGGAGGGCTGACCCGGGGAACTACAGGCCGGTCAGTTTGACCTCAGTACCAGGGAAGCTCATGGAGCAGATCCTCTTGGGAGTCATCATGCGGCACTTGAAGGGCAAGCAGGTGATCAGGCCCAGTCAGCATGGGTTTATGGAAGGCAGATCCTGCTTGACGAAGCTGATCTCCTTCTATGACAAAGTGACGCGCTGGGTGGACGAGGGAAAGGCTGTGGATGTGGCCTACCTTGACTTCAGCAAGGCTTTTGACACCGTCTCCCACAGCATTCTCCTCAAGAAACTGGCTGCTCTTGGCTTGGACTGGCGCACGCTTCGTTGGGTTAGAAACTGGCTGGATAGCCGGGCCCAAAGAGTTGTGGGAAATGGAGTCAAGTCCAGTTGGAGACCAGTCACTAGTGGCGTTCCCCAGGGCTTGGTGCTGGGTTCGGTCCTCTTTAATATCTTCATCGATGATCTGGACGAGCGCATTGAGTGCACCCTCAGTAAGTTCGCAGATGACACCAAATCAGGTGCGTGTGTCGATCTGCTCGAGGGTAGGAAGGCTCTGCAGGAGGATCTGGATAGGCTGCACTGATGGGCTGAGTTCAGCTGCATGAAGTTCAACAAGGCCAAGTGCCGGGTCCTGCACCTGGGGTGCAATAACCCCAAGCAGAGCTACAGGCTGGGAGATGAGTGGTTGGAGAGCTGCCAGTCAGAGAAGGACCTGGGAGTGATGGTGGACAGTCGGCTGAATATGAGCCAGCAGTGTGCTCAGGTGGCCAAGAAGGCCAACGGCATCCTGGCTTGGATCAGAAACAGCGTGACCAGCAGGGCTAGGGAGGTGATCGTCCCCCTGTACTCGGCTCTGGTGAGGCTGCACCTTGAGTACTGTGTTCAGTTTTGGGCCCCTCGCTACAAGAAGGACATCGAGGTGCTTGAGCGGGTCCAGAGAAGGGCGACGAAGCTGATGAGGGGCCTGGAGAACAAGTCCTACGAGGAGAGGCTGAAGGAGCTGGGCTTGTTCAGCCTGGTGAAGAGGAGGCTCAGAGGCGACCTTATTGCTCTTTACAGATACCTTAAAGGAGGCTGTAGCGAGGTGGGTGTTGGCCTGTTCTCCCACGTGCCTGGTGACAGGACGAGGGGGAATGGGCTTAAGTTGCACCAGGGGAGTTTTAGGTTAGATATTAGGAAGAACTTCTTTACTGAAAGGGTTGTTAGGCACTGGAACGGGCTGCCCAGGGAGGTGGTGGAGTCACCATCCCTGGAAGTCTTCAAAAGACGTTTAGATGTAGAGCTTAGAGATATTGTTTAGTGGGGACTGTTAGTGTTAGGTTAGAGGTTGGACTCGATGATCTTGAGGTCTCTTCCAACCTAGAAATTCTGTGATTCTGTGATTCTGTGATGCTGCGATGATGCTGTGATGACCCTGTGATGACACTATGATGAAGCCGTGATGATGCTGTGATGACACTGCGGTTATGCTGTGATGACACTGTGATTATGCTGTGATGACGCTGCGATGATGCTGTGATGATGCTGTGATGACTCTGTGTTGATGCATTGTTGATGCTATAATGATGCTGTGATGACACTGAGATGACGCTGTTATGATGCTGTGATGATGCTGTGATAACGCTCTGATTGTGCTGTTAGGATGCTGTAATGATGCTGTGATGACGGTATGATGATGCAGTTATGACGCTGCGATGACACTGCAAAGACACTGTGATGATGCAATGATGATGCCGTGATGACGCTGTGATGACGCTATAATGATGCTGTTTTGACGCTGTGATGACGCTGTGATGACACTTATTATACTGTGATGGCGCTGTGATGATGTTATGATGATGCCGTGATGACGCTATGATGATGCTGTGATGATGCTCTTGTGATGCTGTGATGACTCTGTGATGACACTGATGATACTGTGATGACGCTGTGATGAAGCTGCGATGACGCTGCGATTTCACTGTGATGATGCTTTGATTACTCTGTGATGCCATTGTGATGACGCTGCTAAGACGCTCAGATAATGCTGTGAAGATGCTCTTGTGACACTGTGATGATGCTGTGATTACGCTGTGATGACACTTTGATGATGCTATCATGAGGCTGTGATGACGCTGTGATGACACTGCAAAGACGCTGTGATGATGCTATGATGATGCCGTGATGACGCTGTGATGATGCTGTGATGATGCTCTTGTGACGCTGTGATGACGCTGTGATGACACTGATTATACTGTGATGACGCTGTGCTGATTCTGTGCTTACGCTGTTATGATGCTCTGATGATGCTGTGATGATGATGTTATGGCGCTGTGATGACATTATGATGACGTTATGATGATGCTGGTATTACGCTGCAATAATGCTGCAATTACAGCGATGACCCTTTGATGATTCTGTGATGATCCTGTGATTATTCTGTGATTAGGCTCTGATGATGCTGTAATGATGCTGTTATGATGCTGTGATTACGCCGTGATTATTCTCTGATGATGCTTTGATGACGCTGTGATGACTCTGTAATGGCACTGTAATGACGCTGTGATAATGCAGATATGATGCTGAGATGATGCTGTTATGATGCTGTAATGATGCTATGATGATGCTATGATGATGCTGTGATGATGCTGTGATGACAGTGCGATGATGCTGTGATGACACTGTGTTTATGCTTTGATGACACTGCGATGATGCTGTGATGATGCTGTGATGACTCTGTTATGATGCTGTGTTGATGCTACAATGATGCTGTGATGACACTGAAATGACGCTGTTATGATGCTGTGATAAGGCTGTGATAACGCTCTGATTGTGCTGTTAGGATGCTGTAATGATGTTGTGATGACAGTATGATGATGCTGTTATGACGCTGCGATGACACTGCAAAGACGCTGTGATGACACTTTGATGATGCTATGATGACGCTGTGATGACGCTGTGATGACACTGTTATGATGCTGCGATCACGCAGCAAGGAAGCCGCGATGAAATAATGATGACACTGTGATGACGCTGTGATGATGCTGCGATCACGCTGTGATGACGCCATGATGATGCTATGATTATGCTGATATGATGCAGTGATGATGCTGTGATGATGCTGCGATGACGCTGTGATTACGCTGTTACGATGATGTGATAATGCTGTGCTGACTCCATGATTGTTCTGTTAGGACGGTGTAATGAAACTGTGATGACGCTATGATGATGCTATGATGACACTATGACGATGCTGTTATGATGCTATGATTACACTGTGATGATGATGTGATGATGCTGTGATGACGCTATGATGACGCTGTGATGATGCTGTGATGATGCTGTTATGACGCTGTGATGATGCTGTGATGACGCTATGATAATGCGGTGATGACGCTGGGATGACGCTGCGATGACGCTGTGATGATGATGTGATGACGCTATGAAAATGCGGTGATGACCCTGTGATGATGCTGTGATGACGCTATGATAATGCGGTGATGATGCTGGGATGACGCTGTGCTAATTCTGTGCTTACGCTGTTATGACTCTCTGATGATGCTATGATGATGCTCTTATGGCGCTGTGATGACACTATGATGACATTATGATGATGCTGGTATTACGCTGCAATAATGCTGCAATTACTGCCATGACGCTGTGATGATGCTCTGATGACGCTGTGATTATTCTCTGATGACGCTATGATGACGCTGTGATGACTCTGTAATGGCACTGTGATGACTCTGTGATAATGCAGATATGATGCTGTAATAATGCTATGATGATGCTATAATGATGCTGTGATGTTGCTGTTATGACGCTGCGATGATGCTGTGATGACACTGTGATTATGCTGTAATGATTCTGTGATGATGCTCTTGTGACGCTGTGATGACGCTGTGATGACACTATGATTAAGATGTGAGGACGCTGCGATGCCGCTGTGATGATGCTGCGATGACGCTCTGATAATACTGTGATGATGCTCTTATGGCGCTGTGATGACACTATGATGATGTTATGATGATGCTGGTATTACGCTGCAATAATGCTGCAATTACTGCCATGACGCTGTGATGATGCTCTGATGATGCTATGATGACGCTGTGATGCCGCTGTGATGCCGCTGTAATGCCGCTGTAATGACACTGTCATGATGCCTTGATGACACTATGAAGATGCTGTGGTGATGCTGTCATGATGCTGTGATTACACTACAATGATGTTCTGATGACGCTGTGATGATTCTGTTATGATTTTGTGATGACACTCTGATGACGCTGTGATGATGGTGTTTTTACACTGTGATGATGCTGTGATTACACTGTAATGACGCTCTGATGATGCTGTGATGACGCTGTGATGATTCTGTTATGATGCTGTGATGACGCTCTGATGATACTGTGATGATGCTCTTGTGATGCTGTGGTTATGCTGTTATGACGCTGTGATGATGCTGTGATGACGCTCTGATGACGCTCTGATGATTCTGTGATGATTCTATGACGATGCTGTGCTGACACTGTGATGATTCTGTGCTTCCGCTGTGATGATGCTGTAATGACGCTGTTATGATTCTGTGAAGATGCTGTGATGATGCTGTGATGACGCTATGATTATGCTGTGATTACACTGTGATGATGCTCTGATGACTCTGTGATGACACTGTTATGACAGTACTATGATGATACGATGACGCAATGATTATACTGTGATGACGCTATGAAGACGCTATCTGATGATATGATGACGCTGTGATGACGTTGCGATCATGCTGTGATGATGCTGTGATAACGCTGTTATGATGCTGCGATGACGCTGTGATGATGGTGTGCTTATGCTGCGATGATGCTGTGATGATGATGTGATGACGTTATGAAGATGCTGTGATTACACTGTTATGAAGCTTTGATTATGCTGCGATGATGCTGTAATGATGCTCTTGTGATGCTCTTATGACGCTCTGATGACACTGATTATACTGTGATGACACTGTGATGATTCTGTGATGATGCTGTGTTGATGCTGTGATTACACAGTGATGACGCTGTGATGATGCTGTGATGCCCCTGTGATGCCGCTGTGATGCCGCTGCGATGACGCTCTGATGATGCTATGATAATGCTCTTGTGACGCTATGAGGATGCTGTGATAACGCTGTGATGATGCTGTGATGACTCTAGGACGATGCTGTGATGACACTGTGATGATTCTGTGCTTCCGCTGTGATGACGCTGTGATGACGCTGCGATGATGCTGCGATGACACTGCAAAGACGCTGTTGACTGGGAGTGCCACACGGCTGACACGAGCAAGTCCAGGAAGTTCATGAAGCACCTAGATGATAACTTCTTGGTGCAGGTGCTAACGGAGCCAACTAGGAAAGGTGCCCTCCTAGATCTGTTGCTAGAAAACAGAGAGGGTCTGGTGGGAGATGTGGTGATTGGTGGCCGCCTCGGTCATAGTGACCATGAAGTGGTTGAGTTCAAAATTTACGGTGACAGAAGGAAAAGTGCCACCAAAACCTCATCCCTGGATATGGGGAAAGCGAACTTCAGGCTGCTCAGGGAACTAGTCAGCAAGGTCCCCTGGGAAACTGCTCTTGAAGGCCTCGATGTCCACCAGTGCTGGTCATTCTTTAAGCGATGCCTCCTAGAAGCACAAGATCAGGCAATTCCTAAATATCGCAAGTCAGGCAGGCGGGGCAGGAGGCCAGCATGGCTGACCAGGAACATTCTGATGGAGATTAGGCGGAAACAGAGAGTGTTTTGCTACTGGAAGGAGGGCCAGGTGTCATGGAAAGAATACAGGGATGCTGTTCGTGTTTGTAGGGAGAAAATTCGTGTGGCCAAAGCACACCTAGAGTTGAAGCTGGCTGTGTCTGTGAGAGAAAATAAAAAGGGTTTTTTTAGATATGTGAATGGAAAAAGGAGAACTAAAGAATACATAGGGCCGCTCCTTGATAGGGAAGGACTCCTCACAGACAATGACATAGGCAAAGCAGAGACGCTTAACGCCTTCTTTGCCTCTGTCTTCAATGCCGATGATGGGCTTCGGGACCCAGGGTGCCCTGAGCTGGAGGACCGGGATGGTGGGGATGACAAACTCCCAACCGACCCTGAATGTGTGCGGGATTTGCTACTCCACCTGGATCCCTACAAGTCCATGGGTCCGGATGGGATTCACCCCCGGGTGCTGAAAGAGCTGGCGGACGTCATCGCGGAACATCTCTCAATTATTTTTCAACAATCCTGGGAGTCTGGAGAGGTCCCGGTAGACTGGAAACTGGCAAATGTTGTGCCGATTTTCAAGAAGGGTCAGAAAGAAGACCCTAGCAATTACAGGCCTGTCAGTCTCACGTCAGTGCCTGGTAAAATCATGGAGAAGATGGTTCTCGAACGTATTGAGGCGCACCTGGGGGACAAAGCAGTCATTGGTCCCAGCCAGCATGGGTTTGTGAAGGGTAGGTCCTGCCTAACTAACCTGATTTCCTTTTATGATAAGATCACCCGTATGGTGGACCACGGAAACCAGCTGATGTGATTTTTTTGGACTTCAGCAAGGCTTTTGACACGGTTTCCCATAGGATCCTACTGGACAAAATGTCCACCATACAGCTAAATAAAAACATCGTACGATGGGTGAGCAATTGGCTAACGGGCAGGGCCCAAAGGGTTATGGTAAATGGGGCTGCGTCACGCTGGCGGGCGGTCACCAGTGGGGTCCCTCAAGGCTCCATTTTAGGGCCGGTACTTTTCGATATTTTTATAAACGATCTGGATGTAGGAATAGAAGGTATTTTGAGCAAGTTTGCTGATGACACCAAACATGGAGGAGTTGTGGACTTGCATGAGGGTGGAAAGGCCTTGCAGAGGGATCTGGATAGGTTGGAGAGCTGGGCAATCACCAACCGCATGAAGTTCAATAAGAGCAAGTGCCGGGTCCTGCACCTGGGACGGGGAAACCCTGGCTGCACGGACAGACTGGGCGATGAGACGCTGGAGAGCAGCCTAGAAGAGAGGGATCTGGGGGTGGTGGTAGACAGCAAGTTGAATATGAGCCAGCAGTGTGCCCTGGCAGCCAGGAGGGCCAACCGTGTCCTGGGGTGCATCAAGCACGGCATCGCTAGTAGGTCGAGGGAGGTGATTGTCCTGCTCTACTATGCTCTGGTGCGGCCCCACCTCGAGTACTGTGTGCAGTTCTGGGCACCACAGTATAAAAAAGACATGAAACTGTTGGAGAGTGTCCAGAGGAGGGCTACGAAGATGGTGAAAGGCCTGGAGGGGAAGACGTACGAGGAACGGCTGAGGGCACTGGGCCTGTTCAGCCTGGAGAAGAGGAGGCTGAGGGGAGACCTCATCGCAGTCTACAACTTCCTCGTAAGGGGGTGTCGAGAGGCAGGAGACCTTTTCTCCATTAACACCAGTGACAGGACCCACGGGAACGGGGTTAAGCTGAGGCAGGGGAAGTTTAGGCTTGACATCAGGAGGGGGTTCTTCACAGAGAGAGTGGTTGCACACTGGAACAGGCTCCCCAGGGAAGTGGTCACTGCACCGAGCCTGACTGAATTTACGAAGAGATTGGACTGTGCACTTAGTCACATGGTCTGAACTTTTGGGTAGACCTGTGCGGTGTCAAGAGTTGGACTTGATGATCCTTAAGGGTCCCTTCCAACTCAGGATATTCTATGATTCTATGTTTCCATTGGGCCGTCTACCAGACATTGTAATGAATACTATGAGCAGGACTAGAGGGGTCTTGTTTCCAGCCAGGGGGAGGCAGGGAGGAAAGGGACAATCGAGTTTACTGGACTGGGTATATTTAATGTCCTAGCATATCAGACCCACAAATGTATCAGGCTCTACTGGACACAGCCAATAAAGATATATTTTCTTTATTTTTCACCCTGAGTTTTCCACAGAAGACCCAAGAGAGACTATGGATGTCCAGGTGTCTACTGAGATTCAGGCTAAATTTCTCAGGATCCAATGGTCATTTCAAATGTATTTTATTTTATTTTATTTTATTTTATTTTATTTTATTTTATTTTATTTTATTTTATTTTATTTTATTTTATTTTATTTTATTTTATTTTATTTTATTTATACTTTATTTCTTTCCCAAGGAACCCCTGACTTCTCTTAGAAAGGGTTTCATGTGCTGGGCTGGGCAACAGTTACAGGGACAAAGACCACTGTTGGCAGTGGAGGTGTCACACCTCCAGACTCTGATTTTCCTCCCGATGGAGTTCTCCAAAGAAGTCACCCTGGATGAATAGCAATAGGAGAATGATTCTCAAAACTGAAATGCAACAAAATTCAGCCTTTGAAACAATAAAATATATTTATTATGTGCTTTGTGAAATCTTCTTCCTTAATTACATCTTGCAAGCTCTGCAAGTAGCTGCACAAGGCGTGAAGGCTTGAAGATTAAAATGGAAGAGATGTTAGGATTTTCTTCATTTTAATGAGTTCCATGGTGTATTTTGATGCTCAGTCTATGAAGTTCAGGTACTGAGAAGAGAGTGATGCAACCGCTTGAGCAAGTAAAGTCAGGAGTAAAAGTTGAAGTGACTTGGAGTATTAATGGGCACCACTGAGGGCTGTTACTAACAAAGGCTCCCCAGGGCCTTATTAGGGCAGATAATTGGAAGCCATGGTTGCAGACAGGCAAAGCACTGTGCTGAGAAAAATCTTGGTTGGTTTTAGTGAAGCAGAATTGGCAAGGCCTGACCCCTGGAACTGGGAGGGGAGATCCTGCACCCCCATGTCTGCCTCAAGGCTTTTCCTGGGGATCTGTGGGATGGGGTGGGCAGTGTGATGCCATGATAAGAAGAGTGGTATGAAACCTCTGAGCTGTTGCATGTGTTGAAAGGAATCTATGAGGCCCCATCATAATGAATATAACATATCTACTCATAAGCTCTAACCAAGGGGACAAAACCTTCACGGCAGTTGGGGCATTCCCTTTTTACCAGCACACTCTGCCTTCTCCTCCACAGGCTTTCCTATGCTGTCCCACACATTGCCCTATTTTCTTGAAGTCTGCAGACAACCATCTCAGTTCACCATCTTGTTCTCATCCCTAGCTTTCACTGACCTCTTGTCAACCCTCACCAGCTATTTATTGAAACACAAAGCAAGGGTCTGATCAGAGGGTGACCTTTTGCACCACAGCATGACCCTCTGAGGGACATTTCTCCCTCCTTGTAACCAGTGCCAGCCTTCCATGGAACACTATGTAGCAGTTTTTTCTTTCCTGCTCTTTTCTACTGCCAAAGGAAACTCCATCAGGGTGGAAACCACTCCTGAAGTAGGCATCCCAACCCAGCAGGCTCCTTGCGGCCTCTCAGCCAACCAGACACAAGTCACCTCAGCAGCAGCTTCCAAGCCAGGGGCCTGCTGCTGGCCTTGCAGCTTCTTGGCTAGACACAGCCAAGCCTTGTGCCTGCTGCTGCTGTGCAGTCATGGACTCAAGCAGAAGGGACAGGACAACCCATGTTGGGGCCTTCTTTCTGCCTGGGTCCTCCTGGCTCTGGAGGCAGAGGGGATCCCCCAGTCAGCATGCCAAGCAGGTGCCTTCTGCTGGCCTAGCAGGGCCACTGCCAGATGTCAGCCCAAAAGTGCAGATCCCAGGGAGAAGGCAAGGGTGACCTGCCACCTCCAGACACAAGTGACCTCCCAGTCCCTTTCTGTGACATGTTCCTGCTGCTGCCCTATCAAGTGCAGAGACAGAAGTGACCTCACAGTCCCTGCCACAGTCACATTCCTGCTGCTGGGGCAGGAGTTCCTGAGGCAGAGTTTAGCTCCTCAGAGCATTCCCACCCATCTCCTCCTTGTGACCCACAAGCTGATCAGATCCATGGCCCCTCAAATTCATTTGGGGTAAGGGTTTTATTTAGGTCTCTTAAGCAGTTTTCTGGTGTAAAATGTATCATTTTAATGCTAGTATTAAGTGCAGAGATCAGAGTAATTAAGAGAGTAAGAGCTAGGGGAATCAGCTATGGGCTGAGTTTTGTCTTTTAGGGATACGTTGAGGTCACTCATTAGAGTAGTCAATTCCTGTCAGGGTGCTGAGTAGCATATAGGTTTAGGAATTTAGTTTATAGGTCGAAGCTGGGGAATAGACTCATATGACTATTTAAATTCACAGTTACAGCAGCATCAGCATAACCTGAACCCTCTTACCTCTACAAAATCCTTAATTTTGGCTGGCCAAGCCCCTATTTCCTCCTGTCTATCTCACATTTTTCCTGACCAGGCTTCTCTTGATTTCCCCATATCAGTTATCTTTTTAGGGGCATGCTTATGATGCCTTGCATGATCTTAGACTGTCAGTGCTCTGTTGGCTACTCTATTCCTGAGAAAAGCGTCACTTAATACACGATGGAAAAGGACACCAAAGTCCATCAGAGCACCCTGCACAATGTGCCCAGCAGCTCTGCAGTGCCACAAAAGTGCGATTCCTGCCTACAAGTTTTCTTTCCAGAATGGCTCCTATGGCTCCAGGGTAACTTTTCCCAGGCACTCACTTCCCCAGGCCACACCACTCTTGTCCGCAGGCCCCACGTGTCTCTCCAAGCCTCCCCTCTTCCCCTGCAGTAGTGGCACCTCACTGCAGCAGGTTGGTGCATGTCCAGGCTCAGGGGTGTTTGCTGAGGGCCCACCCCGTGTGGGGAGTGGTGGGGAGGAAGAGAGCAAGGTCATCTCCTGGGACATGGCTGAGCACAGCCCAGCCATCCTGCACTGTGGGCAGGCCCCTGCTCCCAGGCTGAGGCACACATGCAAGGTGGACACTTCTCCATCAGCCCAGCTTCACGCAGGGACCTTCAGCCCTGCCCCAGTCCCAGGACTGACCTCATCCTCCTACTCCATGCACAGACAGCTGCTAAAGCTCTGAGTGTCTCTGTTTCTCACAGCTTTCACCCAAGTCCCAGGTGGGGAGGGCCAAGTCTCCTGGCCCTCCCCACTGCCCAGCACTGCCTCTCAGGTGGCACTCAGTGACCCTTCAGAAGGGCCTTTGGGCTTCCTCAAATGTCCTGGTGTTTATTAGCACCTCCTTGGCTCCTTCCAGAGCTCAGAGGGAGCCTTCTAGTCCAGCACAGGGCCCTGCACTGGCTGTGGCTGGGATGGCGTTACTCTGTGCAGATCATCTCCTGTGGTTCTGTGTTTTTGATGTGTCTAGAGCAGTGTTGGTCACCCATGGCTCTGGTCCCTGTTCCTGAGCATTGCTTGCACAACATCAAGGCCTTCTCTGCTTCTCACTCTGCCCGACCAGCAAGGTGGTTGAGGGTGGGCAAAAGTCTAGGAAGGGAACCCGCTGTGACAGCTGACCCAGCCTGACCAAATGGATGTTCCATGGCACATAACATAGTGCTCAGCAATACATATTGGGATCATCTTTCCAAGACAAGGTGGCACTCTCTCAGAGACTGCGTGCACAATGGTCTGCTAGTGGGAACTGATGAGTTACAAAATGTTCATCATGTTTGGCTTTTGATTTTTATTTCTTTCTTTTTTCTCTTCCTTTCTTATCCTGATGTGTCTTTCTGTCAACTTGTGAGTTTCACTTACTTATACTGTTCCCTCCCCTCTGCCCTCTAGAGGAGGAGGAAACAGGCAGCTCGTACATGTGTAGTGTCTGTTTGGGGTGAGCAAGGAGGAGGCTGGCTATGGTGGCAGGAAATGGAGGTCCGTGAAGCTGCAGGAGCCCTGCTCTCCTGCCTGGCAGATCCCCAGCACACAGTACCTGTGCCCCGCAGGGCCAGCCCCGCTCCCCAGGCCAGCACAAGAGGCCTGGCCCAGCCACAGGGCAGCCTGTCCTGAGCAGGGGCCTGCACAAAGAGCTTTCCCTTTCCCCTTTCCCCATCAGTGCAGGCCCAGCAATGCTGCCCTGCTCTTCCCCAGGGCCATCCCTGCTCCCAGAGAAGGCCCAGGGTAATGTGTCCATGCTGGCCTGGCCAGCCGTTGCTGCTTCCCTCCCCATGCTCCTTCAGGGCCCCAAGCTGGTGGTGGTGCTGTGAGAGCCAGGGGCTGTGGTGACCCGGGACCCCGCGGGTCTTCGCCCTGCCCGTGCTGCTCAGGGTGGGCAGTAGACTCAACTCCATGGGGATCTCTGCGGTTGAGCTCCTTTCCATGTGTGCTGATGGCTCAGCAGCACAGGGCAGTGCTGGGCAGGGCCATGGGGTGTCTCTGAGGGCACAGAGGACAGGCGAGTGCTGCACCAGACCTTGTCCATTAGGCCTCAAGAAGGTTATCCTCAATTACTCTACACTCTTAGGGGTCTTTGTCCTCTGGCTCTTCAGCACCACTCGTGCCATGGCAGAGCTGTCCTTACCCCATGGACTCCTCAGATTCCCCTTTTTCTTTACCAAACTCTTCTTTGGATGGCCATTAATTTTATGAGGTTCTAATCCCTACTATCTCAGCGTTGCATGTTCTCCCTGCAGATCCCCTGACATCTCCTGGCAGCTCCAGATTCCTCTCCAGGCTGATAGTGGCCATGAGCCCCACTGCCATGCGGATGAGTCCAAGACCGTTTGTTGTCAGGTCCTGCCATAAAGCTCTTGGTAAAGCCTTTGCTCCCTCACAGACTTCCCTTGGACTTCAAGTCTATATTCTTCAAATAAAACCCCATTTTTGGTACTAGCAGGGAGACAGCTGTGACCCAGGGCTGCACAGTGCCTGTTGCTGCCTGCAGCCACAGGAAAGCCACTGTAGAGAGAACAGGACTGTCACCAAGGTACACGAGATATCAGGGCTTACCCAGAAAAAAAGAAGCACAATGTGGAAGCCAAAAGAGAGCAGCAGGGAAAAGGCCATGTCCTGCTGCTGGCCATGGCCATGGCTCCAGGGAAGCAGCAGCCCCGACCCAAAAGCAGCAGAGAGGCAGAGCCCAGTGGGCAGAGAGGGGCAGCCCCGAGGGCCACCGGGGCTGTTTCTGCATGTGGCAGCTGGGCTTTTGGCCCTGAGCCCCTCCTGCATGCTGGGGTGCTCCCCGACCTCCAGAAGAGTTAGGAAGAGAGGGATACTGAGACCAATCAGGTTCTGACAGCTTCTCAATTGTCATTATCTACAAGGCAGGCATGGTTGTACAGGTACATGAGATATTTGTGAGAAACAGAAAAAAAATTGAGAGATATGAAAATAAAGATACCGTTATTAAATTAAAATCTAAAGATGCAGTATAAATATTACAAAATAAGTATAACAAAAAATATTCTAAAAATTTTATAGAAAAACGGTGAGTCCTGACTGGATTGGGGGCTTCAATATTACTGATGAAGAGGCATATATCCAAAGAGTTTCTACAAGGCATCCTTGAGCTGCTGGTTCCCCATGCTATAGATGAGGGGGTTCAGAGTTGCACGAAAGACTGAGTACACAACAGCCACAGCCAGACCCAGGGACAAGGAGGAGGCTGAAGGGGGCTTCAGGTAGGCAAACATTCCAGTACTGAGAAACAGGGAGACCATGGCCAGGTGAGGGAGGCACGTGGAAAAGGCTTTGTGCCAGCCCTGAGAATAGGGCATCCTCAGTACTGCCCTGAAAATCTGCACATAGGATAGCACAATGAAAACAAAACTAAGATAGACTAAAGAAACACTAACTACAATAAGCCCAACCTCCCCGAGGAATTACTTTGAGCAAGAGAGCTTGAGGATGTGGGGGATTTCACAGAAAAACTGGTCCACAGCATTGCCTCGACAGAGGGGCAGGGAAAATGCAGTGGCTGTGTGCAGGACAGCATTGAGAAAGCCACTGCCCCAGGCAGCTGCTGCCATCTGGGCACAAGCTCTGCTGCCCAGGAGGCTCCCGTAGTGCAGGGGCTTGCAGATGGCAACGTAGCGGTCGTAGGCCATGACGGTGAGCAGCCCCTGTTCCCAGTGCCACTCTCAGTCAGCACCAGCCAGAGCTCAAGCAGGACATTCAATAATAGAACGTCAGCTTTCTAAAACTCCAAAGTGAGTTTTAGAAGGTTTCTTTGGTTGGCTTTTATAGTATCTACCTCACCTCTTGTCAGCCCCTGCCCACTCAGGCTCCTGGTACAAATGTGGCCCCGCACCAATACCACTGCTCGTGCTGCCTTTTCTGCCTCACCCTGTCCTCTCCCTTGACTCCTTGTCTCTGCTGGGCCCCACATTCCACACCCTTTGCTGTTGTCACCCTCTCCCCTGCCCAGTGGGATGGCAGAGCCAGGGCAGGACATGGTAGAGTTAGGCCCTGTAGAGCCCATGCAGAGTGCTTGTGGCAAAGTGGGAGCTGAGAGATTGGGTTCTGTGGTGCAGAGGAGGCCCCAAGCAGAAAAGATGAGGTTAAACAGCAACTTTGCGGAGGGGGGGGGGGGTGTCTTCATCTTGGTCTGGCAAGGAAGGCTTCTGGCCATGAAGGGCCAAGGGATGGGTCAACCACAACTTCTCCAGGCAACCTGTTCCAGTGACAACCAGCCCTAAAGGAACCAGCTGGCTCAGGAAACCCCCCTGTAGACCATGATCCCCCACTGTGCAGCAGAACGTGCCCACCTGCAGCTGAGTGCCTCGGTGAGTCCTAGCATAGTCCCAGGGCAGCTGTCACCGAGTGTGTCCTTGGAGAAGAGCAAAGGAACATTGCTGTGCCTGCAGGGAGGCAGAGGGGAGAAAGAGCAAGGTGTCTGTGTAGGCACCTGCCTGGGGCAGGGTGCGCTGGGGCTGGGCCAGGGCTCTTTCTCTGGCCTGGGCAGAAAGACTGGCCTGGAGGGACACAGGCTGAGCGACACCAGAGAGTTACACACTTAAATGAGAGTGGGATGAATTATTACGAGAAATTTCCATTCAAAAATAGTAGATAGGCATTGGAACAGGTTTCCCAGGGAGATGGAGGAGTCACCCTTCCTGGGGGTTTTGAAGGAAACGCTGGAAGTGTTATCTGGGAACATGGTTTGTGGGTAATATTGATGGCTGGGGAATGGTAGGACTAGATGGTGTTGGAGGGCAACACCATAATGATTCTTTTCCAACCATAATGATTCTATGATTTTTGTGGGCAACACTAGGAGAATTAAAGCTACTTTAAAAGCAAACAAAGAAAAGAATATTAACCAAAAGTAAACAAAACAGAAGCAAGAATAAACACAACCAGAAAAGCAAGAGAAGACAGAAGTAATGTGATGTCACATAACGAGTCACATACAAAAATTTAGCAGATTGCTGCTTTTGAAACATATCTAGTCAGTAATTTCCTGAGTGCAACTTTGAGCTCCTGGTTCCTCATGCTGTATATTAGTGGATTCAGTGTGGGAGGTATCACTGTGTACAGAAACGAAACCACCAGGTCCAGGACTGGGAGGGACACAGAGGGGGGTTTCAGGTAGACAAACATGAGTGTGCTGAGAAACAGGGAAATGGAAGTGAGGTGAGGGAGGCACGTGGAAAAGGCTTTGTGCCGGCCCTGCTCAGAGGGCATCCTCAGCACAGCCCTGAAGATGTGTATGTAGGATAGAGCAATAAAAGAAAAGCATCCAATACCAAAAAAGGCACTAACCACAAGAAGCCCTGCTTCCCTTGGGTAAGAGTTCGAGCAGGAAAGTTTAAGGATGTGGGGGATTTCACAGAAGAACTGGTCCACAGCATTGCCTTGGCAGAGGGGCAGGGAAAGTGTGTTGGCCGTGTGCAGGACAGCATTGAGAAAGCCACTGCCCCAGGCAGCTGCTGCCATCTGGGCACAAGCTCTGCTGCCCAGGAGGCTCCCGTAGTGCAGGGGCTTGCAGATGGCAACGTAGCAGTCATAGGCCATGACGGTGAGAAGATAAAATTCTGCAGATATGAAGAAGAGAAACAGAAAAACCTGGAAAGTACATCCTATGTAGGAGATGGCCCTGTTGTCCCAGAGGGCATTGGCCATGGCTTTGGGCAGAGTGGTGGAGATGCAGCCCAGGTCGAGGAGGGCGAGGTTGAGGAGGAAGAAGTACATGGGGGTGTGGAGGCGGTGGTCGCAGGCTACGGCGCTGAGGATGAGGCCGTTGCCCAGGAGGGCAGCCAGGTAGATGCCCAGGAAGAGCATGAAGTGCAGAAGCTGCAGCTCGCGCGTGTCTGAGAATGCCAGCAGGAGGAACTCAGTGATGGAGCTGCTGTTACACATTTCTATCCCCTGGGCAAAGAAGTCTGTCCAAAAGAAGAAATGACATTGTGAAGCTGAAGGAGTTCTTTAACCAAAATACATTACATGTCTCATAGAACAGTCACACACAACACAGTCTTTCACATTCCGTTCACTGGAAGAGCTTTCTTCAGCTGCCTGGCTTATTCCTGGTTGGTGCTCTGAGGGTGCTACAAGAAGCAGGGAGCTGTGCTGTGGGCTCTGCAGCAGTTAGTCCTGGGCTACAGCAACAATTAGAAGGGAACCTGGAGTGATCTGAGAAGTCCCTGCAGCAGGACACCACGAGAAGATCAAATAATTCCCTAAGAAACAACAAAGGTGGTGTCGGTACCATCTCTATGCTCAGGTGTTTGAGATGCCTCAGAGCAACAGCAATGCTCAAGGAGCCTTAGTCTCTGCTACAGATGTTCCAACTCCATGAGCATCCTTCTGCCTCAGCACATGGGCAGGAAAATGAAGCTGATTTTAAAAAGTGCACTGCCTTCAGGTAGCTGTCACCAGGCAGTTCTGCAATGCAGTGCCCTGGGGAGGTGTGGGGCTGTGAGCAGCCTGTCCCAGGCAGCAGGCTCTGGGCAGCAGCAGGACCCTGCCCTTTCCTGCCCTGCTGGAGGGGCTCGTTCCACCCACAGCTTCTCCCCACAAGCCCTGGGCAGCTCCCCAGGCAGGCTGAGTGCTGAGCCTGGCAGGCAGCAGAGGCCCTGCCCTAGCACACAGCCCCTGGGGCACAGCAGGGACCCTGCTCTGCACCACAGCCCTGGCCATTCCTGCCTGCACCCCCGGCATCTCCTTCCTCCAGGACCTGCCACTGCATTGACTTCCAGCCAGAGACTTACCAGGTTCAGGGCTGAGAAATGTTCTCCCCCAGTGAGCTCTGTGCATCCTGCCACTTCTGCCTGCCTTTAAGCACTCTGTCTCTGCAGGCAGTGCCCCCAGCCCTGCTGCGCTGTGCAGAGGAGCTGCTCCTGGGCACAGCTGTCTCTCTGCACCACGGCCCTCTTGCCACGAGTTCTCTCTGACCCACAAACCCAGCCCAGCTCAGCAGCACAGCACCAGCCCAAGGTACTGCAATCACCCCTCTGGGGGCTTGGCTGATGAGCCCACAAACCTCAGGCACTCAGAGACAACTGAAGACATCTCTCCAGAAGTGCAAGTCAGAGGCAAGTTTCCTGCAGTGTCCCCCTGAGGGCCAGCACTGACACAGCCTCCCTTGGAGCTCGTTAGAGCAGAACACTGGAGGCAGTGAGGACAAGGAGACAAAGGCAATGTGAAGGTGACACTGATGTGTAGGAAAACTGGATGTGTGTCACCAAGCACAAGGGCCAGGCCTTGAACCTTGGCCCATAGGAAGGGAGATCCTTTCCCTTGACACCTTGCTCAGGGCTCTTTGTGGGGCAGTAGGAGATGGGGATGTGCATGGCCAAGTGCAGGAGAATGGTACGACCCCTGCCTGGTTCATGGGTGGGGGCGAAGAGACAATGAGGCCCTGGTGCATTAATAAGCAGTCTCCTCATAAGCCTCTGTGGCAGAGGCAACAGCCATAGCCATGGACACAAAGACCTGGGTCCTGTTGGGACTTTGAGTCTTGCCATTCTCATTGCTCCTCTCCACATGAGGATGTCCTAGGGACTCCCAGACCTGCACCTCTTTACTGGCTAGTTTTTGGTACTTGTTCATGCGGTGTCTCAGGGGATCTGAGCTGTCTGATAACTGAGATCTTCTTGGTGGCCATGCTCCTCATAAGGCAGCTCTGTAGGAAGCTGGCCTGGTTCCTGGTGAGCAGGCACCACTGCTCGTATGGCATCCCTCGTGGTGCCCAGGCCCTCCTCCTCCTGGGCACTGCTCACTCAGCAGGGTCCCAGTGTGCCCTAATGCATGGGGTTACTCTTCCTCTGGTGCAGGACTGGGTCCTTCTCCTTGTAAACATCAAGAAGTTACTTTAGGCAAAATCCTGCAGTTTCTCAACATTCCCCCACACTCATGCTCCTTTCTGTCAGCCATTCATGTCTGCAGGCAGATGCTTCAACCTTTGTGTGACTGTGCTGTCTCTGAAAAGATAGTAGCATTACAAGCTGCGGGAATGTTTGGATAATACAGGAGTAACCAGTTGAATGGAACAGCAACCCAGAGTCACAGAAAAACAGTGGGTGGAAGGCTGCCAGATTGTACTTTTCCTGTGCTTCCTTCTCATGCATGTTGTCAGTTTGTCTGGATCTGCTTCCTGAATGTTATGGGGCTGTGCAGGTCAAAGTTCGAAGGGCCAAAGCCCAGCTGGAGCTCCATCTGTCTATTACTGACAAAGACAATAAACCCTGCTTATAGAAATACTTTAAATAAAGGAGAATTAAGGAGAATCATCATCCTTCATTGGACATGGGGGAAATCTGTTAATGATCTAGAGATAAGCTAAAGGCTGAGGTACTTAATGCCTTCTTTGCCTCAGACTCTAGCAGCAAGACCAGTTGTTCCACTGGATATTTCTTCTTCCTTGTAGCCAGTGCCAACCATCCATGGTGCACTTTGTGGCAGTTTTTTCTCTCCTGCTCTTTCCTGCGACCAAAGGAAGCTGCATCTGATAGGAAACCCCTCCTGAAGTAGGCATCCCAACCCAGCAGGCTCCTTGCGGCCTCTCAGCCAACCAGACACAAGTCACCTCAGCAGCAGCTTCCAAGCCAGGGGCCTGCTGCTGGCCTTGTAGCTTCTTGTGGAGACACAGCCAAGCCTTGTGCCTGCTGTTGCTGTGCAGTCATGGACTCAGGCACAATGGACAGGACAACCCATATGGGATCTTCTTTCTGCCTGGGTCCTCCTGGGTGTGTAGGCAGAGGGGATCCCCCAGTCAGCATGCAAAGCAGGTGCCTTCTGCTGGCCTAGCAGGGCCACTGACAGATGTCAGCCCAAAAGTGCAGCTCCCAGGGAGAAGTCAAGGCTGACCTGCCACCTCCAGACACAAGTGACCTCACATTCCCTTTCTGTGACACCTTCCTGCAGCTGCCCTATCAACTGCAGAGGCACAAGTAGCCTCACAGTCCCTGCCACTGTGTCGTGGTTTAACCCGGCCGGCAGCTAAACACCACACAGCTGTTCGCTCACCCTCCCCCCTCCCTCTCTGGGACAGGGGAGAGAAATGGAAAGTGAAGCCCGTGAGTTGAGATAAAGACAGTTTAATAAGACAGGAAAATAATAATAACAATAAAAATAATAACAATAAAAATAATAACAATAACAATAATAATAACAATAACAATAACAATAATAATAATAATAATAATAATAATACAATGATTATAATAGTAGTACTACTAATAATGTGTACAAACACGTGATGCAAAATGCAATTGCTCACCACCCGCTGACCGATGCTCAACGTAACCCTGAGCAGTCCGGCCCCCCTCCCCCAGCTAGCCACCCCTATATATTGTTTAGCATGACGTCAGATGGTATGGAATACCCCTTTGGCTAGTTTGGGTCACCTGTCCTGGGTCTGTCCCTTCCCAGCTCTTACTGCACCCCCAGCCTGCCCGTTGGCAGGACAGAGCAAGAAGCAGAGATGTCCTTGGCTTGGTATAAGCACTGCTCTGCAACAATTAAAACATCGGGGTGTTATCAGCACTCTTCTCATCCTAAGCCAAAACATAGCATTCTACCAGCTACTAGGAAGAAAATTAATTCTGTTCTAACTGAAACCAGGACATCTATCCACCCCTTATTCCATACCATTTATGTCATGCTCAGGTTACAATCTGTTCACAGAATCACAGAATCACTAGGTTGGAAGAGACCTCAAGATCATCAAGTCCAACCTCTAACCTAACACTAACAGTCCCCACTAAACCATATACCTAAGCTCTACATCTAAATGTCTTTTGAAGACTTCCAGGGATGGTGACTCCACCACCTCCCAGGGCAGCCCGTTCCAGTGCCTAACAACCCTTTCAGTAAAGAAATTCTTCCTAACATCTAACCTAAAACTCCCCTGGCGCAACTTTAGCCCATTCCCCCTCGTCCTGTCACCAGGCACATGGGAGAACAGGCCAACCCCCACCTCGCTACAGCCTCCTTTAAGGTACCTGTAAAGAGCAATAAGGTCACCCCTGAGCCTCCTCTTCTTCAGGCTGAACAAGCCCAGCTCCTTCAGCCGCTCCTCGTAGGACTTGTTCTCCAGGCCCCTCACCAGCTTTGTTGCCCTTCTCTGGACCCGCTCAAGCACCTCGATGTCCTTCTTGTAGCGAGGGGCCCAAAACTGAACACAGTACTCGAGGTACGGCCTCACCAGAGCTGAGTACAGGGGGACGATCACCTCACTAGCCCTGCTGGTCACGCTGTTTTTGATACAAGCCAGGATGCCGTTGGCCTTCTTGGCCACCTGAGCACACTGCTGACTCATATTCAGCCGACTGTCCACCATCACTCCCAGGTCCTTCTCTGCCTGGCAGCTCTCCAACCACTCATCTCCCAGCCTGTAGCTCTGCTTGGGGTTATTGCACCCCAGGTACAGGACCCGGCATTTGGCCTTGTTGAACTTCATGCAGTTGACCTCAGCCCATCAGTGCAGCCTATCCAGATCCTCCTGCAGAGCCTTCCTACCCTCGAGCAGATCGACACACACACCTAACTTGGTGTCATCTGCGAACTTACTGAGGGTGCACTCAATGCCGTCGTCCAGATCATTAATGAAGATATTAAAGTGGACCGGCCCCAGCACCGAGCCCTGGGGGACGCCACTAGTGACTGGCCTCCAACTGGACTTGACTCCATTTACCACAACTCTTTGGGCCTCGCTATCCAGCCAGTTTCTAACCCAAGGAAGCGTGTGCCAGTCCAAGCCAAGAGCAGCCATTTTCTTGAGGAGAATGCTGTGGGAGACGGTGTCAAAAACCTTGCTGAAGTCAAGGTAGACCACATCCACAGCCTTTCCCTCGTCCACCCAGCGCGTCACTTTGTCATAGAAGGAGATCAGGTTCGTCAAGCAGGACCTGCCTTCCATAAACACATGCTGACTGGGCCTGATCACTTGCTTGCCCTGCAAGTGTCGCATGATGACTCCCAAGAGGATCTGCTCCATGAGCTTCCCTGGTACTGAGGTCAAACTGACCGACCTGTAGTTCCCCGGGTCAGCCCTCCGGCCCTTCTTGTAGATGGGCGTCACATTTGCTAGCCGCCAGTCAGCTGGGACCTCCCCCGATAGCCAGGACTGCTGATAAATGATGGATAGGGGCTTGGCCAGCTCCTCTGCCAGTTCTCTCAGTACCCTTGGGTGGATCCCATCCGGCCCCATCGACTTGTGCACATCCAAGTGCCGTAGCAGGTCACCAACCAGTTCTTCGTGGATGGTGAGGGCCACATCCTGCTCCCCGTCCCCTTCCACCAGCTCAGGGTACTGGCTATCCAGAGAACAACCAGTATTGCCGCTAAAGACTGAGACGAAGAAGGCATTGAGCACCTCCGCCTTTTCCTCATCTCTTGTTCACTAAGTCTCCCCCCGCATCCAGTAAAGGATGGAGATTCTCCCTAGTCCTCCTTTTTGTGTTGATGTATTTATAAAAACGTTTTTTTTTATCTTTAACGGCAGTAGCCAGATTGAGCTCCAGATGAGCTTTGGCCTTCCTAATTTTGTCTCTGCACAGCCTCGCTACATCCTTATAGTCCTCCCTAGTGGCCTGCCTACTTTTCCAAAGATTAGAAACCCTCTTTTTTCTCCTAAGCTCAAGCCACAGTTCTCTGTTGAACCAGGCTGGTCTTCTTCCCCGTTGGCTCATCTTTGGGCGCATGGGAACAGACCGCTCCTGCGCCATTAGGATTTCCCTCTTGAAGAGTGCCCAGCTTTCCTGGACCCCTCTGCCCTTCAGAACCGCCTCCCATGGGACTCCATCAACTAGTGTCCTGAGCAGCTCAAAGTCAGCCCTCCGAAAGTCCAATACAGTGGTTTTACTGGTTCCCTTCCTGGCCCTGCCAAGAATAGTGAACTCCACCATTTCGTGGTCACTCTGCCCAAGACAGCTCCCGACAATCACATCCTCCACCAGTCCTTCTCTGTTTGTGAAGAGAAGGTCTAGCAGGGCACCACCCCTGGTAGGTTCACTAACCAGCTGCGTCAGGAAGCTATCTTCCACTCTCTCCAGAAACCTGCTAGACTGCTTTCTCTGGGCTGTGTTGTGCTTCCAGGATATGTCAGGGAAGTTGAAGTCCCCCACGAGTACAAGCGCTGACGATTTCGCAACTTCTGTCAGCTGCCTGTAGAACTCCTCATCCGTCTCCTCATCCTGGTTCAGCGGTCTATAGCAGACCCCGACCAGGACACTAGCCTTGTTGTCCCTGCTGATCCTAACCCAAAGGGACTCGATCTTGTCATTCCTAGCCTCGAGTTCTACAACCTCGAAAGACTCTCTAATATCGAGAGCCACACCGCCACCCCTTCTGTGCTGCCTGTCCCTTCTGAAGAGCCTATAGCCAGGCATCGCAGAACTCCAGTCATGAGACTGGTCCCACCACATTTCTGTGATGGCAACCAAGTCGTAGCCTGCCCGCTGCACGATGGCTTCCAGCTCCTCCTGTTTATTACCCATGCTGCGTGCATTGGTGTAGATGGACTTCAGCTGGGCCTTTACCTTATCCTCCAGCCTTGCCATTGCTCCCCCTGGCACAGCCCCAACAGTCCTTGCTTCAGCCCCATCCCCCTTCTTACCTAGTTTAAAGCCCTATCAATGAGCCCCGCCAGCTCCTGGCCCAGGATCCTTTTTCCCCTAAAGGATAGGGACCCGTCTACGGCCATCAGACCAGGTGCTGAGTAAAGTGCCCCATGGTCGAAAAACCCAAGATTTCTGCGTAGGCACCAGCCCCGGAGCCACGTGTTTAACAGGTGGGCTTTCCTTGTCCTCTCTGTACCCGTTCCTGTCGACGTAGGGATGGACAAAAATACTACCTGCACTCCTGCTCCGTCCACTAACCGTCCCAGCCCCCTAAAGTCTCTTTTGATAGCCTTCAGGCTTCTCTCTTCAATGTCGTCACTGCCCGCCTGGACTATCAGGAGAGGATAATAATCAGAGGGGCGTACCAGGTTGGGGAGCTTCCTGGCAACATCCCTGACCCTGGCCCCAGGGAGGCAGCAGACTTCCCTACGGGTAGGGTCAGGCCAACAAATAGGGCCCTCTGTCCCCCTAAGGATAGAGTCTCCCACAACAATCACCCTTCTTTCTTTCTTGGTGGAGGCAGTCCTGATGCGTGGAGTCAACCTCCTCGCCCTAGGCATCCTCCTGGGAACACTTTCTATCTCTTCCTCAGTTGCTGGTCTCTCAATCTCCAGGGCCTCAAACCTGTTTTGTAAGGGCACCTGGGAAGGTGGGGCCGGAAGGGGAGGGCATCGCCTGCCATGTTGCGCAGGGACCTGTCTCCACTCCTCCTCAACTCTCAGATCCCCTCCCTCTGTCCGACGGCGACAGGGCGGGGGGTCCACCCCCATTTGGGGTGTCTCACCCCGGTACCTCTCCTTGAGGCCCTGCAGGGAGTTGCTCCAGAAGTCTATCTCCCGCTCACACTCCCTGATGGCCCTCAGCCTCTCCACCTCCTCCTTGAGCTCCGCCACCATGCAGATCAGGTCATCCACCTGCTCACACCTCACGCACGCAGCGTCTCTGCTTCCCGCCGACGGCAGCAGCAGGCTCTGACACTCCCTGCATCCGGTGACCTGAACCGCTGCATTCTTTAACGGGCAGTCGGTCTGGGTGTGTACCGACCTCCTGCAGAGCGCTCCGTGCCTTGTGGAGACCATTAACGCCTAGCTAAAGACCGTCGTTAAGAGGTGTTCGTGTGGGCGGGGGTTGCTCTCCGCCCTTCCTGCTCGCCCTGCCTGCGCGAACTGCCACGCTAACTGCCGCGCCACTCCCTTCTGACGCGCCACTCCCTTTTTGCCCGCCCTGTTCGCCGCGCTCCTGGTCGCTCGCGCTCCCTAGGGGCTGCTTTTGAATGGCCGGGGAGGGGGCGCTGCTGGCTCCGCCTTCGCCTCGTCAGCCTCCCTCACGAGGGCTGCCAGCTCCTGGCGGCTCCCCGAAGTCGGCTCGATGCCGGAAAGTTAGCCCTGCCTGGCCCGATCCCCCGCTCCGCTGCAGAACGCGTCTGCCCCGGAGCCGATCGCCTCGGCAAATATCCAACCTAAAATACCCCTGGTGCAACTTTAGCCCATTCCCCCTCATCCTGTCACCAGGCACGTGGGAGAACAGACCAACCCCCACCTCACTACAGTCTCCTTTGATGTACTTATAAAGAGCGATAAGGTCTGAGTGCTGATTGACCCTCTGTTGTTAACTAGCCAAGTGGCTTCTGGTAGATTGAAGTCCCATCGTTTCCATGCCCCAGTACCCAATGCTCATAACATAGTCTCTAAAAGTCCATTGTACCTCTCAACCTTCCCAGAGGCTTGTGGGTGATAAGGGATGTGATACACCCACTCAGTACCATGTCACTCAGGAGGTGACAAGATTGTTTTGGAAAGGACTTCCACTGTCAGACTTAATTCTCTCTGGTGTACCATGACACCACAGCACTTGTCTTTCCCAAGACAGTGTTTTGGGCCATGGCATGGTTTACTGAATATATTTCCAGCCACTCAGTAGTTGTTTCTACCATGGTGAGTGTATACTGGTTCCCTTGGTGGGTTTGTGGGAATGGCCCGATGTAGTCAATCTGCCTGGCCTTGCCATATTGAAATCCAAGCCGTCTCCCCATATTTCAGGGAGACTTTACCCTCATGGCTCGTTTGATTGCAGCACAGGTCTCACACTCATGGGTAACCTGTGGTATGACCTCAATGGTAAGGTCCATCCCTTGATCTTGAGCCCACCTGTATGTGGCATCCCTCCCTAGAGTCCTGGTTTCAGTTAGAACAGAATTAATTTTCTTCCTAGTAGCTGCTGGAATGCTGTGTTTTGGCTTAGGATGAGAATAGTGCTGTTAACACCCCAATGTTTTAATTGTTGCAGAGCAGTGCTTATACTAAGCCAAGGACGTCTCGGCTTCTAGCTCTGTCCTGCCAACGGGCGGACTGGGGGTGCAGCAAGAGCTGGGAGGGGACAGACCCAGGACAGGTGACCCAAACTAGCCAAAGGGGTATTCCATACCATCTGACGTCATGCTAAACAATACATAGGGGTGGCCAGCCGGAGGAGGGGGGCCGGACTGCTCAGAGTTAGGCTCGGCATCCATCAGTGGGTAGTGAGCAATTGCATTGTGCATCACTTGTTTGTACACATTATTAGTAGTAGTACTATTATCATCATTGTTATTATTATTATTATTGTTATTATTACTTTCCTGTCTTATTAAACTGTCTTTATCTCAACTCACAGGCTTCACTTTCCGTTTCTCTCCCCCATCCCAGAGAGGGAGGGGGAGGGGGAGCGAACGGCTGTGTGGTGTTTAGCTGCCGGCTGGGTTAAACCACAACACCTAGATGTCCTGATGTTTAATGGGCCCATCGAGCTGCAAACAGCTCACCCTTACATCCCTAGTCCGGGTCCACCACAGCCACTTCAGCTTATATGATTTCTTCTGCTTTGTGCTCCTGCTTCCAAGATGGACCAACTTTGGAGAAACCTACCTCATCCTCTTCTTCCTCCTTTCTTGTCTGGGTAGGGGTTTCCTTCCTTTCTAAAGAAAAACTGAGTTTCACACCCACTATTTTCTGTTGTATATAGTCAACTGATACTGGCTTAGGTTGATTCTCTGGCCCAGTGATGTGTCCTATTGCAGGGGCTGGAGTGACTGCAGGAACTATCACAGGAGTTGTTCTGGCCGCAGGGCCTTTTGGAGGAGTTGGAGTGGCTGCAGGGCTTCTTGCAGGTTTGGGAGGGGCTATAGGACCTATTATAGGGATGTGTTTAACCTTAAGCCCATTGCAGGAGCTGGAGTACCTGTAGGGCCTGTTGCAGGGTTTGGAGTGGCTTTGGACATGCTCTGGGCCTGTCAAAGGGGCTGGAGTGTGACTGCAGGAAAAGCCACAGGGGTTGGAGAGGTGTGGACTGTAGCTTCATAAGCATACCTTAACCACCAGCATATTGCAGTGATTTGTGTCTCTTTGAAATTGCCGGCGTGATGACACAAATTTCTAAGCATTTCACAAGTTTTTTTAGGACTCTGCACTTGCTCAGAGGTGAAATTCCAAAGCACTGGACATGCCCACTGCACTAGGCGTCTGCCCAGATCCTCAAACTCTCCCTGCCACTCCTAACTTTCCTGCCTCTGGACAGATCTCTGGATGGCACGTTTAAGTAATTGTTTAAACAAAAACTGAATGGTATTCAGGAGACCTAAAAATAGGAACATGCTGGTTTGACCATCCCAAGGATATTCAAAGCTTTGAAGCGCTATTGTAATTAGCCTGGAGGAGAAGCATGAGGTGGAGGAGAAAGGGAGAGTGAAGAAGTGGGGAAAAGCATCCCCCACCACCCTGCATAGATTTACTCCCTGAGGAGAAAAGGCAAAGAGTGTAATTCTTAATAGTTTCCAAGAGATGAGGAGATGGTTCCTGAGGTATTGAGGGGGCAATAATTTGATCCTATCAGAAGTCAGTGTTATCCAGTACAGCAAAACAGTAAACTTAAATCAGCCCCCAGAATTCATAAACAGCATGACATGGAAGACAGACAGTTATTAATGTGCTATACAACACAGTTCAGGGTGTTGAAGTAGCATTTAGGTTTAGGGATTACTCTTTAAAACTCTTTAAAACTGGCTTTTCTTTAAAACTGGTTACTCTTTAAAATTGGCTAACAGCCTTACATCAATGTTTTAATTCAGTGTTAAAGCAGCATCAACATTACCTGCAGCCTCTTACCTCTACGAAATTGTTGTAGAGGTTCACTCACCCTCCTCCCTCCCTCTCTAGGGATGTGCGGATCAGCCCCTGGCTTTGTGTTTCATGGATTACTGAGGGCAGATTGAGAGACATCAGTCAAGGCAGGGAGGTGCTCAGGTGAGAGCAAGGTGGGGAAGCAAGGTGGGTATCTAAGTCCTGCAGGGAAACAGGTGCAGACGTGACAGGATAGGACAGCATGTGGTGGTTATGGTCAAAGATCTTTTGCAAGATGAAAGCCCTGACAGAGCCAACAGCTTTGTCTGCTGGGCTCTGGCTCTTGTCTCCGTTAGTGATGCCTATGAGGAGACACCTCATCCTTACAGCAGTAGGGCCTCAATGCCTCCTCATCCCCCTCCAGGAGCCTGGGAGATGTCCTCCTGTAGCCTTGTACTTGGCACTGCCCTTACCCACTGTGCACTGACCCAGGAAGAGCCCTAAACTCCGCTGGAGGGACAGCATCTCCCTTCCCAGAGGCTGGGGTCAGGGCCCGACTGTTGGACTTCATGGGACACATCAAGGTTTCCTCAGCATCAGGGCCACCTTTCCTGGGCCTTGGTCTCCCCATCATCACTGCCTGCCCTTTTCTGCTCTAACAAGTCCATGGGGAGGCCTTGACAGTAATGTCCCTCAGTGGGACCGTTAGCACTGTGAGAGGCTTTGGAGTTTGCATCAGACTTGGACTACTTGAGAAGCTGCTTCAGCCACCCAGATAAGGCTCCTTTGCCAGGCACAGCATTGCTGGGGGCACTGCGTGCAGCTGGCATGGGGAGAAGAGAGAAGGGGGAGAGAGGTTCAGGGCAGCCTTTAATAGGAAGGCAGGGGAGAGCTGGCAGAGGGAGAAATCTTCCCAGCCACCTCCTTACACATCCAAGGATATATGCATAGCATGAGTTTCTCACCTAATCTTCCGACACATGCTCTAGGCCTGGGTCACCTTGCCCTCAGTCTGAGATACAAGTCTGTAGGCTCTTATAGATAAAGCTGACTAATCAGTGACTAAAGTAACATCAGGGGTGAATGCTTCTAAATTTCCTTCTCTCTAACAGAACCTAGTAAAAGTTTCACCTATCTCCTAATGAAGCTTTTCAAATTTGAAGCCATTGTTCTGTCAAGGAAGAGACCATTTTGCCTTTCAGCTCAGTATCAAGGGGAGGCCAGGAAGCCCCTCCCAAGGCTGCTCATGCCACCAGAGACAAGGCCAAGGATGAGGGAAGAGAGGGGAATGGAAGGGATGTGGTGAGGTCCCTGTCGCTTTACGGCCTGGTTGCCTGGCAGGAGATGTGCTGGCCAGCAGGCCTTGTGAGGTCACCCAGCACCTCACAGAGCACCCCAAGGCAGCAGGGATGGCACTGGAGAGGCGGGTGGCAGAGCCCAGCCAGGGGCTGGCTGTGGGTCCTCTCTGCTGCAGCCGCCTGATGGCGCGTGGTAGGAGGAGGGCAGGCAGGGCTCGGGGACACTGAAAACCAGGCACCTAGGGGGCTAGAGAGAGGTCAGCTCTGCCTCAGGATCTCCTGCCCCAGGAGGAGGAATGTGACTGTGGCAGGGACTGTGAGGCCACTTCTGTCTCTGTGGTTCATAGCACAGCAGCAGGAACGTGACATGGAAAGGGACTGGGAGGTCACTTGTGTCTGGAGGTGGCAGGTCAGCCTTGACTTCTCCCTGGGATCTGTACTTTTGGGCTGACATCTGGCAGTGGCCCTGCTAGGCCAGCAGAAGGCACCTGCTTGGCATGCTGACTGGGGGATCCCCTCTGCTTCCAGACCCAGGAGAACCCAGGCAGAAAGAAGGTCCCAAGATGGGTCTTCATGGGCCCGCATAAGTACCTCAGCCTCTACCTTATCTCCAGACCAGCACCAGATTTTCCCAACATCTAACAAGAATGATGATGCTCCTTAATCCTTCTTTATTTAAAGTGTTTATATAAAGAGTTTTTTATTGTCTTTGACAGTAATAGACAGATTTAGCACCAGCTGGGCTTTGGTCCTTCTAATTTTGACCTGCACAACCCCAGAACATTCAGGACACAGCTCCAGACAAACTGACAGCATGCATGAGAAGGAAGCAGGGAAGCGGTGGAACCTGGCAGCCTTCCATCCCGTACCCTTCTGTGACTCTGTGCAGCAATTCCATTCAACTGGTTACTCCTGTGTTATCCAAAATTTCCTGCAACTCCTGATGCTGCTGTCTTGTCAGAAATAGCACAATCACACGAAAATTGAACCATCTGCCTGCAGCCATGAATGGCTGACAGAATGGAGCATCAGTGCAGGGGGAGCTTGAGAAACTGCAGGATTTTGCCTAAAGGAACACCTTGACATTTACAAAGAGAAGAGCTTTGTCCTACACCAGAGGAAGAGTAACCCCACACATCAGGGCAGACTGGGACCCTGCTGAGTGAGCAGTGCCCAGGAGGAGGAGGGTCTGGGCACCACGAGGGATCTCGTATGAGCTACTCAGCTAAGACCTGATGTGACATCACACAAATAGATGTCTACAGGAAACAGGGAAAGAGGTGCAGGTCTGGAAGACACTAAGATACTCTGGTCATCAGAGGAGCAAGGAAATAGGCAAGGCTGAAAGTCCCAACAAACTGAGATTTTTGTGTCCATGCCTGTGGTTGTTGTCTCTGTCACTGAGGCCTATGAGGAGACAGCTCATTGCTAAAGTACCAGGGCTTCCTTATTCCCCTGAAGAACCAGGCAGGGGTCGTACCATTCTCCTGCACATCTCCTACTGCCCCAGGAAGAGCCCGGAGCAAGGTGGGAAGGGAAAGGTTCTCCCTTCCCAGGGGCTGGAGGTCAAGGCCTGGCCCTTGTGCTTGGTGACACAAGAACACGACACCTACGTGCTAAGGCCCTGTCTGTGCTGCTGGATGGCTGTCTGTGAGCAGCATAGTGTGAAGTGAAGCAGGAAGAGCCGAGGTCCTGCTCAGTACCCCAGAGACAAGCTGAGTTTTCTATCCAGCTGCACTTGGACTTGGGGTTCTCTGCCCTCAGCTTTCTCCAGTTTCTTCTCAGGGAAAAAACGGAGTGGGATGGTCCTGCATCTCAAAGACGGGAGATACAGGGCAGCTTAGAACAAGAGTAGTGGGTAATGGCTTCTTGAACTCTGGACACAGATGAGTTGTTTCCAACAACACTGCAAATCTCATTGACCTGAGAAGTGGACTGAATTTGAATTTCCCACATGTTCCTGCTTCCTTCCTGCTGCACAGCAGGAAGGACTCATCTAAAGCCCACAGCAGCCTGTGCTCCCGGTGCCACTCTCAACCAGCACCAGCCAGAGCCCAAGCAAGAGAGCTGCAGAGACGTTCTCCTGCAAAGAGAGAGGCACAGGTGGAGTGGTGCTTTAAGGCTTGTAGTAGGTTTTCCTCTGCTTTGTTGTAAATTGTTGTAAATTGTTGTAAATTTGTTCTGCCTTCTCCTCTTCAGCAGACAACTGTGTCCAGAGCCAGCAAATGCCCAACAGCAGCTCTGTGAGCGAGTTCCTCCTGCTGCCATTCACAGACACACACGAGCTGCAGCTCCTGCACTTTGCGCTCTTCCTGGGCATCTACCTGGCTGCCCTCCTGGGCAACAGCCTCATCCTCAGCGCCGTAGCCTGCCACCACCGCCTCCACACCCCCATGTACTTCTTCCTCCTCAACCTCGCCCTCCTCGACCTGGGCTGCATCTCCAGCACTCTGCCCAAAGCCATGGCCAATGCCCTCTGGGACACCAGGGCCATCTCCTATCAAGGATGTGTTGCACAGGTCTTCTTTTTCTTCTTCTTGGTTGGAGCAGAGTATTCCCTTCTCACTGTCATGGCCTATGACCGCTACGTTGCCATCTGCAAGCCCCTGCACTACGGGAGCCTCCTGGGCAGCAGAGCTTGTGCCCAGATGGCAGCAGCTGCCTGGGCCAGTGGCTTTCTCAATGCTGTCCTGCACACAGCCAACACATTTTCCCTGCCCCTCTGCCAAGGCAATGCTGTGGACCAATTCTTCTGTGAAGTCCCTCACATCCTCAAGCTCTCCTGCTCAGATGCCTACCTCAGGGAAGTTTGGGCACTTGTGTTTAGTTTTTCTTTGGGGTTTGGTTGTTTTGTTTTCATTGCTCTTTCCTATGTGCAGGTCTTCAGGGCAGTGCTGAGAATGCCCTCTGAGCAGAGCCGGCACAAAGCCTTTTCCACGTGCCTCCCTCACCTGGCTGTGGTCTCCCTGTTTGTCAGCACTGCTGTGTTTGCCTACTTGAAGCCCAGCTCAATCTCTTCCCCATCCCTGGACATGGTGGTGTCATTTCTGTACTCGGTGGTGCCTCCAGCAGTGAACCCCATCATCTACAGCATGAGGAACCAGGAGCTCAAGGAAGCCTTGAGGAAACCCTGGGTATAGGCCTCTTTATCATTTATAATGGGACCACAATCCTAACAAGAGTCTTTAAAAAATAAATAAATCTATTAAGATAATCTTTTGTATTATTTTCCTTTTATACTGTCTTCTGAAGTTATTTCTGAACATTCTGAATTCTCTTAGTTTCCTACCAGTTAATTATTATAATTATATATGTATATTTAACCAAAAATCTTACTACTCTCAATAAAGACTCCAGCAGGAATTTGCTGGTCTCAGCAGCCCTAGCAGCAGGAGGGGCTCAGGACCAAGAGCCCAGCTGCCACATGCAGAAGCAACCCTGGTGGCCCTCGGGGCTGTCCTCACTGCCCCCAGGTCTCTGCCTCTCTGCTGCCTTCGGGTTGGGGCTGCTGCTTCCCTGGAGCCATGGCTATGGCCAGCAGCAGGACGTGGCCTTGTCACTGCTGCTCTGTGGCTGGGCCAGGCCTCTTGTGCTGGCCTGGGGAGCGGGGCTGGCCCTGCGGGGCACAGGCACTGTGTGCTGGGGATCTCCCAGGCAAGAGAGCAGGGCTCTTGCAGCTTCACGGACCTCCATCTCTTGAGCCGGGTCTGGCCCCAGTGTGGGGACTGCTGGGGATGCCCAGAGCCGCCCTTGTGCCAGCAGCTGCGGTGCCTTGTGAGGGGCTGGGGCTGTGGTGGCCATGCCCAGAGCCCTGAAGCAGCCTGCGGTGGGCTCTGCCCTGGGGCCAGAACAGCCTGGGCTGCTGGGCTGGGGAGAGGGCAGGGAGCTGGGGAGAGGTGGGCAGGGGCTGGGCTGGGCTGGGCAGTGCCCGGCAAAGGGCAACAGCAGCATCAGGGAGCGGTGGCAGCATGCAGGGGAGGGCTCCCAGCAGGGCTTGGTGCTGCAGAGCCAGGGCTGTGCGAAGGGAGCCCAGAGCTGCAGGGGCAGGGCAGAGGAGGCCGAGGGCCAGGGCGGCTGCTGCAGGGGCAGGGAGCTCAGCATGGCCCTTGCAGCCCCCTGCCCTGGGCCTGCCTCTGCCCTTGGGCTCGGCCCCGGCCTTGGCTCTGCTGGCAGCAGCGCTCTTGCCATGCGCTTCCTGGCCTCCCCTCGCCTGCGCACAGACTGCTGCCACTCAGGCTGCTGCCACAAACCTGTCCTCACTAGCAGCACCACCCCTTGGGCTGCTTCTGCTGGCCTCCCCCACCCCACTGCCTTGACTCCTTGTGTCTGCTGGGCCCCACCTTCCACACCCAAATGTGTCCCTTGGCTGTCGGCTCTATTCCCCTGCCCCATGGGATTACTGTGTTATGGCAGCACGTTTTTCCATTGGGCCGTCTACCAGACACAGTAATGAATACTATGAGCAGGACTAGAAGGATCCTGCTTCAAGCCAGGGGGAGGCGGGGAGGAAAGGGAGAATAGGGTTTACTGGACTGGGTATATTTAATGGCCTGGCATATCAGATCCACAAATGTATCAGGCTCTACTGGACACCGGTGCACAGTGTACCCTAATGCCATCAAGCTAGAAAGAAGTAGAACCCACCTGTATTTCTGGATGACAGGGGCATCCCTACGGTTAACTGTACTGGAGACTGAAGTGAGTTGAACTGGGAAGGAATGGCAAAAGCACCCCATTGGTTCTGGCCCAGAGGCTATATGCATCCTTGGCATAGACTGTTTTGGGAGAGGGAATTCAGAGTTCCAAGAGGGCACCACCGGTCGGGCTTTGGCAGAGCTGCCTTGGAAACAAAGGACATGTAACAGTTGTCTACTTTGCTTGGCCTTCCATAGAATCCTTCTGTTGTGGGTTTGCTGAGGGTTTGAAGAACAGCAGGTGCCAATGGCTACCATGGTGGTGCACCTGAGGCAGTGTCACACTGACCGAGACTCCCTGATTGCCATCCATGAGCTGGGTCATCGACTGGAGAGCCAAGGTATAAATGTAGAGCTTGGGAGCGTGGTTTAGTGATGGACTTGTCAGCACTAAGGTAAAGTTGCCTGACCTGGGTGACACGTCCCAGAGTAGTGTCAGGCACAATGCAATTCTTTTTGCCTTCTGCATTTATAGCACAGGAAGTAGGATTTTGCCCTACTCCATTGACTGGGCAGGTCTTTTCACTCTACTCAATGTAGGTTTCCGTGGCTGGAAGGGGACAATTTCCCAAAAGAGTCCAAGCTCATGGGTACAGCTACAGCCAATAAAGATATATTTTCTTTATATTTCACCCTGAGGTTTCCACAAACGATCCAAGATAGTCCATGGATGTCCAGGTGTCTACCGAGATTCAGGCTGAATTTCTCAGGATCCAATGGTCATTTCAATCTTTTTTCTTTTTTCTTTTCTTTTCTTTTCTTTTCTTTTCTTTTCTTTTCTTTTCTTTTCTTTTCTTTTCTTTTCTTTTCTTTTCTTTTCTTTTCTTTTCTTTTCTTTTCTTTTCTTTTCTTTTCTTTTCTTTTCTTTTCTTTCTTCTTTGTTTCCTTTCCTTTCCTTTCCTTTCCTTTCCTTTCCTTTCCTTTCCTTTCCTTTCCTTTCCTTTCCTTTCCTTTCCTTTCCTTTCCTTTCCTTTCCTTTCCTTTCCTTTCCTTTCCTTTCCTTTCCTTTCCTTTCCTTCTTTCCTTTCCTTTCCTTTCCTTTCCTTTCCTTTCCTTTCCTTTCCTTTCCTTTCCTTTCCTTTCCTTTCCTTTCCTTTCCTTTCCTTTCCTTTCCTTTCCTTTCCTTTCCTTTCCTTTCCTTTCCTTTCCTTTCCTTTCCTTTCCTTTCCTTTCCTTTCCTTTCCTTTTCCTTTCCTTTCCTTTTTTCCTTTTCCTTTCCTTTCCTTTCCTTTCCTTTCCTTTCCTTTCCTTTCCTTTCCTTTTTTTTATTATTATTTTCTGAACACACCCCTGACTTATCTTAGAAAGGGTTTCATGTGCTGCGCTGGGCTGCACTTACAGGGACAAAGACCACTGTTGGCAGTGGAAGTGTCAGACAAGCACACTCTGTTCTTCCTCCCGATGAAGGTATCTAAAGAAGTCACTCTGGATGAATAGCAAGAGGAGAATGATGTTCAAAACAGAAATGCAGAAAAATTCAGCCTTTGAAACAAGAAAATCTATTTATTGGTTGCTCTTTGAAATCTTCTTCCTTAATTACATCTTGCAACCTTTGCAATTAGCTGCACAAGGCGTGAAGGCTTGAAGACAACTATCAAAGAGATGTTAGGAGTTTCTGCATTTTAATGAGTTCCATGGTGTATTTTGGTGCTCAGTCTATGAAGCTCAGGTACTGAGAGGGGAACGATGTAACTGCTTGAGCAAGTAAAGTCAGAAGGAAAAGTTGAAGTGACTTGGAGTATTAATGGGCCCCACTGAGGGCTGTTAGTAACAAAGCCTCCCCAGGGCTTGTTAGGGCAGCTAATTGGAGGCCATGGTTACAGAGAGGCAAAGCACTGTGCTGAGAAAATTTTGGTTTGTTTTAGTGAAGAAGAAGAGCAAATGCCTGACCCCTAGAACTGTGAGAGGAGACCCTGCACCCCCACGTTTGGCTCAAGGCTTTTCCTGGGGTCTGTGGGATGTGGTGGGCAGTGTGATGCCATGAGAACAACACTGGTGTCACACCTCCAAGGTGCTGCACAGGGTTGAAAGGAATCGATGAGGCCTCATCACAATGAATAAAATATATTTCCTCATAAGCTCTAGGCAAGAGGACAGAAATTTCAGGGCTGTTGGGCCTACCATTTCTACCAGTACCCTCTGTCTTCCCCTCTGCAGGCTTTCCTATCATGTGCCACAGTCTGACCTATTTCCTTGCAGTCTTCAGACACCCATCTCTGTTCACCATCTTGCGTTCATCCCTTGCTTTCACTGATGTCTCGTCAGCCCTCACCAGCTGTTCCTTGAAACACAAAGAGACGGTCTAATCAGAGGGTGACCTCTGGCACCACAGCAATGTACTTTGAGGGACATTTCTTCCTCCTTGTGGCCAATGCTTAACTTCCAAGGTGTACTTTGTGGAAGTTTTTTCTTCTGCTCTTTCCTACTACCAAAGAAAGCTCCCTCAGAGTGGAAACCCCTCCTGAAGTAGGCATCCCAACCCAGCAGGCTCCTTTCAGCTTCTCAGCCAACCAGACACAAGTCACCTCAGCAGCAGCTTCCAAGCCAGGGGCCTGCTGCTGGCTTTGCAGCTTCTTGTGGAGACACAGCCAAGCCTTGTGCCTGCTGCTGCCCAGTCATGGACTCAAGCAGAAGGGACAGGACAACCCATGTTGGGGCCTTCTTTCTGCCTGGGTCGTCCTGGGTCTGGAGGCAGAGGGGATCCCCCAGTCAGCATGCCAAGCAGGTGCCTTCTGCTGGCCTAGCAGGGCCACTGCCAGATGTCAGCCCAAAAGTGCAGATCCCAGGGAGAAGTCAAGGCTGACCTGCCACCTCCAGACACAAGTGACCTCCCAGTCCCTTTCTGTGACACGTTTTCCTGCAGCTGCCCTATCAAGTGCAGAGACAGAAGTGACCTCACAGTCACTGCCACAGTCACATTCCTGCTGCTGGGGCAGCAGATGCTGAGGCAGAGCAGAGCTCCTCAGAGCATTCCCACACATCTCCTCCTTGCGGCTCACAAATGATCAGGTCACAGAATTTCACAGAATCACAGAATTGTCTAGGTTGGAAGAGAGCTCAAGATCATTGAGTCCAACCTCTGACCTAACGCTAACAGTCCCCACTAAACCATATCCCTAAGCTCTACATCTAAACGTCTTTTAAAGACTTCCAGGGATGGTGACTCCACCACTTCCCTGGGCAGCCTGTTCCAATGTCTAACAACCCTTTCGGTAAAGAAGTTCTTCCTAACATCCAGCCTAAAACTCCCCTGGCGCAACTTTAGCCCATTCCCCCTCGTCTTGTCACCAGGCACGTGGGAGAACAGGCCAACCCCCACCTCACTACAGCCTCCTTTAAGGTATCTGTAAAGGGCAATAAAGTCGCCCCTGAGCCTCCTCTTCTCCAGGCTGAACAAGCCCACCTCCTTCAGCCACTCCTCATAGGACTTGTTCTCCAGGCCCCTCACCAGCTTCGTCGCCCTTCTCTGGACCCGCTCAAGCACCTCGATGTCCTTCTTGTAGCGAGGGGCCCAAAACTGAACACAGTACTCGAGGTGCGGCCTCACCAGAGCCGAGTCCAGGGGGACGATCACCTCCCTAGCCCTGCTGGTCACACTGTTTCTGATACAAGCCAGGATGCCGTTGGCCTTCTTGGCCACCTGAGCACACTGCTGGCTCATATTCAGCCAACTGTCCACCATCACTCCCAGGTCCTTCTCTGCCTGGCAGCTCTCCAACCACTCCTCTCCCAGCCTGTAGCTCTGCTTGGGGTAATTGCGCCCCAGGTGCAGGACCCGGCACTTGGCCTTGTTAAACTTCATGCAGTTGACCTCAGCCCATCGGTGCAGCCTATCCAGATCCTCCTGCAGAGCTTTCCTACCCTTGAGCAGATCGACACACGCGCATAGCTTGGTGTCATCTGCAAACTTACTGAAGGTGCACTCAATGCCCTCGTCCAGATCATCGATGAAGATATTAAAGAGGACCGGCCCCAGCACCGAGCCCTGGGGGACGCCACAAGTGACTGGCCTCCAACTGGACTTGACTCCATTTACCACGACTCTTTGGGCCCGTCTATCCAGCCAGTTTCTAACCAAACGAAGCATGCGCCAGTCCAAGTCAAGAGCAGCCAGTTTCTTGAGGAGAATGCTGTGGGAGACGGTGTCATTTCTTCTGCTTTGTCCTCCTGCTTCCAAGATGGCCCAACACTGGAGAAACCTGCCTCATCTTCTTCTTCCTCTTTTATTGTCTGGGTAGGGGTTTCCTTCCATTCTAAAGAAAAATTGAGTTTCACACCCATTTTTTCCTCTTGCATGTAGAGTCAACAGATGCTGGCTTAGGTTCATTCTCTAGCCCAGTGACGTGTCCCATTGCAGGGGCTGGAGTGGCTGCAGGGCCCATCACAGGAGTTGTTCTGGCTGTGAGGCCTTTCATAGGAATTGGAGTGGCTGCAGGGCTTATTGCAGGTTTGGGAGTTGTTATAGGGCCTATTATAGGGATGTGTTTAACCTTAAGCCCATTGCAGGAGCTGGAGTGCCTGTAGGGCCTGTTGCAGGGTTTGGAGTGGCTTTGGACAGGCTCTGGGCCTGTCAAAGGGGCTGGAGTGTGCCTGCAGGAAAAGTCACAGGGGTGGGAGAGGTGTGGAGTGTAGCTTCATAAGCATAACTTAACCACCAGCATATTGCAGTGTTTTGAGTCTCTTTGGAATTGCCGGGGTGATGACACGCTTAAGCATTTCACAGTTTTGTTTAAGATTGCACTTGCTCAGAGGTGAAATTCCAAAGCACTAGACATGTCCACTGCTGTAGGTGCCTGCCCAGATCTTCGAACTCTCCCTGCCACTCCTAGCTTTCCTGCTTCTGGACAGATCTCTGGATGGCACGTTTAAGTTGTTGTTTAAACTTAAACAAAACCTGAATGGCATTCAGGAGACCTAAAAATAGGAACATGCTGGTTTGACCATCGCAAGGATATTCAAAGCTTTGAAGAGCTATTGTAATTACCCTGGAGGAGAAGCATGAGGTGGAGGAGAAAGGGAGAGTGAAGAAGTGGGGAAAAGCATCCTCCACCACCCTGCATAGATTTAATCCCTGAGGAGAAAAGGCAAAGACTGTAATTCTTAGTAGTTTCCAAGAGATGAAGAGATGGTTCCTCAGGTATTGAGGGGGCAATAATTTGATCCTATCAGAAGTCAGTGTTATCCAATACAGCAAGGCAGTAACCTTAAACCAGCCCCCAGAACTGATAAACAGCATGACATGGAAGTTACTAATGTGCTATACAACACAGTTCTGAAAAGAAGCACAACAGACCCCAGATCAAAAAGATCAATATTGTGATCAGCAACTGTTAAACTCATCTAATGCTTATAACAATATATTTTTAAAACTCTGTGGTCAGATCTGGCATCTCAACCTCTGTGCTCCACGCTAGGCACCAAGAAGACTTGCTGTGGTTTGACCCTGCAGGAAACTCAGCACTACAAATCTATTCATCCAATGGGACAGAGAGAACTGAGAGGAAAAAAAAAAAAAAAGTTCATGGGTTGAGATAAAGGCAATTTAATAGAATGCAAAAGGAATTATTATTATTACTATTATTATTGACACCAATTGACTAAGGTCATGACATTTTTGTGTTCATATCGAAAGACAGGAAAGGTGGTGGTGATAAATCAGAAATTGACAGAGCTGAGCATGACATAGATTGTATGAAATACGTGCTGGATATTGTCTTAGTTTTGTCTGAGATAGAGTTATTTTTTCTTCCTAGTAGCTGGTATGGAGCTGTGTTTCAAATTTACAGAATCACAGAATAGTTCGGGTAGGAAAAGACCTTATAGATCACATAATTCCAACTCACCTCCCATGGGCAGGGGCACCTTCCACTAGACCAGGTTGATGAAAGTCCATCCAACCTGGCCTTGAATGCATCACGGGATGGGGCACAGATCTAATAGATCCATATCCTTCTTACACAGGGAGCCCCAGAGCTGAATGCAGTCCTTGAGGTGTGGCCTCACCAGGGCCAAGTACAGAAGGACTATCACTTCCCTACATCTGTTGACCACAGTATCCTTGGTACAAGGCAGGCCTTCTTGGCCAACTCAGCACACTGATGGCTCATACTAGGCCGACTATCCACCAATATCCCCAGGTCCTTTTCCCCTGGGCAGCTGTCCAACCACCCTTCCCACAGCATTGCGTGGGGTTCTTGTGCCCCAAGTGCAGGACCCAGCGCTTGGCCTTGTTGAACTTCATGCAGTTGGCCTCAGCCCATGGGTGCAGCAATCAACAAGACAGAAGTCACCTCATGAGCATTTTTAAAGAAATGGGATGGCTGCTGCTCTTGCAGCTTCTTGGCAAGACACAGCCAAGCTTTGTGCCTCCTGCTCTCCAGTCATGGACTCAAGCTGAAGGGACAAGATGACCCATATGCGGGCCTTCTTTCTGTCTGGGTTCTCCTAGGTCTGGAGGCAGAGGGGATCCCCCAGTCAGCATGCCAAGCAGGTGCCTTCTGCTGGCCTAGCAGGGCCACTGCCAGATGTCAGCCCAAAAGTGCAGATCCCAGGTCTATGTCAAGGCTGACCTGTCACCTACAGACAGAAGTGACCTCACAGTCCCTTTCTGTCACACGTTCCTGCTGCTCCCCTATCCACTGCAGAGACAGAAGTGACCTCACAGTCCCTGCCACAACCACATTCCTGCTGCTGCGGCAGGAGATCCTGAGGTAGAGCTGACTTCTCTAGTCCCTTAGAGACAAGGGTTCACTTTTCTGGATTAGAAATTTAGCAGATGGGCTGTTCTGTTTAGGGTGTCAGGTCTGTGGTTAGGTTATGGGCAAGCTTTGTGGAACAGTTTTTTGTTTTACATCTGCCTAGAAGTCTAGGTTTAATGGAGCATGTTAATGCTAGTATTGAAGGCAGGGATTAGGGTGAACACAAGAGTAAAGGCAAGGGCAAAGGACTATGGGCTGAGTTTTGCTTCATGGAATACTTTGAGTTCAAGCATTAGAATAGGGGATTCTTGTCAGGGTGTTGGAGTGGCATTTAGGTTTAGGGATTACTCTTTAAAACTCTTCAAAAGTGGGTTTTCTTTAAAACTGGTTACTCTTTAAAATTGGCTAACGGCCTTACATCAATGTTTTAATTCTGTGTTAAAGCAGCATCAACATTACCTGAAGCCTCTTACCTCTACGAAATTGTTGTAGAGGTTCACTCACCCTTCTCCCTCCCTCTCTAGGGATGTCCGAATCAGACCCTGGCTTTGTTTTTCATGGATTACTGAGGGCAGATTGGGAGACATCAGTCAAGGCAGGGAGGTGCTCAGAGCAAGGTGAGAGCAAGGTGGGGAAGCAAGGTGGGTATCTAAGTCCTGCAGGGAAACAGGTGCAGACGTGAGAGCATAGGACAGCGTGTGGTGGTTATGGTCAAGGATCTTTTGCAAGATGAAAGCCCCGACAGAGCCAACAGCTTTGCCTGCTGGGCTCTGGCTCTTGTCTCCGTTAGTGATGCCTATGAGAAGACACCTCATCCTTACAGCAGTAGGGCCTCAATGCCTCCTCATCCCCCTCCAGGAGCCTGGGAGATGTCCTCCTGTAGCCTTGTACTTGGCACTGCCCTTACCCACTGTGCACTGACCCAGGAAGAGCCCTAAACCCAACTGCAGGGACAGCATCTCCCTTCCCAGAGGCTGGGGTCAGGGCCCAACTGTTGGACTTCATGGGACACATCAAGGTTTCCTCAGCATCAGGGCCACCTTTCCTGGGCCTTGGTCTCCCTGTCATCACTGCCTGCCCTTTTCTGCTCTAACAAGTCCATGGGGAGGCCTTGACAGTAATGTCCCTCAGTGGGACCGTTAGCACTGCGAGAGGCTTTGGAGTTTGCACCAGACTTGGACTACTTGAGAAGCTGCTTCAGCCACCCAGATCAAGCTCCTCTGCCAGGCACAGCATTGCTGGGGGCACTGCGTGAAGCTGGCATGGGGAGAGGAGAGAAGGGGTAGAGAGGTTCAGGGCAGCATAGGGTGGGGGGGAAGACAGGGGAGAGCTGGCAGAGGGAGAAATCTTGCCAGCCACCTCTCCACGGTAAGTCTCTTGGTGCAGAGCCTGCCAGGCTCTGCTGGAGCTGGCACAGCCCTCAGCTGATGGGAGCTGTCAGGAGGATGCTCGGTGTTGGAGCTGAAGGCCACACAGGGCTTGTGTGCTGCAGGGTCAGCATGCAGGGCCTGAGGGCTCCCTTCTCTTGGGGCCGGCTGCAGGCTGTGCAGCCGAGGGTGCAGGCAGGGGTGTCCAGGGCTGTGGTGCAGAGCAGGGTCCCTGCTGTGCCCCAGGGGCTGTGTGCTGGGGCAGGGCCTCTGCCACCTGCCAGGCTCAGCACTCAGCCTGCCCGGGGAGCTGCCCAGGGGCTGCGGGGAGAAGCTGTGGGTGGAAGGAGCCCCCCTGGTACCGCAGGGCAGGACAGGGCAGGGTCCTGCTGCTGCCCAGAGCCTGCTGCCTGGGGCAGGCTGCTCACAGCCCCACACCTCCCCAGGGCACTGCACTGCAGAACTGCCCGGCAAGAGCTACCTGAAGGCTGTGCACTTTTTAGAATCTGCTTCATTTTCCTGCCCATGTGCTGAGGCAGAAGGATGGTAATGGAGTAGGAGCATCTGTAGTAGAGGCTAAGGCTCCTTGAGCATTGCTGCTGCTCTGAGGCACCTCACACACCTCAGCATACAGAACCACCTTTGTTGTTTCTTAAGGAGTTATTTGACCTTCTCCTGTCCTGCAGACAAGGACATGACCTTGCCCAGTGGACTTCTCAGATCACTCAGGGTTCCCTTTTACCAGTCTACACCAGGACTGACTGCTGCAGAGCCCACAGCACAGCCCCCTGCTTCTTGTGGCACCCTCAGAGCACCAAGCAGAGGTAAGCCAAGCAGCTGCAGAAAGCTCTTCCTGTGAAAGGAATGGGAAAGAATGTGTTCTGTGTGACTGTTCTACGAGACGTGCAAAGTATTTTGGTAAGAGAAGTCCTTAAATTTTACAATGTCACTTCTTCTTTTGGACAGACTACCTTGCTCAGGGGAAATAAATGTGTAAAAACAGCTCCATCACTGAGTTCCTCCTGCTGGCATTCGCAGACACACGCGAGCTGCAGCTCCTACACTTTGGGCTCTTCCTGGGCATCTACTTGGCTGCCCTCCTGGGCAACGGCCTCATCCTCACTGCTGTAGCCTGCGACCACCACCTGCACACCCCCATGTACTTCTTCCTCCTCAACCTTGCCCTCCTCGACCTGGGCTGCATCTCCACCACTGTCCCCAAAGCCATGGCCAATGCCCTCCGGGATACCAGGGCCATCTCCTATCTAAGGTGTGCTGCACAAGTCCTATTTTATGTATTCTTCTTTGGTTCAGAGTTTTCAATTCTTACCATCATGGCCTATGACCGCTACGTTGCCATCTGCAAGCCCCTGCACTACGGGAGCCTCCTGGGCAGCAGAGCTTGTGCCCAGATGGCAGCAGCTGCCTGGGGCAGTGGCTTTCTCAATGCTGTCCTGCACACGGCCACTACATTTTCCCTGCCGCTCTGCCAAGGCAATGCTGTGGAGCAGTTCTTCTGTGAAATCCCCCACATCCTCAAGCTCTCCTGCTCAGATGCCTACCTCAAAGAACTTGAGCTACTTGTTTTCAGTTTTTCCTTAGTCTTTGGTTGTTTTGTTTTCATTGTGGTGTCCTATGTGCAGATCTTCAGGGCAGTGCTGAGGATGCCCTCTGAGCAGGGCCGGCACAAAGCCTTTTCCATGTGCCTCCCTCACCTGGCTGTGGTCTCCCTGTTTGTCAGCACTGTCCTGTTTGCCTACTTGAAGCCCCCCTCCATCTCTTCCCCATCCCTGGACCTGGTGGTGTCATTTCTGTACTCAGTGGTGCCTTCAGCACTGAACCCCCTCATCTATGGCATGAGGAACCAGGAGCTCAAGGATGCCTTGAGGAAACTGATGACCTGATATCTTTAAAAAAAAAAAAAAAATAAGCCAAAGCCCATTGTCTTCTACATATGACTCATAATGCATTGCAGGAACATGGTTTTCTTTTTGACAATTTTTCATACTCTGGAGCGTGTCATCACAAGCTCAGAGCTGTGGGGTGTATGGGCAGGACGCTCAGCAATGACTGAGCAGGCCATTGCTAATTGCTCACTTGTTCTTCGGGGGATGGGATAACTCAGAAGAGCAGGGCCTGCTGTATGTGTATGGAAAGAGACATGGAAAGAGAAACCCAGTGCTGGTGCCAGCAGGCACATCATATGTGTGTGGAGAGATGAACACGAAGGAGCACAAAGGCCATCAGCTATTCCTAGAAGTCTCATGAAGGCCAGCTGGACAGATAGTGTCACAAGACCAAGTAACGTCCCCTGTGAAGCCACCTGAAGGCAGCTCTGGGATGTGCCTCCTTGAACCGAGGTCTCTGTGCCCATTCCTCATGCCTTGGGGTATCTCAGAGGAGGGCAGAGCAGGGCGAGGCACCACATGGCCAAGGTGCCTCCCAGCCTCTGGCAGTGGTTGCAGGAGCCAGAGGGACACTGCAGGCACTGCAGTGCACTGCCTGTGGATGTGCAAGGCAGGGACCTGTGTCTCTCAACAGCCCCATGTGTATGAGGAGCATGGGAGGACAGCTCAGACAAAGGCACCTCACGGAGCCCTGACGCTGCCCTGTGTGACTCCAGAAACAACCCCTGTTGTCCCTGTGAGATTTCTGTCATGCCTCTTGCACAGATTCAATGCACATGCTCCTCTCCTCTATGTCACACTACCATGACTTTGTGGACTGGGCTGTCAGAGATTTGGATCATAGATTTCTGGGACTTGGAAAAGGCAGGCATTAAAAGCATGTTAAGAAATGACAATAAATAAACAAATAAATAAATAAAAGGGCGAGGAGAATTGCAACTGTCACCTCTGCACCTGCTGACATGATGGGGAAAGTCCTGCCACAGCCGTCTTCACGTATGTGGCAGAAAAAAAAAAAGAAATTGCTGAAGCAGTAGGGAAGGGGAAAGAAGGCAATGTGGTGAACCTGGACTTTATCAAGGCCTTTGCCATGGTCTTCTGCAGTCTCCCTTTAGCCAGACTGGTGAGATTTGGACTGAAGAAAGGGATGATGATGTGAGGGGGAGGGTTGCTGGACATTAATGGTACAAAGTCCTCCTGCCAGCCAGATACCAGCAGCATTCCTCAACACCACTAACCCTATTTGTTATTGTTATAAATGGCGCAGGATTCAAATTAGGATTAAATGAAAAATAGGATTTATTAAAAGAATATAAAGGAATAGAGGTAAGCAAACAGCGCTGGGTGCACCGGGAGTCTCTGCTCCACCAGGACGCACACCAGTTACATCAAGCAGCTGATTTTTATGCACCTAGACTAATACATATTCATTACTACTTCTAAAAAAAATAGATTATTATAATTAGCTTCCGGGGTCCAGTTCCTCCTACTGGAGCATGCGCATCAGTCTCCTCTGGGGGTCTCTAGGGGTCTTTCATGCTGAAGGCTCGTAGTCTTCCTCCCACCCTTTGTACTCACTTGGCACTATTCCAAGTTTATGGAACACTCTCTGTACACTCTCTGCAGGTCTTGTCTCCCAACCATCCTTCAGCTTCTTTTTTCTTCCTCTTAATCTCTTGGCCCCCCTGGCCAGATACCAAGGATCCACATAGTATCTCATTACAGTCACCAGCAGTCACCAGTTATTATCAGTTGTTCTGAAACTCCCAAACAGCTTGACGATTCACGAGCAATTAAAACATTCTTTCCCAGCTATTCACAGTCATCTATATAACATCTAGAGCAGTGTTAAATCAATCTCGAAGAAGACAGAAAAAAAAAACCTATAACTGTTAGAACTAAAAGTCAGGAATAACAAAAGCAAACAGGTTCATAAATTTAAGGAGTGTTTTCTGAAGACTTGATAAATTGACTAGAATGAGGGGGAGACTGGGACACACTGCATCTGTGGTTCAAGAATTAAATTGCCAGTGCAGGGCCCAGAGGCAGACAGGATTCAAACAGAATTATTCTTTATGGACACGAATTTATAGACACGAATTTATGGACACGAATTTATGGACACGAATTTTTGGACACGAATTGGAATTGTTAAAACATTCCTCACAGTTATCTCCCTTTATGATGACACGGAGCACATTTTCAGCTCATTTGTGGCTGATGCCAAGCTAGGAGTCCTTGAGCAACTTCACCTTGCGCAGAGCACAACACTATGTGGGCTGCTGCAGGGCAAGTTAACTCCATCCCTGTCAGACCCAGTACAAGCAGACACTCGGTTGCCATGCCGACTGTGAGATCCCCTCTGCCTACATACCTAGTAGGACCCTTACAGGAAGAAGACCTGGCTATAGGTTGTCATGTTCCTTCTTGGCGGTAAGGAACTGGACAGGCTTGAGAGGTTGCTTGTGGGAAACTCATGAAACTCCCACCTGCACTCATGAGACACCACCTGGAGTACTGCATTCAGCTCTGGGGCTCCCAATACAAGAATGACTTGAAGCTATTAGGGTGAGTCCAATCAAGGACCACAAGGATGATCAAGGGGCTGGAGCACCTCTCCTATTAAAACAGGCAGAGGGAGTTGGTGTTGTTCAGCCTGGAGAAGGCTCTGAGGAGACCTTAGAGCATCCATCCAGTACTTAAAGTGGGCCAACAGAAAAGCTGGGGAGAGACTTTTTCTCAGGGTGTGCAGTGATAGGACAAGGGGAATGGTTTTAAACTTAAAGAGGGTAGATTTAGAGTGGATAGTCAGATGAAATTCTTGATTTGGAAGTGAGGCACTGGCACTGGTGCTGTGGGTCCAGAGGACACCCAGAGGGAGTTTGGACCAGCCCATGCCCTTGTGTTTGAAGGAACAGCTGGCGAGAGAGGAGAGGCATCGCTGAAATCATGGGAATATCGGAGTGAGAGCAAGGTGGGGAAGAGAAGTGCCTGTCTGCAGCCTTCAGAGAGGTGTGGAACAGCATAGGAAAGTCTGCAGAGGAGAAGGCAGAGGGCTTTGACAAGAATGGAAGGCTGCAGCAGCACTGATACCTTTGTCCCCTTGGCCATGGCTTATGAGGAGACGTGTTATACTTGCAATAAATGACCGAGTCCCAAATAGGATTGCAATTAAAATTTACAATTTCTTAAAGGAATAGAGGCAAGCAAACAGCACTGGGTGTGCCAGGAGTCTCTGCTCAACCAAGACGCACACCTATTACATCAGGTGGCTGTTTTTTATGCTCCTAGGCTAATACATGTTCTACACCACTTTTTGGAAAAGGCAGCGTTATTATAATTAGTTTTCTGGGATCCAAACCACCCCACGTGCGCATGCATATCGGTCTCCAGTGGTTCCTCTGAGGGGTCGCTCGTACTGAAGGCTCATAGTCTTCCTTCCAGGCTTTGTCCTTCGATTGTTCTTCATCTTCCCCCCTTCTTCTTATTTGGTCATATCTTAGCTGGATCTCAGAGACCCGTGCAGTGCCACATGCAAAAGTTAGCAGTTATTATGAAACCCCTTTGTTCTCTTCTCCCAGATATCAGAGACTTGTCCCATGCGAAAGTCAGCAGTTTTTGGAAACTCCTTTGTTCTCTTATCCCCTAGACCCGAGTCTCAAGGTTTACCCTTCAAACGCTCTATTGACACAAACTGCTAGACGATTCTTTTGCAAGATACAAGAACTGTGTACATTAACCACTCTGTTTCACTGAGACGTGTGGTTATCCAAGGGTATGTAAGCCAGAAGGTCACATTCATCATACCATGCAGCCCTAGCATTGTTCCATATCGACACGAATCAGATGAACATATTTCACATACTCGTGGCATTGGGACAATGTATTCTCCTTTCAACCATGTGAAAACGCTGGATGGTATCATAATGCTGTCCTTCACATGATATTATGGGCATCGTCCTACCCCACAGACTCCAGGAAGTGCCCTGAGGGAGACATGGAGGTGCTGGGGGTGCAGGATCTCCCCTCCCAGTGGCTGGGATCAGGCCTTGGCCTTCTGCTTCAGCAAAACAAACCAAGACTTTTCTCAGCACAGTGCCTTTGCCTGTCTGTAATCATGGCCTCTAGTTATCTGCCGTAATGGTTCCCATGCGAGGCTTTCATAGCAACAGACTAGAATGGCCAACAGAGTGTAGAGTATAGAGCAGTCTAATAGTATGGAATAGAGTAACCAGCAGAGGTGAGACAGGTACTTTGATATAATGAAAGCCATCAGAAAGCTGATCTCAGTTAGATGACTGATATGGGGAGGTCAGGAGTAACCTGGCCAGGAGAGACATGAGATCTGGGGGAGGGAAGAGAAGGGAGGAGGAGCTCAGAAGCTTACCTCTGTAGAGGTAAGAGGGTTCATGTAATGTTGAGGCTGCTGTGACACTGACTTCAAACAGTCTTGTAGGGCCTATAAACTGTTTTCAACAGCCATTTGCCGAGGCGATCGGCTCCGGGGCAGACGCGTTCTGCAGCGGAGCGGGGGATCGGGCCAGGCAGGGCTAACTTTCCGGCATCGAGCCGACTTCAGGGAGCCGCCAGGAGCCGGCAGCCCTCGTGAGGGAGGCTGACGAGGCGAAGGCGGAGCCAGCAGCGCCCCCTCCCCGGCCGTTCAAAAGCAGCCCTTAGGGAGCGCGAGCGACCAGGAGCGCGGCGAACAGGGCGGGCAAACAGGGCGTGGCGCGTCAGAAGGGAGTGGCGCGGCAGTTCGCGCAGGAAGGGCGAGCAGGAAGGGCGGAGAGCTACCCCCGCCCACACGAACGCCTGTTAACGACAGTCGTTAGCTAGGCGATAATGGTCTCCACCAGGCACGGAGCGCTCTGCAGGAGGTCGGTACACACCCAGACCGAGTACCCGCTAAAGAATGCAGCGGTTCAGGTCACGGGATGCAGGGAGTGTCAGAGCCTATTCCTGCCATCGGCAGGAGGCAGAGACGCTGCGTGTGTTAGGTGTGAGCAAGTGGATGACCTGATCCACATGGTGGCAGAGCTCAAGGAGGAGGTGGAGAGGCTGAGGGCCATCAGGGAGTGTGAGCGGGAGATAGACTTCTGGAGCAACTCCCTGCAGGGCCTCAAGGAGAGGTACCGGGGTGAGACACCCCAAATGGGGGTGGACACCCTGCCCAGTCGCCGTCGGGCAGAGGGAGGGGACCTGGGAGTTGAGGAGGAATGGAGACAGGTCCCTGCGCAACATCGCAGGCGATGCCCTCCTCTTCCGACCCCACCTTCCCAGGTGCCCTTACAAAACAGGTTTGAGGCCCTGGAGAATGAGAGATCAACAGCAACTGAGGAAGAGGTAGAAAGTGTTCCCAGGAGGATTCCTAGGGTGAGGAGGTCAACTCCACGCATCAGGACTGCCTCCACCAAGAACGAAAGAAGGGTGATTGTTGTGGGTGACTCTGTCCTTAGGGGAACAGAGGGCCCTATTTGTCGGCCTGACCCTACCCGTAGGGAGGTCTGCTGCCTCCCTGGGGCCAGGGTCAGGGACATTGCCAAGAAGGTCAAGCGCCTGGTACGGCCCACTGACTACTACCCGCTATTGGTCTTTTAGGCTGGTAGCGATGAAGTAGCAAAGAGAAGCCCGAAGGCGATCAAAAGAGACTTTAGGGATTTGGGGCGACAACTTAGAGGTTCAGGCGCACAGGTTGTGTTTGCCTCTGTCCTTCCGATAGGGGGGATGGAAGCTGAAAGGTGCGCTGTTCGCATAAACTCGTGGCTTCGTGACTGGTGTGACCGGCACAACTTTGGGTTCTTTGATCACGGGAAGGTCTATGCTACACCGGGCCTGATGGCACCGGATGGGATGGGCCTCTCTCGGAGAGGGGTAAGGATCTTGGGTCAGGAGTTGGCAGGGCTGATAGATAGGGCTTTAAACTAGGTAAGAAGGGGGATGGGGCTGAAGCAAGGACTGTTGGGGCTGTGCCAGGGGGAACAATGGCAAGGCCGGAGGATAAGGTAAAGGCCCAGCTGAAGTGCATCTACACCAATGCACGCAGCATGGGTAATAAACAGGAGGAGCTGGAAGCCATCGTGCAGCGGGCAGGCTACGACTTGGTTGCCATCACGGAAACGTGGTGGGACCAGTCTCATGACTGGAGTGCTGCGATGCCTGGCTATAGGCTCTTCAGAAGGGACAGGCAGCACAGAAGGGGTGGCGGTGTGGCTCTCTATATTAGAGAGTCTTTCGATGTTGTAGAACTCGAGGCTAGGAATGACAAGATCGAGTCCCTTTGGGTTAGGATCGGCAGGGACAACAAGGCTAGTGTCCTGGTCGGGGTCTGCTATAGACCGCCGAACCAGGATGAGGAGACGGATGAGGAGTTCTACAGGCAGCTGACAGAAGTTGCGAAATCGTCAGCGCTTGTACTCGTGGGGGACTTCAACTTCCCTGACATATCCTGGAAGCACAACACAGCCCAGAGGAAGCAGTCTAGGAGGTTTCTGGAGAAAGTGGAAGATAGCTTCCTGACGCAGCTGATTAGTGAACCTACCAGGGGTGGTGCCCTGCTAGACCTTCTCTTCACAAACAGAGAAGGACTGGTGGAGGATGTGATTGTCGGGAACAGTCTTGGGCAGAGTGACCACGAAATGGTGGAGTTCACTATTCTTGGCGGGGCCAGGAAGGGAACCAGTAAAACCACTGTATTGGACTTTCGGAGGGCTGACTTTGGGCTGCTCAGGACACTAGTTGGTGGAGTCCCATGGGAGGCGGTTCTGAAGGGCAGAGGGGTCCAGGAAGGCTGGGCGCTCTTTAAGAGGCAAATCCTAATGGTGCAGGAGCGGTCTATTCCCATGCGCCCAAAGATGAGCCAGCGGGGAAGAAGACCAGCCTGGCTCAACAGAGAATTGTGGCTTGAGCTTAGGAGAAAAAAGAGGGTTTATAATCTTTGGAAAATTGGGCAGGCCACTAAGGAGGACTATAAGGATGTAGCGAGGCTGTGCAGGGACAAGATTAGGAAGGCCAAAGCTCGTCTGGAGCTCAATCTGGCTACTGCCGTTAAAGATAATAAAAAACGCTTTTATAAATACATCAACACAAAAAGGAGGACTAGGGAGAATCTCCATCCTTTACTGGATGCAGGGGGAAACTTAGTTACAAGAGATGAGGAAAAGGCGGAGGTGCTCAATGCCTTCTTTGCCTCAGTCTTTAGCGGCAAAACCGGTTGCTCTCTGGATACGCAGTACCCAGAACTGGTGGAAGGGGATGGGGAGCAGGATGTGGCCCTCACCATCCACGAAGAACTGGTTGGTGACCTGCTACGGCACTTGGATGTCCACAAATCGATGGGGCCGGATGGGATCCACCCAAGGGTACTGAGAGAACTGGCAGATGAGCTGGCCAAGCCCCTATCCATCATTTATCAGCAGTCCTGGCTATCGGGGGAGGTCCCAGCTGACTGGCGGCTAGCAAATGTGACGCCCATCTACAAGAAGGGCCGGAGGGCAGACCCGGGGAACTACAGGCCGGTCAGTTTGACCTCAGTACCAGGGAAGCTCATGGAGCAGATCCTCTTGGGAGTCATCATGCGGCACTTGAAGGGCAAGCAGGCGATCAGGCCCAGCCAGCATGGGTTTATGGAAGGCAGGTCCTGCTTGACGAACCTGATCTCCTTCTACGACAAAGTGACGCGCTGGGTGGACGAGGGAAAGGCTGTGGATGTGGTCTACCTTGACTTCAGCAAGGCTTTTGACACCGTCTCCCACAGCATTCTCCTCAAGAAACTGGCTGCTCTTGGCTTGGACTGGCGCACGCTTTGTTGGGTTAGAAACTGGCTGGATAGCCGGGCCCAAAGAGTTGTGGTGAATGGAGCCAAGTCCAGTTGGAGGCCAGTCACTAGTGGCGTCCCCCAGGGCTCGGTGCTGGGGCCGGTCCTCTTTAACATCTTCATCAATTATCTGGATGACGGCACTGAGTGCACCCTCAGTAAGTTTGCAGATGACACCAAGCTAGGTGCGTGTGTCGATCTGCTCGAGGGTAGGAAGGCTCTGCAGGAGGATCTGGATAGGCTGCACCGATGGGCTGAGGTCAACTGTATGAAGTTCAACAAGGCCAAGTGCCGGGTCCTGCACCTGGGGCGCAATAACCCCAAGCAGAACTACAGGCTGGGAGAGGAATGGTTGGAGAGCTGCCAGGCAGAGAAGGACCTGGGAGTGATGGTGGACAGTCGGCTGAATATGAGCCAGCAGTGTGCTCTGGTGGCCAAGAAGGCCAACGGCATCCTGGCTTGTATCAGAAACACTGTGACCAGCAGGGCTAGGGAGGTGATCGTCCCCCTGGACTCGGCTCTGGTGAGGCCGCACCTCGAGTACTCTGTTCAGTTTTGGGCCCCTCGCTACAAGAAGGACATCGAGGTGCTTGAGCGGGTCCAAAGAAGGGCGACGAAGCTGGTGAGGGGCCTGGAGAGCAAGTCCTACGAGGAGCGGCTGAAGGAGCTGGGCTTGTTCAGCCTAGAGAAGAGGAGGCTCAGGGGTGACCTTATTGCTCTGTATAAGTACCTTAAAGGAGGCTGTAGCGAGGTGGGGGTTGGCCTGTTCTCCCATGTGCCTGGTGACGAGGGGGAATGGGCTAAAGTTACGCCAGGGGAGTTTTAGGTTAGATGTTAGGAAGAATTTCTTTACTGAAAGGGTTGTGAGGCATTGGAACGGGCTGCCCAGGGAGGTGGTGGAGTCACCATCCCTGGAAGTCTTCAAAAGACGTTTAGATGTAGAGCTTAGGGATATGGTTTAGTGGGGACTGTTAGTTTTAGGTCAGAGGTTGGACTCGATGATCTTGAGGTCTCTTCCAACCTAGAAAATTCTGTGATTCTGTGATTCTGTAACAATAATCCCTCAACCTAAACATTACACAAACACCCTGACAAGAGTCCACTACTGTACTGCAGAAATCCAAGTATCACCTGAAGAAAAACTCAACCCATAGCCCCTTTCCCTTACATTTACTCTCTTGCTCACCCAAATCACTGCCCCTAACACTAACATCAGATGGCTCTATTTCATCTTAGACTTCTTGACAGATGTAAACAAAACCCTTAAGCATAATGTGTGACCATAACCTAACCAGAGACCTGACACCACAAGCAGAACACCAAATGCTCCATCTTAAACTTTGCTTAATCTACAACCCAGAAAGGTCAAATCTAGTCCCTAGGAGAGTAGAGAGAGGTCAGCTCTACCTCAGGATCTCTTGCCCCAGCAGGAGCAATGTGACTGTGGCAGGGACTGTGAGGTCACTTCTGCCTCTGCAGTGGATAGGGCAGCAGCAGAAACGTGTCACAGAAAGGGACTGGGAGGTCAATTCTGTCTGGAGGTGGCAGGTCACACTTGCCTTCTCCCTGGGAGCTGCACTTTTGGGCTGACATCTGGCAGTGGCCCTGCTAGGCCAGCAGAAGGCACCTGCTTGGCATGCTGACTGTGGTTCCCCTCTGCCTCCAGAGCCAGGAGGACCCAGGCAGAAAGAAGGCCCCCAGATGGGTTGTCCTGTCCCTTCTGCTTGAGTCCATGACTGGGCAGCAGCAGGAGGCACAAGGCTTGGCTGTGTCTCCACAAGAAGCTGCAAGGCTAGCAGCAGGCCCCTGGCTTGGAAGCTGCTGCTGAGGTGACTTGTGTCTGGTTGGTTAACAGGCCACAAGGAGCCTGCTGGGTTGGGATGCCTACTTCAGGAGTGGTTTCCACCCTTATGGAGCTTCCTTTGATAGTAGGAAAGATCAGGAGAGAAAAACTGCCACAAAGTGCACCCTGGAATGTTGGCACCGGCCATGAGGAGGAAGAAATATCCAGGGGAACAACTGGTCCGTCTGCTAGAGTTAGAGGTAAAGAAGGTGTTAAGAGCCTCAGCCTTTACCTCCTTTCTTGTTACCAGGTTTCCCCTCACATCCAATAAAGGATGATGATTCTCCCTAATCTTCCTTTATGTGAAGTATTTATATAAGCAGTTTTTATTTTCTTTGACAGTAATACTCAGATGGAGCTGCAGCTGGGCTTTGACCCCTCTAATTTTGACCTGCACAGCCCCATAACATTCAGGACACAGCTCCAGACAAACTGAAACCATGCATGGGAGGAAAGCACAGAAGACTTTCCTTCAAGTCCTGATGCTGCTGTCTTGTCAGAGATAGCACAATCACATGGAATTAGAACTGTCTGCCTGCAGACCTTAACACCTGACAGAATGGAGAGTCAGTCCACGGGAACCTTGAGAAACCTCAAGATTTGTCTAAAGGAACATCGTGCCCTTTACAAGAAGAAGAGCCCTGTCCTGCACTGATGAAGCGTAACCCTACACATCAGGGCAACGTGGGACGCTGCTGAGTGAGCAGTGCCCAGAAGGAGGAGGGCCTGGGCACCACGAGGGATGTCATAGGAGCAGTGGTGCCTGCTCACTAGGAACCAGGCCAGATTCCTACAGAGTTGCCTTATGAGGAGCATGGCCACCAAGATGATCTGAGTTATCAGACTCAGTTCACATCTGGTGTGACACCACATGGACAAGGGTCTGCAGCCAGCTGGTAAAGAGGTACATGTCTGGGAGTCCCTAGGATATCCTGATTTGGAGAGGAGTAAGGGCTATGGCAAGGCTGAAAGTCCCAACAGGACCCGGGTCTTTGTGTCCATGGCTATGGCTGTTGTCTCTGCCACTGAGGAGTATGAGGAGACAGTTTACTGTTAAAGCACAAGGGCCTCATTGCCTCCACCCATCAACCAGGCAGGGGTTGTACCATTCTCCTGCACTTGGCCATGCATATCCCCATCTCCTGCTGCCCCTTGCAGAGCCCTGAGCACTGTGTGAAGGGAAAGGATCTCCCTTCCCAGGAGCTGCGGGTCCTGCGCTTTGCTTGCTTGCTCTGTGCCATTGGGCTCCCTTGAGGTGTCCCCAAGGCCTCAGGGCTTTTGTTACTGTTTGTTTTTTTGTTTGGTGCTAGCAGGGAGGCCAGCTATGACAGAGGACTGCACAGTGCCTGCTGCTGCCTGCTGGGACACGGATGCCACTGCAGAGACAACAGGACTGGCACCAGATTACACGAGATATAATGTCTAACCCAAATACAAGAAACACAAGAGAATAATGTGGAAGCCAAAAGAGAGCAGCAGTGAAAAGGCCATGTCCTGCTGCTGGCCATGGCCATGGCTCCAGGGAAGCAGCAGCCCTGACCCGAAGGCAGCAGAGAGGCAGAACCCAGTGGGCAGTGAGGGGCAGACCCAAGGGCCACTGAGGCTGCTCGTTCATGTTTCAGCTGGGCTCTTGGCCCTGAGCCCCTCCTGCGTGCCGGGGTTTGCTCCCCCAGCTCCAGAGGAGATGGGAAGAGATGGCAGCTGAGACCAATGAATTTCTGCTGGATTCTTTATTGTCTTTATCTACACAGGAAGCATGGTTCTATAGGTAAATCTTTAACAAGTAGAAGGCTAAGAATAATATTATTTATATCTGAAACAATAGTTAGTGAAAATAATAACACAGACAAATGTAAAAAAAAAAAAAAAAAAAAAAAAACACTTAAAATTTTCTGAGAAAAATAGGTGTTTCTGATTATAGGCTAATTGTTATAGGAATTGTTATAAGAAGCTGAAGAACATGTATTGAAACGGTGTCCTCACTGCATCCCTTAGTTCCAGGTTCCTCATGCTGTAGATGAGGGGGTTCACCGCTGGAGGCACTGGTGAGGGGAAGAGATTGCAGTTGAGACCAATTAATTTCTCCCTGTTTCTTTATTGTCTTTATTTAAACATGAATATTGATTGTAAAGGTATTTGAAATTATTGACTTAATAATAAAAATAAAAATAAAAATTAAGAGACTTAGAATAACATTAAATCAAAGCCACAAGTTAGAGGAAATAATAATAAAGAAAACTACTTTCAAGAATTTGCATTGTGTCTTTTTTTCAGAAATCCTATGTGTCCTGTTGGTATTATATGCACATTATTTCTGCTGAAGAAAGATGTATTCAAATAATTTCCTCACTGCATGCTTGATCTCCGTGTTCCTCATGCTGTAAATGAGGGAGTTCACTGCTGGAGGCAACACTGAGTATAGAAAAGCCACCACCAGATCCAGGGATGGGGAAGAAATGGAGGGAGGCTTCAGGTAGGCAAATATGCCAGTGCTAAGAAACAGGGAGACCACAGCCAGGTGAGGGAGGCACGTGGAAAAGGCTTTGTGCTGAGCCTGCTCAGAGGGCATCCTTAACACTGCCCTTAAAATCTGTACATAGGACACCACAATGAAAACAAAACAACCAAAAACTAAAGAAACACTAAAGACAAGTGCCCCGACTTCCCTGAGGTAGGCACCTGAGCAGGAGAGCTTGAGGATCTGGGGAATTTCACAGAAGAACTGCTCCACAGCATTGCCTTGGCAGAGCGGCAGGGAAAATGTATTGGCCGTGTGCAGGACAGCATTGAGAAAGCCACTGCCCCAGGCAGCTGCTGCCATCTGGGCACAAGCTCTGCTGCCCAGGAGGCTCCCGTAGTGCAGGGGCTTGCAGATGGCAACATAGCGGTCGTAGGCCATGACAGTGAGAAGGGAATACTCTGCATCAAAAAAGAAGACTATGAAAAGGACTTGTGCAACACATCCTTGATATGAGATGGTCTTGGTGTCCCAGAGGGCATTGGCCATGGCTTTGGGCAGAATGGTGGAGATGCAGCCCACGTCGAGGAGGGCGAGGTTGAGGAGGAAGAAGTACATGGGGGTGTGGAGGCGGTGGTGGCAGGCTACGGCGCTGAGGATGAGGCCGTTGCCCAGGAGGGCAGCCAGGTAGATGCCCAGGAAGAGCGTGAAGTGCAGGAGCTGCAGCTCCCGCATGTCTGCGAATTCCAGCAGGAGGAATTCACTCACAGAGCTGCTGTTGGACATTTTCAGGTTCTGCCACGGAGTCCTGCCCAAGGCAGAGGAAGACTATTTACCACAGAGTTATGTGAGAGGAATAATTTCCATTTCTCTTTTAAGCCTCCCTTTTCAAATATCCGTAGACCTTTGGCGGGTCTTTTTCATGCCATATTAGTGATGCTGCCTTAAGGCCTCCATGGGAGCAGGCGATTCTGCTCTGGACAATGCAGGAGTCAGTCCTGACCTACAGCAAGAGATGAAGAACATAGGTGGATTTATATTTTCTATATTATGTTCTAGCTGCCCCACCACACCTGAGCACTGTCTGTAAGGCATAAATCCTGGGCACTTCTGCTGCATTCCAAGTGAAATCCTGTGAATCGTCAGAAGCAAAGGTACCGTCCCTTTAGTTTGGGTTGTACTTTCAGAGGGGACAGCCACTCTGTCTATAGAGGCTGGTCTCTTCTGCTGGCATGTGTATGAGCTGTAGGATAATTATGCTCACATGTTTACCTGAAAAGAAGTAGGACACTGCTGAATCCAGGCTCAGAGTGCACATCTCCAGACACCTCACCCTGTCCCTGTATTTGCCATTCCCCAAGCACACCGAGGGTTCACTTCATGTGCATGTGAAACCCCATCCCCAGCCAGAATCACAGAATTGCAGGGGTTGGAAGGGACCTCAAGAGATCATCTGGTCCACCCCCCCTGCCAAAGCAGGTTCCTTGGAGCAGGCTGCCCAGGTAGGCATCCAGACAGGCCTTGAATATCTCCAGAGAAGGAGACTCCACAACCTCCCTGGGCAGCCTGTTGCAGAGCTCCGTCACCCTCACCGTGAAGAAGTATTTTTGCATGTTGGTGCGGAACTTCCTGTGCTCCATGTTTTGACTATTTGCCCCATGTTCTGTCCCCACAAACCACTGAAAAGAGGTTGGCCAAATCCCTCTGTCTCCCACACTAAGATATTTGTAAACATTGATAAGATCCCCTCTCAGTCTTCTCTTCTCAAGGCTGAACAGACCCAGGTCTCAGCCTTTCCTCATAGTGAAGATGCTCCAGGCCCCGTATCATCTTTGTGGCCCTCCGCTGGACTCTTTCCAGGAGATCCCTGTCTTTCTTGCACCGGGCAGACCAGAACTGGACACACCACTCCAGGTGAGGCCTGACCAAGGCAGAGTAGACGGGGAGGGTCACCTCCCTTGACCTGTCTCCAAGCTCCTTTTAATGCCTGGAAACAAGAACAGCAGCAGCACGGCCAGGTGGAGAAGCCAGGAGGAATGCCAGCGTGCTGCTGCCAGGGGAGGCAAGGCCAGGGAGGGACAGACGGACACTCAGCAGACCCTCCTGTGATGCAGCTCTGCCTGCAGGGGAGGTAGCTCCTGCTTATTTCAAATGCTGTGTGCTCTGCTTTGGCCCGCAGACACCTCCCAAAGACAGGGCACTGGGCATCACAGAGGGTTTGCAGCTCCTAAGGTCAGCTAGGATAAAACCTGAGAGGACCACAATGATGATGTTGGTGCAATCTGTGGGATGAGGTGTGGGAAGGGATTTCACAAAGTTAATAACTGGCACTTTGATTTCTCAATGCAATGCTCCAGGAGTCTCAGTCTGCTGTACAACCCCAATAATCCATTACTATGAAATCTGCCTCCCCTCCATGGCAGGAATCTCAAAACACAGACTGCAGAAAAATCCTTACCCTTCAGATAAACCAAGCGTCAATCTTCCTCTTGAAATGCTTCCTCATAATGCCATTCTCTAAAGCATTTCAGAAACAGAGAGACCCATCCCGACAGATACTATCAGCCATCAGATGTGCCAGCTGTAGAAGACCCCTCTGGCAACCCCACCTGCATTGCCCTGCTGCCAGAGACTCACGGTGTCAAGAGCCTGCAGATGTGTCCTACCACACGCTGCCCTCTGTTGTTGTGCTCCACAGTGCCTCCAAGCCCTCTCTCCTTCTCTCCTCTCTGCGTGCCAGCTGCTGTCAGAGTCCCCAGCCCTGCTGCGCTGTGCAGAGGAGCTGCTCCTGGGCACAGCTGTCTCTCTGCTGCGCTGCCCGTTTGCCAGGAGCTCCCCTTGGGCCCAGGAGCCCGGCCCAGCTCAGCAGCACAGCACCCGACCATGGCATCGCTTGCTCTGTGCCCTTGGGCTCCCTTGAGGTGTCCCCAAGGCCTCAGGGCTGACAGCTCCTGAGAGCAGCAGGGTCTCTCCTGGGGTGTGGTTTTTGAAGCAGCCTGAAGTCATCACCGACTTCTTCTCTCTGTAGATGACAGAGACTGATTGTTTAAAGTGTGATTTGTGCTGTTGGACTGTGGTTGTTAAACACGTTGTGCTTTAACTTGTCAGGAACCTCAGCACCACACAGATGTTAGCTCACACCCAACACCCAAAATATAATTGGTTGAAACAAAGGTAGTTAAAAGGACAGAAAATGAAGAGACAGTAATAACAGTAACAATACTAATAATAAATAATTATAAACCTTATTTTCATTATGTTTATACGTATAAAGCAAGTGATGCACAGTGCAATTGCTCATCACACACTGACCAACGCCCAATCTTTCCCGAAGCAGGGGTCGCACAGAACCTGGACAGCCTGCATTAGGCTCTTTACCTTACCTTGACCTTACTTTGTTTTAGGGCAATACAAGTTTTCAGAAGGATTTGCAACATTTGTTTCCCTTCTCAAATACTTCCGCTGTGCTACCCCAAGTAGTGATGTTATCAAGGTATTGAAGGTTTTCAGGAGCTTCCCCCTACTCTAGAGCAGTCTGGATCAGCCAATGGCAAATGGGAGGGCTGTGCTTCCAGCCCTGGGGCAGTCAATTCCAGGTGGACAGGACGACCCTCCATGTGAAAGCAAAGTGTGGCCTTTATATTGCTGTCAAAAGAATGGAGGAAAATGCATTAGCAAAATATAGCAATATTAATTGTGGCATAGCACTTGGCTGCCTTTCAGTTCGTACTGAATGAAGTTCTAGCATGCCTGGCACAGCAGCACTCAGTGGTGGTGGGACTTCATTCAAGCCACAGAAGTGCACCGTTATCTTCCACTCACCATTCGAATTTTGTACTGTCCATATGGGACTATTATAGGGTGAGCAAGTGTTGCTGATCACTCCGTGGCTCTCCAGTCGATGAACCAGCTCATAGATGGGACTCAGGGAGTCTCTGTTAGTGCAATATTGCCTCAGGTGCACTGTTGTGGTAGCGATTGGCACCTGCTGCTCATTGGCCATCAGCACCTCCACAGCAGAAGGGTCCTGTGAAAGAGTGGGCAAGGTAGACAACTGCTTGGTGTCCTCCACCTCCAAGGCAGCTATGCCAAAAGCCCACCAATACCCTTGTGGATCTCCTGAAATAGTCTATGCCAATGTTACACAGAGCCTCCAGGCCAGTCCCAATGGGTTGCATTTGCCACTCCTTCCCCGTTAGACTCACTTCAGCCTCCTGTATAGTTAAGTCTTGGGTTTGATGTGCCAGGCCAATAATCCTCAAAGTCCAATACACCCGATTGTCCTCTCCCTCCCCCAGAGTGGAGGCTGGGCCCCTCGAGTCCTGCTCATAGTATTCTTTACTCTGTTTGGAGGATTGCCCACTAGAAATTGGAGTAGCAAGTGTCTCAGAAGAACCCCGTTTTGACAATCTATTTTTCCTTGCACTTCATGTATCCGTGCCTCTAATGTGGAGGTCGATTTTTGCATCCCATTTTCTCATGGCCTCTCCATGGTCACACAGTCAAAAGCACAGGATGGAACCTGGTATGTACCCACTATGTCACCTTTCTTAAGCAGAGGGATGCTTACATCTGATAGCTGAGCTATTTGTTCGTGCAGGTGGGGTGGAAGCCGTATTCTCTTGTAGTTGTTGGACCTCTTGGAAAAGTTTCTTTCTGGACAAGACACAGGCCCATAGGGAAGAAGAGAGACTTGCTTTGTAATGCCATAGTTGGCTAACTAATTCATCCACCATGGGTTCCTCTTGGTCTTTCCAGGTCATTACTGCCCATGGGTTGGCATACGATGATGGTGTGCTCTGTACAAACTCCTGCCCCATGGGTCATGTGCACTTGACTTCATCTGGATCTTTGGATAGCTGTTTGTTATCTAGGTTTTTATAAATCTCCTTCAGCAAATCTCCTTCTAATTCCCTCAGGTACCGGATACCCCTCCGCATGGTGGTCCACTTTCCTAGTTGACATACAAGATCTTCCTTCAAGGGAGACCTTTCCTTGATGCCTGACAGGATTAAGTTTCCTTGTGCCCATTTGCAACGGCTTTGTCAATCACCTACAGGAGGATCCCAGCTGCTTGGCTTCCCTGCCTTCTAATTCCAGGCTATTGGCCCTGTTCTCCCACCGCTGGAGCAGCCAGCTGACAATGTGCTCACTGAGATGATGGCTGAAATCATTTCCAATACCTCGTAGCTTACCATGGGATAGAGACCACTTGGTTTCCGATGCTTATATTATTTCACAGAATCACAGAATCACGGAATTTCTAGGTTGGAAGAGACCTCAAGATCATCGAGTCCAACCTCTGACCTAACGCTAACAGTCCCCACTAAACCATATCCCTAAGCTCTACATCTAAATGTCTTTTGAAGACTTCCAGGGATGGTGACTCCACCACCTCCCTGGGCAGCCTGTTCCAGTGTCTAACAACCCTTTCAGTAAAGAAATTCTTCCTAACATCCAACCTAAAGCTCCCTTGGCGCAACTTAAGCCCATTCCCCCTCGTCCTGTCACCAGGCACTTGGGAGAACAGGCCAACCCCCACCTCGCTACAGCCTCCTTTAAGGTATCTGTAAAGAGCAATAAGGTTGCCCCTGAGCCTCCTCTTCTCCAGGCTGAACAAGCCCAGCTCCCTCAGCTGCTCCTCGTAGGACTTGTTCTCCAGGCCCCTCACCAGCTTTGTCGCCCTTCTCTGGACCCGCTCAAGCACCTCCATGTCCTTCTTGTAGCGAGGGGCCCAAAACTGAACAGAGTACTCGAGGTGCGGCCTCACCAGAGCCGAGTCCAGGGGGACGATCACCTCCCTAGCCCTGCTGGTCACACTGGTTCTGATCCAAGCCAGGATGCCGTTGGCCTTCTTGGCCACCTGAGCACACTGCTGGCTCATATTCAGCCGACTGTCCACCATCACTCCCAGGTCCTTCTCTGCCTGGCAGCTCTCCAACCACTCATCTCCCAGCCTGTAGCTCTGCTTGGGGTTATTGCGCCCCAGGTGCAGGATCCGGCACTTGGCCTTGTTAAACTTCATGCAGTTGACAAGTTGTCATCACAGAATCATCACAGCGTCTTCACAATGGAAGCACAGAATCATCACAGTGTCAGCACACCATCGTCATAGAGTCATCACAGCATCATCACAGCGTCATCACAGCGTCATTGCAACGTCATTATAGGATAATCACAGCGTCATCACAGCATCAGAACAGCATCATCAGAACATCATCATAATGTCATCACAGCATTATCAGAGCGTCATCACAGCATCGTCATAGAGTCATCACAGCATCATCACAGCATTATCACAGCATCATCACTTTCATCGCAGCGGAAGCACAGCATCATCACAGTGTAAAAACACCATCATCACAGCATCATCATCAGAGTGTCATCACAGAATCATAACAGAATCATCACAGCGTCATCAGAACATCATTGTAGTGTAATCACAGCATCATGACAGCATCATCACAGCATCATTACAGTATAATCATTGTCATCAGAGCGTCATAACACCGTCACAAGAGCATCATTACAGCATCATCACAGCGTAATAAAAGCATCATAACAGTGTCATCACAGCATCTTCATAGTGTCATCACAGCATCATAACAGCGTCATCACAGTGGCATCACTGCGGCATCACAGCGTCAACACAGTGTCATCAGAGAGTCATCATAGCGTCATCACAGCATAATCATAGCATCCTCACAGTGTTATCACAGCGTCATCACAGTGTCATCACAGCATCATTGTAGTGTCATAACAGCATCATCACAGCATCATCATAGCATCATCATAGCATCATTACAGCATCATAACAGCACCATCTCAGCATCATATCTGCATTATCACAGCGTTATCACAGTGCCATTACAGAGTCATCACAGCGTCATCATAGCATCATCAGAGAATAATCACAGCGTCAACAAAATATCATCATAGCGTCATCACACCATCATCACAGTGTAATCACAGCGTCATCGCAGCGTCATCACAGCGTCATCACAGTGTCATAACAGCATCGTCACAGCATTATCATAGCGTCATCATAGCAAAATTACAGCGTCATAACAGCACCATCAGTGTAATCACAGCATCATCACAGCGTCATTACAGCTTGATCGCAGCATCATCACAGCGTCATTGCAACGTCATTACAGGATCATCACAGCGTCATCACAGCGTCAGAACAGCATCATCAAAGCGTCATCAGAACATCATCGTAGCGTCATAACAGCATCATCACAGCATCATCACAGAATCATCGCAATGTCATCAAAGCGTCATCGCATCATCATAACAACATCATCACAGCGTCATCACAGCGTCATCACAGCGGAAGCACAGAATCATCACAGTATCAGCACAGCATCATCATAGAGTCATCACAGCATCATCACAGCGTTATCACAGCATGATCAGAGCGTCATCACAGCGTAATCACAGCATCATCACAGTGTAAAAACACCATCATCACAGCGTCATCAGAGTGTCATCAAAAAATCATAACAGAATCATCACAGCGTCATCAGAACATCATCGTAGTGTAATCACAGCATCATGACAGCATCATGACAGCATCATTACAGTATAATCAGTGTCATCAGAGCGTCATAACACCGTCACAAGAGCATCATTACAGCATCATTGAAGTGTAATCAAAGCATCATAACAGCGTCATCACAGCATCATGACAGCGTCATCAAAACATCATAACAGCATCATAACAACATCATCACAGCGGCATCACAGCCTCATCACAGCATCATCAGAGAGTCATCATAGCGTCTTCACAGCATAATCATAGCGTCCTCATAGTGTTATCACAGCGTCATCACAGAATCATCACAACATAATCATAGCGTCATTACAGCATCATCACAGCGTCATAAAAGCATCTTAACAGCATCATCACAGCATCATCAAAGCGGAATCACAGCGGCATCACAGCATCCTCACAGCGTCATAACAGCGTTATCACAGTATAATCACAGCATCATCGCAGCGTCATCACAGCATCATCACAGTGTCATCATTATTTCATCGCGGCTCCCTTGCTGCGTCATTGCAGCATCATAACAGTGTTATCACAGCGTCATCTCAGCGTCATCATAGCATCATCAAAGTGTCATCACAGCGTTATCATAGCATCATCACAGCATCACAAGAGCATCATCACAGTGTCACAAGAGCCTCTTAGCAGCGTCATCACAACGGCATCACAGAATAATCAAAGCATCATCACAGTGTAATCGCAGCGTCATAATAGCTTTATCACAGCGTCATCACAGCGTCATTACAGCTTGATCGCAGCATCATCACAGCGTCATCACAGCGTCATTGCAACGTTATTACAGGATAATCACAGCGTCATCACAGCGTCAGAACAGCATCATCAGAACATCATCATAACGTCATCATAGTGTCATCACAGCACCATAACAGAATCATCATAGCATCATCAGAGCTTCATAACAGCGTCATCACAGCATCATCACAGAATCATCACAGCGTCATCACAGCATCATCACAGCGTAATCACAACATTATCACAGCGTCATCACAGCGGAAGCACAGAATCATCACCGTGTCAGCACAGCATTGTCATAGAGTCATCACAGCATCATCACAGCATTATCACAGCATCATCACTTTCATCGCAGCGGAAGCACAGCATCATCACAGTGTAAAAACACCATCATCACAGCATCATCAGAGTGTCATCACAGAATCATAACAGAATCATCACAGCGTCATCAGAACATCATTGTAGTGTAATCACAGCATCATGACAGCATCATGACAGCATCATTACAGTATAATCATTGTCATCAGAGCGTCATAACACCGTCACAAGAGCATCATTACAGCATCATCGCAGCGTAATAAAAGCATCATAACAGCGTCATCACAGCATCTTCATAGTGTCATCACAGCATCATAACAGCGTCATCACAGTGGCATCACTGCGGCATCACAGCGTCAACACAGTGTCATCAGAGAGTCATCATAGCGTCATCACAGCATAATCATAGCATCCTCACAGTGTTATCACAGCGTCATCACAACATCATCATAGCGTCATTACAGCATCATCATAGAATCATAGAATCATAGAATATCCTGAGTTGGAAGGGACCCCCAAGGATCATCAAGTCCAACTCCTGACACCGCACAGGTCTACCCAAAAGTTCAGACCATCACAGTGTCATAACAGCATCTTAACAGCGTCATCACAGAATCATCACAGCTTCATCGCTGGTGCATAAGAGCATCATCAATGCATCATCACGGAGTCATCACAGAGTCATCAGAGTCAGCACAGCATCATTACAGCATCATCAGAACATCATCATAGCGTAATCACAGCACCATAACAGCATCATCACAGCATGATCGCAACGTCATCACAGCGTCATCGTATCATCTGATAGCGTCTTCTTAGCGTCATCACAGCGTCATCACAGTATAATCATTGCGTCATCATATCATCATAGTAGCGTCATAACAGTGTCATCACAGCATCATCACAGCATCATCACAGCGTCATAACAGCATAACCACAGCGTCACAAGAGCATCATCACAGTATCATCAGAGCGCCATCACAGTGTCATCACAGCATCATCACAGAATCATCACAGCATCATCACAGCGGAAGCAGAGAATCATCACAGTGTCAGCACAGCATCATCACAGCGTCGTCACAGAATCATCACAGCGTCATCACAGTGGAAGCACAGAATCATCACAGTGTCAGCACAGCATCGTCATAGAGTCATCACAGCATCATCACAGCGTTATCACAGCATCATCAGAGCGTCATGACAGTGGAAGCACAGCATCATCACAGTGTAAAAACACCATCATCACAGCGTCATCAGAGTGTCATCACAGAATCATAACAAAATCATCACAGCGTCATCAGAACATCATCATAACGTCATCACAGCATCATCAGAGCGTCATAACAGCATCATCACAGTAACATCACAGCGTCATAACAGCATAACCACAGCGTCACAAGAGCATCATCACAGTATCATCAGAGCATCATCACAGGGTCATCACAGCATCATCGCAGAGTCATAACAGCATCATCACAGCGTAATCATAGGGTCATAACAGCATCATCACAGCGTCATCACAGCGTCATAATTGTGGAATCACAGAATCATCAGAGTGTCAGCACAGCATCGTCATAGCATCATCACAGTGTCATCACAGCATCATCCTAGAGTCATCACAGCATCATGTCAGTGTTATCACAGCGTCCACATAGCGTCACAAGAGCATTATCATAGCATCATCAGAGCGTCATCACAGCGGCATCACAGGGGCATCAAAGCATTATCACAGTGTTATCACAGAATCATCACAGCGTTATCACAGCGTCATCACAGCGTAATAACACCATCATCGCAGCGTCATCAGAGTGTCATCATACCATTATCACAGCATAAACACAGCATCATCACAGAATCATCACAGCATCATCACAGTATAATCAGTGTCATCAGAGTGTCATAACAACGTCACAAGAGCATCATCACAGCATCATCGGAGCATCTTAGCAGTGTCATCACATCGGCATCACAGAGTAATCAAAGCATCATCACAGTGCAATCGCAGCGTCATCGCAGCTTCATCACAGCGTCACCAAAGTATAATGTGTCATCACAGCGTCATCACAGCATCACAAAAGCATCATCACAGCATCATCACAGCGTCATCACAGCATAGAATCATAGAATCATAGAATATCCTGAGTTGGAAGGGACCCTTAAGGATCATCAAGTCCAACTTTTGACACCGCACAGGTCTACCCAAAAGTTCAGACCATGTGACTAAGTGCACAGTCCAATCTCTTCTTAAATTCAGACAGCCTCGGTGCAGTGACCACTTCTCTGGGGAGCCTGTTCCAGTGTGCAACTACCCTCTCTGTGAAGAACCCCCTCCTGATGTCAAGCCTAAATTTCCCCTGCCTCAGCTTAACCCCGTTCCCGCGGGTCCTGTCACTGGTGTTAATGGAGAAAAGGTCTCCTGCCTCTCGACACCCCCTTACGAGGAAGTTGTAGACTGCGATGAGGTCTCCCCTCAGCCTCCTCTTCTCCAGGCTGAACAGGCCCAGTGCCCTCAGCCGTTCCTCGTACGTCTTCCCCTCCAGGCCTTTCACCATCTTCGTAGCCCTCCTCTGGACACTCTCCAACAGTTTCATGTCCTTTTTATACTGTGGTGCCCAGAACTGCACACAGTACTCGAGGTGAGGCCTCACAAGCGCAGAGTAGAGCGGGACAATCACCTCCCTTGACCTACTAGCGATGCCGTGCTTGATGTACCTCGGGACACGGTTGGCCCTCCTGGCTGCCAGGGCACACTGCTGGCTCATATTCAACTTGCTGTCTACCATGACCCCCAGATCCTTCTCTTCTAGGCTGCTCTCCAGCGTCTCATCGCCCAGTCTGTACGTGCAGCCAGGGTTTCCCCATCCCAGGTGCAGGACCCGGCACTTGCTCTTATTGAACTTCATGCGGTTGGCGATCGCCCAGCTCTCCAACCTATCCAGATCCCTCTGCAAGGCCTTTCCACCCTCAACAGAGTCCACAACTCCTCCAAGTTTGGTGTCATCAGCAAACTTGCTCAAAATACCTTCTATTCCTACATCCAGATCGTTTATAAAAATATTGAAAAGTACCGGCCCTAAAATGGAGCCTTGAGGGACCCCACTGGTGACCGCCCGCCAGCCTGACGCAGCCCCATTCACCATAACCCTTTGGGCCCTGCCCGTTAGCCAATTGCTCACCCATCGTATGATGTTTTTATTTAGCTGTATGGTGGACATTTTGTCCAGTAGGATCCTATGGGAAACCGTGTCAAAAGCCTTGCTGAAGTCCAAAAAAATCACATCAGCTGGTTTCCCTTGGTCCACCATACGGGTGATCTTATCCTAAAAGGAAATCAGGTTAGTTAGGCAGGACCTACCCTTCACAAACCCATGCTGGCTGGGACCAATGACTGCATTGTCCCCCAGGTGCGCCTCAATACGTTCGAGAACCATCTTCTCCATGATTTTACCAGGCACTGGTAAAAGCATCATCATAGCATCATCATAGCATCATTACAGCATCATAACAGCACCATCTCAGCATCATATCTGCATTATCACAGCGTCATCACAGTGTCATCACAGCGTCATCAGAGAATAATCACAGCGTCATCAGAGAATAATCACAGCGTCATCACAGCGTCATCGCAGTAATTGCAGCATTATTGCAGCGTAATACCAGCATCATCATAACGTCATCATAGTGTCATCACAGCGCCATAACAGCATCATCATAGCATCATCAGAGCGTCATAACAGCGGAAGCACAGAATCAGCACAGCGTCATTACAGCGTCATCACAGCGTAATAACAACATCATCACAGCGTTATCAATGAATCATCACATCATCATATTCACAGCATCATAACAGCGGCATCACAGCGTCATCACAGCATCCTCACAGCGGTATAACAGCGTCATCACAGTATAATCACAGCATCATCACAGCGGCATCGCAGTGTCATCACAGAACCATAACAGCTTCATGACAGCATCATCACAGTGTAATCATAGCATCATAACAGCATCATCATAGTGTCATCATACAATCATCATAGCTTCATCACAGCATCATCACAGCGCCATCACAGCGTAATCACAGCATCATCACAGCGTAATCACATCATCATCACAGCGTCATTACAGTGTCATCCCAGCGTCATCACCGCATTATCATAGCGTCATCATAGCGTCATCACAGCATCATCACAGTATAATAAGTGTCATCACAGCGTCATCACAGCATCAAAACAGCATCATCATAGCGTCGTCACAGCGTCATCACGGCATCATCATAGCATCATCACAGCGTCTTTGCAGTGTTATTGCAGCGTCATAACAGCATCATCATACCATCATCGCAGCATCATTACAGCATCCTAACAGCACAATCAGAGCGTTATCACAGCATTATCACAGCATCATAACAGCGTCATTTCAGTGTCATCACAGCATCATTATAGCATCAACACAGCATCATAACAGAGTCATCACAGCGTCATCACAGCATCATCAGAGCGTCATCACAGCATCATCAGAGCGTCATCACAGTGTCGTCACAAGATAATCGCAGCGTCATAACAGCATCATCACAGCATCATCATAGCATCATTACAGCATCATTACAGCATCATAACAGCATGTCCTGGTTTTAGTTAGAATTAATTTTCTTCCTAGTAGCTGATGGAATGCTGTGTTTTGGCTTAGGATGAGAAGAGTGCTGATAACACCCCGATGCTTTAATTGTTGCAGAGCAGTGCTTATACTAAGCCAAGGACATCTCAGCCTTTTGCTCTGTCCTGCCAACGGGCAGGCTGGGGGTGCAGTAAGAGCTGGGAGGGGACAGACCCAGGAGAGGTGATCAAAACTAGCCAAAGGGGTATTCCATACCATCTGACGTCATGCTAAACAATAGATAGGGGTGGCTAGCCAGGGGGAGGGGGCCGGACTGCTCGGGGTTAGGCTGGGCATCGGTCAGCGAGTGGTGAGCAATTGCATTGTGCATCACTTGTTTGTACATATTATTATTACTTTCCTATTATCACCATTGTATTATTATTATTATTATTGTTATTATTATTTTCCTGTCTTATTAAACTGTCTTTATCTCAACTCACGGGCTTCACTTTCCATTTCTTTCCCCCGTCCCAGAGAGGGAGGGGGGAGGGTGAGCGAACGGCTGTGTGGTGTTTAGCTGCCGGCCGGGTTAAACCACGACACAGTGGCAGGGACTGTGAGGCTACTTGTGTCTCTGCAGTTGATAGGGCAGCTGCAGGAAGGTGTCACAGAAAGGGACTGGGAGGTCAATTCTGTCTGTAGGTGGCAGGTCAGCCTTGAATTCTCCCTGGGAGCTGCACTTTTGGGCTGACATCTGGCAGTGGCCCTGCTAGGCCAGCAGAAGGCACCTGCTTGGCATGCTGACTGGGGGATCCCCTCTGCCTCCAGACCCAGGAGGACCCAGACAGAAAGAAGGCCCCCAGATGGGTTGTCCTGTCCCTTCTGCTTGAGTCCATGATTGCACAGCAGCAGGAGGCACAAGGCTTGGCTGTGTCTCCACAAGAAGCTGCAAGGTCAGCAGCAGGCCCCTGGCTTGGAAGCTGCTGCTGAGGTGACTTGTGTCTGGTTGGCTGAGAGGCTGCAAGGAGCCTACAGGGTTGGGATGCCTAATTCAGGTGTGGTTTCCCCCCTGATGGAGCTTCCTTTGGTAGTAGGAAACAGCAGGAGAGAAAAAACTACCACAAAGTGCACCATGGATAATTGACACTGGCTACAAGGAAGAAGAAATATCCAGTGGAACAACTGGTCTTGCTGCTAGAGTCTGAGGCAAAGAAGGCATTAAGTACCTCAACCTTTACCTTATCATTAACCTTTACCTTATCATTACCTGATCATTAACAGATTTCCCCCATGTCCAATGAAGGATGATGATTCTCCTCAATAATCCTTTATTCAAAGTATTTCTGTAAGCAGTCTTTATTGTCTTTGACAGTAATAGACAGATGGAGCTCCAGCTGGGCTTTGGCCCTTTGAACTTCAACCTGCACAGCCCCATAACATTCAGGACCCAGCTCCAGATAAACTGACAGCATGCATGACAATGAAGAATAGAAAAAGTAGAATCTGGTAGCCTTCCACCCACTGTTTTTCTGTGACTCTGTGTTGCAGTTCCATTCAAGTGATTACTCCTGTATTATCCAAACTTTCCTGAAGTCCTGATGCGACTATCCTGTCAGAGATAGCACAATCACATGAAGGTTGAACCGTCTGCCTGCAGCCATGAATGGCTGACAGAATGGAGTATCAGTGTTGAGGAGCCCTGAGAAAATGCAGGACTTTGCCTATAGAAATCTCTTGTCATTTACAAGGAGACGAGCCTCGTCCTTCACCATAAGAATAGGAACCCCACACACCAGGGCATACTGGGATGCTGCTGAGTGAGCAGTGTCCAGGAGGAGGAGGGCCTGGACACCACGAGGGATGCCATACGAGCAGTGGTGTCATCTCAACAGGAACCAGGCCAGCTTTCTACAGAGTTGCCTTACGAGGAGCATGGCCACCAAGAAAGTCAGAGTTATCCGAATCAGATCAGATCCAACGTAGCACCACAGAGAAGAGTGTTTGCAGCCCTCAGGAAAAGAGGTACAGGTCTAAGAGACCCTAGGACAGCCTGGTGTGGAGAGGATAAAGGGCTATGGCAAAGCTCAAAGTCCCAGCAGGACCCAGGTCTTTGTGTCCATGGCTATGGCTGTTGTTTCTGTCACTGAAGTCTTTGAGGAGACAGCTGATCGTTAAAGCACCAGGGCCTCATTGCCTCCTTGCCCTCACCCATGAAGCAGGCAGGGGTTGTACCATTCTCCTGCACTTGGCCATGCACATCTCCAACTCCTACTGCCCCACGAAGAACCCTAAGCAAGGTGTCAGGGAAAGGATCTCCCTTCCTTGAGTAGGGAGTCAAGGCCTGGCCCTTGTGCTTGGTGACACACATACAGTTTTCCTCCACATCAGTGTCATCTTCACATCGCCTTTGTCTCCTTGTCCTCACTGCCTCCAGGGTTCTGCTCTAACGAGCTCCAAGGGAGGCTGTGTCAGTGCTGGCCCTCAGGGGGACACTGCAGGAAACTTGCCTCTGACTTGCACTTCTGGAGAGATGTCTTCAATTGTCTCTGAGTGCCTGAGGCTCGTGGGCTCATCAGCAAAGCCTCCAGAGGGGTGACTGCAGTGCCTTGGGCTGGTGCTGTGCTGCTGAGCTGGGCCAGGCTCGTGGGACAGAGAGAGCTGCTGGCAAGAGGGTCCTGGTGCAGAGAGACAGCTGTGCCCAGGAGCAGCTCCTCTGCACAGTTTCCCTCCTTGGGAGAACCTTATGGCCAGAACCACCAAATGCCTAACATCAGCTCTGTGAGTGAGTTCCTCCTGCTGGCATTCGCAGACACGCGCGAGCTGCAGCTCCTGCACTTCACGCTCTTCCTGGGCATCTACCTGGCTGCCCTCCTGGGCAACGGCCTCATCCTCAGCGCAGTAGCCTGCCACCACCGCCTCCACACCCCCATGTACTTCTTCCTCCTCAACCTCGCCCTCCTCGACCTGGGCTGCATCTCCACCACTCTGCCCAAAGCCATGGCCAATGCCCTCTGGGACACCAGGGACATCTCTTATCAAGGATGTGCTGCTCAACTCTTCTTTTTTGTCTTCTTCTTTGGTTCAGAGTTTTTTCTTCTCACAGTCATGGCCTATGACCGCTACGTTGCCATCTGCAAGCCCCTGCACTACAGGAGCCTCCTGGGCAGCAGAGCTTGTGCCCAGATGGCAGCAGCTGCCTGGGCCAGTGGCTTTCTCAATGCTGTCCTGCACACGGCCAACACATTTTCCCTGCCCCTCTGCCAAGGTAATGCTGTGGACCAGTTCTTCTGTGAAATCCCCCAGATCCTCAAGCTCTCCTGCTCAGATGCCTACCTCAGGGAAGCTAGGGTACTTTTCTTTACTCTTTGTTCAGTCTTTGGTTGTTTCATTTTTATTGTGTTGTCCTATGTGCAGATCTTCAGGGCAGTGCTGAGGATGCCCTCTGATCAGGGCCGGCACAAAGCCTTTTCCACGTGCCTCCCTCACCTGGCTGTCGTCTCCCTGTTTGTCAGCACCGCCATGTTTGCCTACCTGAAGCCCCCCTCCATCTCTTCCACACATCTGGACCTGATAATGGCAGTTTTTTACTCGGTGTTGCCTCCAGCAGTGAACCCCCTCATCTATAGCATGAGGAACCAAGAGCTCAAGGATACAGTGAAGAAAATCTTTGGATACACCGTTACAGTAATATTCCAATAGACATAACTGTACTTTTAGTTTAAAATGTGTTTATGAGAATTTCATAATTTTTTTGTATTTCTATTTCTTAATAATAGTGCTTCTGATTATTATTTTTTTTTCCCAGACTCCTACCTTTTAATTTAATTTTTTTATTTATATATATATATATTATGTTATTTTCTCATGTACATATTGAACCAGGCTTCCTGTTTAGATAAAGACAATAAAGAAACAGAAATTCTGTTGAGTCCTTGACTGGACAAAAGAAACAGAAAGAAAGAAGAAACAGAAATTCTGCTGACTGTGGGATCCCCTCTGCCTCCAGAGCCAGGAGGACCCAGGCAGAAAGAAGGCCCCCAGATGGGTTGTCCTGTGCCTTCTGCTTGAGTCCATGAGTGGGCAGCAACAGGCACAAGGCTTGGCTGTGTCTCCACAAGAAGCTGCAAGGCCAGCAGCAGGCCCCTCGCTTGGAAGCTGGTGCTGAGGTGACTTGTGTCTGCTAGGCTGAGAGGTCGCAAGGAGCCTGCTGGGTTGGGATGCCTACTTCAGGAGTGGTTTCCACCCTGATGGAGCTTCCTTTGGTAGTAAGAAAGAGCAGGAGAGAAAAAAATGCCACAAAGTGCACCTTGGAAGTTATGCACTGGCCACGAGGAGGAAGAAATGTCCCTCAAAGTATATTGCTGTGGTGCCGGAGGTCAACCAAAGAGTGTCTGTGATCAGATCGTAGCTTTCTGTTTCAAGGAACATCTAATGATGTTTTGTGAGACATGGGTGAAATGATGGAAATGCTGGGATGAGAACAAGGTGGTGAACGGAGATGGGCTTCTGCAGACTTCAAGGAAATGGGGCAAAAGTGGGATAGCACAGGAATGCCTGCAGAGGATAAGGCAGAGGGTGCTGGTAAAAAGGGAAGGCCCCAACTGCCCTGAGGTTTTTGTTCCTTTGTCTAGAGCTGATGAGGAGATGAGAAGTAGTCATTGCACTGGAACCTCATTGCCTCCTTGCAACCCTGTGCAAATAGAGGTGTCATACCATTGTTCTTCCCAAGGCATCTCACTGCCCACTGCATCCCACAGACCCCCAGGAAGAGCCCTGATGTGGACAGGGGGCTGCAGGATCTCCCCTCCCAGTTCCAGGGATCAGCCCTTGGATCTTCTGATTCATCAAAGGAAACCAAGACTTTACTCAGCACAGCGCCTTTGCCTGTCTGTAATCATGGCCTCCAATTATCTGCCCTAACAAGGCCCTGGGGAGGCTTTGTTAGTAACAGCCCTCAGTGGGGCCCATTAATACTCCAAGTCACTTTGACTTTTCCTTCTGACTTTATATTCTTAAGCAATTGCATCGCTCTCCTCTCTGAGGAGTTCCATGGTGTATTTTGGTGCACAGTCTATGAAGCTCAGCTTCATTGACTGTGCGCGTAAATACACCATGGAATTCATTAAATTGAAGAAACTCCTAAGATCTCTTCAATACTTTTCTTCATGACTTCAAGACTTGTACAGCTAATTACAGAGCTTTTGTGATATTCTTAAGGAAGAAGATTTCAAAAAGCACCTAATACGTATATCTTTTCTTGTTTTAAAGGCTAAATTTTGCTGCATTTCAGTTTCCAGCCTCATTCTTCTATTGCTATTGATCCAAGGAATCTTCTTTGGAGACTTCAATAGGGAGCAGAGAAAAGCAGAGTCTGGAGGTCTGAAACCTCTACTGCCAGCAGTGCTCTTTGTCCCTGTAACTGCAGCCCAGCCCAGAGCATGAAACCTTTTTAAAGACAAGTCAGGCATTCCTTGGGTAAAATAATGAAGCAAATAATAAAATAAAATAAATAACATAAAATAACATAAAATAACATAACATTAAAATAAAATAAAATAAAATAAAATAAAATAAAATAAAATAAAATAAAATAAAATAAAATAAAATAAAATAAAATAAAATAAAATAAAATAAAATAAAATAAAATAAGTTGAAATGACAATCAGAACTTGAGAAATTCCGGTTAAATCTTATTAGACAACTGGACATGGTTCTATTGTGTCTTCTGTCAAAAACTCAGGATGAAGAGTAAAAAAATATATCTTCAAGTGGCTGTACCTGTACCCATGATCTTGGACTCTTTGGGGAAATTGTCCTCTTCCAGCCACGGAAACCTTAATTGAGTAATTTGAAAAGACCTGCCCAGTCAATAGAGTAGGGCAAAGTCCTTCTTCCTGTGCTATAGATGCAGAAGGCAAAAAGAATTGCATTGTGCCTGACACTACTCTGGGACGTGTCACCCAGGTCAGGCAACTTTACCTTAGTGCTGACAAGTCCATCACTAAACCACACTACCAAGCTCTCCAGTCAATGACCCAGCTCATGGATGGCACTCAGGGAGTCTCAGTTAACACCATGCTGCCTCAGGTTCTCCACCATGTTAGCCATTGGCACCTGCTGTTCTTCAACCCTCAGCAAACCCCCAACAGAAGGATTCTGTGGAAGGCCAAGCAATGTAGACAACAGTTTCATGTCCTTTGTCTCCAAGACAGCTCTGCCAAAGCTCCACCAGTGGTGCCCTCTTGGAACTTTGAAGTACCCTCTTCTGAGACAGTCTATGCCGAGGATGCACATAGCCTCCGAACCAGTCCCAATGGGGTGCTTTGGCATTCCTTCCGAGTTAGACTCACTTCTGCCTCCAGTACAGTTAACTGTTGGGATGCCCCTGTCACTCCAGAAATACAGGTGGGTTCCGCCTCTTTCTAGCTTGATGGCATTAGGGTACACTCTGCACCGGTCTTCAGTAGAGCCTGATACATTTGTGGGTGTGATGTGTCAGGCCATTAAATATACCCAGTCCAGTAAATCCCATTGTCCCTTTCCTCCCTGCCTCCCCCTGGCTGGAAGGAAGACCCCTCTACTCCTGCTCGTCGTATTTATTTCTGTGTCTGGTAGACAGCCCACTGAAAACACATCCCACCATGGCACTGTCATTTCATGGTGCAGTGCAGAGGCTGTTGATAGCAAAGGGATGCATTTGAGTGTGGAAGGTGGGGCCCAGCAGAGACGAGGAATCAAGGCAGTGGGGTGGGTGAGGCCAGGAGAAGCAGCCCAAGGGGTGGTGCTGCTGGTGAGGACACATTTGTGCCAGCAGCCGGAGTGGCCAGCAGCTGTGTGGAGGCAAGGGGAGGCCAGGAAGCGCATGCCAAGAGCGCTCCTGCCAGCAGAGCCAAGGCCGGGGCAGAGGCCAAGGGGAAAGGCAGGTCCAGGGCAGGGGGCTGCAAGGGCCATGCTGAGCTCCATGCCCCTGTAGCAGCCGCCCTGGCCCTCGGCCTCCTCTCCCCTGCCCCTGCAGCTCTGGGCTCCCTTGGCGCAGCCCTTGCTCTGCAGCACCAAGCCCTGCTGGGAGCCCTCCCCTGCATGCTGCCACTGCTCCCTGACGCTGCTGTTGCCCTCTGCCGGGCACTGCCCAGCCCAGCCCAGCCCAGCCCAGCCCAGCAGCCCAGTCTGGGCTGGCCCCAGGGCAGTGCCCACTGCAGGCTGCTGCAGGGCTCTGGGCACAGCCACCACAGACCCAGCCCCTCACAAGGCACCGCAGCTGCTGGGACAAAGGTGGCTCTGGGCCTCCCCAGCAGCCCCCACACTGGGGCCAGCCACGGCTTGGGAAATGGAGGTCCGTGAAGCTGCAGGAGCCCTGCTCTCTTGCCTGGGAAATCCCCAGCACACAGTGCCTGTGCCCCGCAGGGCCAACCCCGCTCCCCAGGCCAGCACAAGAGGCCTGGCCCAGCCACAGAGCGGCTCCAGAGTCCTCTCCACGATGCCATTTGCCATCAGACCCAGCAACTGCAGGAAATGCCCAGGCCAGTCAAGCCCAGTTATTATTGTTTGCTGGGCCATGTGTTTCCAAGAAGTCAGATCCCAGTCCAGCCCTTTGTCCTCCTGTGATCACTATGGGACTCTGATCCATCCTGAAGCCCAGAAAAACAAGAGGGCTGTCCAGGGAGAATCTCCTTGGGTGTATTTCTGACACCAGCTTTAGAAGAGGCGTACAGAGATGTGGCGGGGATGCCACTGTAGGTACATCAGGAAAGTCATGAAGGTGCTGTGGTGTAAATGCCTGAAGTAACTAGGAAAATAAAACTAACATTCACACTTTTAAGGAAAAGGTTGAAGAGGCTTTCAGGGTAGGGCATAACTGCATTACCTGAGCATTCCCTAGGCTCCCAACCTTAGATGCTATCGCGCTGGGGAAACTTGGTGTGCTAGCCCTAAGGAACACCACGGAGCGTGGAGTGGAGTGGAGACACCACGGCTAGGCTCTGTAATCAGGTGGGACCTCGATTGTTCTTGTGCACAAAGCTGCACTTTTTGCCACCCTAAGCCAAAGACCTGTCATGTTTTGACAAATGCTGTACCCTAGTGTTCTTTTTGCTCATTATAATATCATTATAATACCAAAACACACCTCCATCCCAAAAGCTACCCACCTCCAAGGTGCGACCACCTCTCACTGAGCATGCGCTCTGAATTTCTCGGAGCCTATTACTTTAAACGGAGACGGGAAAACTTTACACCAATCATAACTAAGATATGCTTGACTAGAGCCACTCAAGCTCCACCTAAAAGATAGAAAATAATATAAATTGGCCCAAGAGAGAGGGGATGTTAGGGAAGATACCACCGTCAGGGGAGATACCATCCCGAGGGCATACAACATCCTTAGGACCTCCTGACTCCTGGGATCAGTTGACGGGCTGAGCCTCTCTTCCCCCCCCATTGGGACGCCTTTGGGTGAGATCTGAATATTTGCTTATAAATCTCTATAGAGTCTTGAATTATTTAACGCGTTTATTTCTAGGCTGCGCACCTGTAACACCTGTAACACCTATAACACCTATAACATCTACAACACCTATAACATCTGTAACACTTATAACATCTATAACATTTAACATCTGTAACATCTATAATATCTATAACATCTGTAACACCTGTAACACCTATAACACCTGTGTATTTCATGCATACTAGCTTGCTTTTGCAGACAGTCACTATCGCCGGCAATCCAAAAGAACATGATTATCTGTTGCTGTAATAAACCATACTTGATTACATTGTGATAGCTCTCATTAATGCAACTAGGGTGAGGGTGGTTATCCGTGATAGTTCAGTGTTCTGAATCTAACCAGACCCCCAGACGGTTAACGCATTTTTGGTGAATGTCTGAATGGACCCCCAGGTGGTTAATACGTTTTTGGTGAATGTCTGAGCGGACCCCCAGGCGGTTATTACGTTTTTGGTGAATGTCCGAACGGACCCCCAGACCGTTAATGTGTTTTTGGTGAATGTCCGACTGGTTCAGTACTCTGAATCCAACCGGGCCCGTAACGGTTAATCAGCTACACCCCTTTAACGCGACACTGGAGTGACAGGGGCATCCCAATAGTTACCTGCACTGGAGGCTGAAGTGAGTCTAAGAGGGAAGGAATGGCAAAAGCACCCCATTGGGATTGGCCCAGAGGCTATGTGCATCCTCGGCATAGACTGCTTCAGGAGAGGGAATTCAGAGTTCCAAGAGGGCACCACCGGTGGGACTTTGGCATAGCTACCTTGGAGACAAAGGACATGAATCAGTTGTCTACTGTGCTTGGCCTTCCACAGAATCCTTCTGTTGTGGGTTTGCCGAGGGCTGAAGAACAGCAGGTGCCAATGGCTACCATGGTGGAGAACCTGAGGCAGTGTCACGCTAACCAAGACTCCCTGATTGGCATCCATGAGATGGGTCATCGACTGGAGAGCCAAGGTGTAGATGTAGAGCTTGGGAGAGTAGTTTAGTGATGTCAGCACTAAGGTAAAGTGTTGCGAAGCACAGACAAAACACGACAGACACCAGCAGAGTCAGATCATGTTTCTCCATTTTATTGCCCGAATAACCCGAATTTATAGTGAATTTTACAGGGATGGACAGTGTTTCACACAAGATTATTGGTCAAAAGCACACAGACAAACCGTTAAGAAAATAACATCACCTTTTGATTAGAAGTTAGGAAAACAACCCCCTTTGTGCTTAACGGTCACGTAGACCTAGTCCTTGAGGCCAGCTGCTGATAACAATATTTTCTGAGTTCCTTAATTGGGTGATGTGGGAGTCATTGCCGTGGGAGCTTCTCACAGTTACTCTGGCGGCTTGGTTTGCTCAGCTACAGCAGGCCCTGAGATTTCTAAGGCCTACCCCTGGTTGCTTAAAGCAAGCTTAGATCAAACAATTATGCCAATTCCCAACAGTAAAGTTGCCTGACCTGGGTTACACGTCCCAGAGTAGTGTCAGGCACAATGCAATTCTTTTTGCCTTCTTCATCTACAGCACAGGAAGTAGGACTTTGCCCTACTCTATTGACTGGGCAGGTCTTTTCACTCTACTCAATATAGGTTTCTGTGTCTGGAAGGGGACAATTTCGCCAATTTAGTCCAGGCTCATGGGTACAGCTACAGCCAATAAAGATGTATTTATTTTTCACCCTGAGTTTTCCACAGACGATCCAAGAGAGTCCATGGATGTCCAGGTGTCTACTGAGATTCAGGCTGAATTTCTCAGGATCCAATGGTCATTTCAATCTTCTCTTCTCTTCTCTTCTCTTCTCTTCTCTTCTCTTCTCTTCTCTTCTCTTCTCTTCTCTTCTCTTCTCTTCTCTTCTCTTCTCTTCTCTTCTCTTCTCTTCTCTTCTCTTCTCTTCTCTTCTCTTCTCTTCTCTTCTCTTCTCTTCTCTTCTCTTCTCTTCTCTTATCTATTTAGTTTAGTTTAGTTTCATTTAGTTTAGTTTAGTTTAGTTTAGTTTAGTTTAGTTTAGTTTAGTTTAGTTTATTATTTTCTGAACACACCCTGACTTATCTTAGAAAGGGTTTCATGTGCTGGGCTGGGATGCAGTTACAGGGACAAAGATCACTGCTGGCAGTGGAGGTGTCAGACCAGAACACTCTGCTCTTCCCCCCGATGAAGGTCTCCAAAGAAGTCACCCTGGATCAATAGCAATAGGAGAATGAGGTTCAAAACTGAAATGCAGCAAAATTCAGCCTTTGAAACAAGAAAATATTTTTAGTGGTTGCTCTTTGAAATCTTCTTCCTTAATTACATCTTGCAAGCTCTGCAATTAGCTGCACAAGGCATGAAGGCTTGAAGACAAATATCAAAGAGATGTTAGGAGTTTCTTCATTTTAATGAGTTCCATGGTGTATTTTGGTGCTCAGTCTATGAAGCTCAGGTACTGAGAAGAGAGTGATGTAACTGTTTAAGCAAGTAAAGTCAGGAGTAAAAGTTGAAGTGACTTGGAGTATTAACGAGCCCCACTGAGGGCTGTTACTAACAAAGGCTCCCCAGGGACTTGTTAGGGCAGATAATTGGAGGCCATGGTTACAGACAGGCAAAGCACTGTGCTGAGAAAAATTTTGGTTTGTTTTAGTGAAGAAGAAGAGCAAATGCCTGACCCCTAGAACTGTGAGAGGAGACCCTGCACCCCCACATCTGGCTCAAGGCTTTTCCTGGGGTCTGTGGGATGTGGTGGGCAGTGTGATGCCATGAGAACAACACTGGTGTCACAACTCCAAGGTGCTGCACAGGGTTGCAAGGAATCGATGAGGCCTCATCACAATGAATAAAATATATTTCCTCATAAGCTCTAGGCAAGAGGACAGAAATTTCAGGGCTGTTGGGCCTACCATTTCTACCAGTACCCTCTGTCTTCCCCTCTGCAGGCTTTCCTATCATGTGCCACAGTCTGACCTATTTCCTTGAAGTCTTCAGACACACATCTCTGTTCACCATCTTGCGTTCATCCCTTGCTTTCACTGATGTCTCGTCAGCCCTCACCAGATGTTCCTTGAAACACAAAGAGACGGTCTAATCAGAGGGTGACCTCTGGCACCACAGCAATGTACTTTGAGGGACATTTCTTCCTCCTTGTGGCCAATGCTTAACTTCCAAGGTGTACTTTGTGGAAGTTTTTTCTTCTGTTCTTTCCTACTACCAAAGGAAGCTCCCTCAGAGTGGAAACCCCTCCTGAAGTAGGCATCCCAACCCAGCAGGCTCCTTTCAGCCTCTCAGCCAACCAGACACAAGTCACCTCAGCAGCAGCTTCCAAGCCAGGGGCCTGCTGCTGGCTTTGCAGCTTCTTGTGGAGACACAGCCAAGCCTTGTGCCTGCTGCTGCCCAGTCATGGACTCAAGCAGAAGGGACAGGACAACCCATATGGGGGCCTTCTTTCTGCCTGGGTCCTCCTCGGTCTGGAGGCAGAGGGGATCCCCCAGTCAGCATGCCAAGCAGGTGCCTTCTGCTGGCCTAGCAGGGCCACTGCCAGATGTCAGCCCAAAAGTGCAGCTCCCAGGGAGAAGTCAAGGCTGACCTACCACCTCCAGACACAAGTGACCTCCCAGTCCCTTTCTGTGACACGTTCCTGCTGCTGCCCTATCAAGTGCAGAGACAGAAGTGACCTCACAGTCCCTGCCACAGTCACATTGCTCTTGCTGGGGCAGGAGATCCTGAAGCAGAGCTGAGCTCATCAGAGCATTCCCACCCATCTCCTCCTTGTTGTCCAGAAGCTGATCAGATCCATGGCCCCTCACATTCATCTTTGCATGCCATGTGACTGCAGAGCAACCTCATGGTTATTACCCTGCATCATGAGCCAAACACCTTAAGTGCTTGAGATAAGTGCCAAGCACCTTAAGTGCTTAAGTTAAGGGTTAGGGAAAGGGTTGGATGTGAAGAAGTGAATGCAAAGGAATCAGAGCTTTTGTTGTTAGGCATCCATGTATGAGGTTAGGGACTAGGGCTCAGCTTTCTGTGATAGAGACTAATCAAATATTTAGTGGGAGGGTTTGGTGTTTGGCTTGTGGTGTCAGGTCTGTGGTTAGGGTATGTGCAAGTTCTTTGGTTTTGTTTAGGTCTGCAAGAAGTCTAGGGCTAAATAGAGCATGTTAATGGTAGTGTTAAGGGCAGGGATCAGGGTGAGCAAGAGACTATGGGTGATGTAATGAGGCTGTGGACTAGTTTTGGCTTCAAGGGATCTTGTGGTCAAACATTAGAGCAGTGGATTCCTATCAGTGTGTGAAGTAGCTTTGATGTTTACGGATTAATGTTACAGGTTAAAATAGGGCAATGGCCTCACATAACTGCTTTAAGTCTGTTTTATGGTAGGACCAACAGTACCTGAACATTCTTACCTCTGCAAAATCATCACCTTCTGCTGTCCACGCTCCTTAGCCCTCCCACAAGTCTCACATCTCTGTTGGCCAGGCTTCTCCTGACTTCCCCATATCAGTCATCTTCTTAGGGGAAGTTTGGAGAACCAGCATGGAGAAGGAGAGAAACGTCTGTAGGAGCACCCTGCACAATGTGCCCAGCAGTTCTGCAACACCACAGAAGCAGGCCTGAAGGATGAGTTTAGGCAAAAGCTGATACCTCTGATATGACAACACCTATTCAAGACCTCTTCCTCTATGGGGCCTACCAGCTACTTAGAAAGAGGGGATCTCACAAACTGTGTGCAGAGCAGGTGCATCTGCTGTCCTGTCATGGAGACCAGCAGATGTGAGCCTAAAGGCACAGATCCCAGCCAGGAGTCAAGGGTTGAGCTGTTGGCTACTTCAGAAAGAAGTCAACTCCCAGCCACTTAAAAGCCATTAGCTTCCTACTGGGCTGACAGCTTCTGAGGCATCTCTGCCATCATAATACCAGACCTACAGAACACCCCCTTTTTGGCCCAGGACCTGCCCAGCTAGAAGTGAGCTGGTTTTCATCCTTCAAGCCTGCTGGGCTCCCAGCCTCTCTGACACACAGGATCCAGTTTCGTGCCAGTCCTGGGAGGTGATAGGGCAGGAGGAACCTTGCAGGCAATGTTACAGCCCAATGCCTGCTGGCAGTCTGTCAGCTCCCTGTGCACAGTGAAGATGACACTCAAGTCCAGAAGCCTGAAGTTGGCCTAGATGACACTCAGGGGAAGCACCCTCCAAGCTCCAGCCCCAACAACAGGTCCAGCCCCAGCTGGCGGTGCTGCTCTGCAGAGCGAGGGGGCTATGGTGCCTGGGGCATGGGGGCACTCTGCAGGGCTGTGCTGGGCAGGCTGGGAGGCCAGCTCATGGGGTCACTGCCATTGCGCCGGGGCTGCAAGGAATCACTCGCCAGGCTCCTCTGCTGGGGCTTCTGTGTGCCCTGGGGCTGCTGAGCTCTCCTCTGCCTGCTTACAGCAGATCAAGCACTTGAGCTCTGCTCATTCCACCTCGGAGGAGATCCCCCCTTAGGAGGGAAGTGCTGCAGTGGAGGCCAGCTGTGCCACTGCCGTGCCCACTGCCTGTCCCTGCCTGCAGTCCCAGCACAGCCCCACAGCAGCACTGGCACCAAGCTCCAGGACCAGCCAGGCCTGACCCCACCAACAGGGCTCAGCAGGAGAGGGCGGCAGTGGCAAGAGAGCCGCTCTGCATGCCCCAAGTGCTGGTGCTCCCTGGCCGTGCTGCTGGGATGGGACTCTTTTCCTCTGCACCCCTGCACACGGGCACTGCCCCTGCAGAGCCAGAACAGGTCTCTTTGTGTACAGTTGCTGAGCTAGACTTGACAAATACATACTGAAGTTGAATTTGGATGACCAATATCATTTTAGTGGGTAACATTAACTAAACTAAAACTAAGGAAATCCATTAATAAAATTCACACACACAAACACAAAGGAACAGAATATAGGCTGTTCCTATAATAAGTGACATTAAGACTCATCTGCAGAAGCAGTCTGAGCACTTATTCTCTTGAAACACATTAAGTCATCAATCTCCACAGGGCTTCTTTGAGCTCCTGGTTCCTCATACTGTAGATGAGAGGATTCAATACTGGAGGCACCACCGAGTATAGAAATGTTACCACCAGGTCCAGGTATGGGTAAGAGATGGAGGGAGGTTTCAGATAGGCAAACATGGCAGTGCTGACAAACAGAGAGACCACAGCCAGGTGAGGGAGGCACGTGGAAAAGACTTTGTGCTGGCCCTGCTCAGAGGGCATCCTCAGCACTGCCCTGAAGATCTGCACATAGGACACCACAATGAAAACAAAACAACCAAAGGCTGAATAAAAACTAAACACAAGTGCCCCAACTTCCCTGAGGTAGGCATCTGAGCAGGAGAGTTTGAGGATCTGGGGGATTTCACAGAAGAACTGGTCCACAGCATTGCCATGGCAGAGGGGCAGGGAAAATGTGTTGGCCGTTTGCAGGACAGCATTGAGAAAGCCACTGCCCCAGGCAGCTGCTGCCATCTGGGCACAAGCTCTGCTGCCCAGGAGGCTCCCGTAGTGCAGGGGCTTGCAGATGGCAAAGTAGCGGTCATAGGCCATGACAGTGAGGAGGCAATACTCAGCTACTACAAAGAAAGCAAAGAGAAAGAGTTGGGCAGCACATGCTTCATAGGTGATGACCCTGTTGTCCCAGAGGGCATTGGCCATGGCTTTGGGCAGAGTGGTGGAGATGCAGCCCAGGTCGAGGAGGGCGAGGTTGAGGAGGAAGAAGTACATGGGGGTGTGCAGTCGGTGGTGGCAGGCTACGGTGCTGAGGATGAGGCCGTTGCTCAGGAGGGCAGCCAGGTAGATGCCCAGGAAGAGCGCAAAGTGCAGGAGCTGCAGCTCGCGCGTGTCTGCGAATGCCAGCAGCAGGAACTCAGTGACTGAGCTGCTGTTGGACATCTGTTATTTCTGTGAAGCGGTCCTGCACAAAGAGAAAGAATAGTAGTAATGTACAACAGACTTATCGGAGGAAAACTCAGTTTTCTCATTTAAAACCAATTGATTGTCCACTTGCAGGCAGTTATTTTTAAGGTCCCTTTAATGACTTTCACCTGATAATGAGTCTCTCTGGGAGAAGAGTGCTCTTCTGTGAGCAATGGAACAATCTGTCCTGCACTACAGCTCAAGGTAGCAACATGGTAGGAACATGGGGCAGTCTCAGATTCATTTCACTCCTGATATCAGAGATTTCCCTAGTTTTGCTCGAAGTTCCTCACAGAGCAGACGTGTGGAGATTTATTTGTTTATTTGTTTCTTTATTTGATTTTTACTCTTTGTTCAGCTGCTCCACCACACCTGATGAGTCTTTCTAAGGCATAAATCCTGGGCATTCAGCTGCACTCCAAGTGAAACCTTGTACATCTTCAGAGTCACAGATACTGCATTTTTAGAGCAGAATGCTCTTCCGAGAGGAGTCCATCAGTTCTGGGCTCAGCTGCTCTATGTTGGCCGGTCTTTTAGCTACAGTGTAATTCTGCTCCTATGTTCCTAGTGTCATAGAATCATAGAATATCCTAACTTGAAAGTGTTCGACAAGGATCATCAGATCCCGCCACTGAATTTGTACATGACCACCCAAAAATCAGTCTATATGCCTGAGGGGGTTGCCCAAATATTTAAATTCTGACAGCATTAGTGCTGTGACCACTTCCCTGTGGTGCCTGTTCCAGTGCCTACAGAACCTGGACACTGCTGAGTTTTTCTAAAACAGAAATCCTGGGCATTCCCCCTGCACTTGAAGGGAAACTTTGTGTCTGCTCAGAGAAAAAGGGACTGTCCCTACAGTGCAGAGTGTCCTTTAGTGAGGACAGACAATCTGTCCATCAGTGCTGGTCTCAGCCACCGTGTGAGTGTTGCAGGAAAGTTGGATTCAGACATTGATCTGAGAAGAACCTGGACACTGCTGAGAGCAGAGGAATCCAGGCAAAAACTGCACATCTCCACACCCCTCACCCTGTCCCCATACTCCACGTCCCACAAGCACACCGAAGGCTCACTCCATGGGCATGTGAAACCCCCATCCCCAGCCAGCCTGGGAACAAGACCAGCAGCAGCACGGCCAGCTGGAGAAGCCTGCAGGAATGCCAGCGTGCTGCTGCCAGGGGAGGCAAGGCCAGGGAGGGACAGACGGACACTCAGCAGACCCTCCTGTGCTGCAGCTCTGCCTGAAGATGAGGCAGCTCCTGCTCGTTGCAAATGATCTGTGATCATCTCAAACTGTCAGAGACCTCCCAAAGACAGAGCACTGGGCATTGGAGGGTTTGCAGCTTCTAATGATCAGCTAGGATAAAACCTGAGAGGACCACAATGATGATGTTGGTGGAGTCTGTGGGCTGAGGTGTGGGAAGGGACTTCATGAAGTTCATTGATGAAATATCGATCCCTCACTGCAATACTCTAGCAGTCTCAGTCTGCAGTGCAAACCTGACCACCTATTACCATGAAACCAGCCTCCACTCTACCACAGGTATCTGCAAGCACAAGCTACAGTAAAAGTCTCGTCTTTCAGGTAGCCCCTGCCTTGGTCTTCCTTTTGAAAAATCCAGTCATATATACCATTCTTTATAATATCTTCTACTCCTACCTGGAGAAACAGAGAGACCAACCCTGACAGATGCTACCAGCTGTCAGATGTGCCAGCTGTAGAAGACCCCTCTGGCAACCCCACCTGCATTGTCCTGCTGCCAGAGCCTCACGGTGCCAAGAGCCTGCAGATGTGTCCTGCCACACGCTGCCCTCTGTTGTTGTGCTCCTCAGTGCTTCCAAGTCCTCTCTCCTTCTGTCCTCTCTGTGTGCCAGCTGCGGTCAGAGCCCCCAGCCCTGCTGCGCTGTGCAGAGGAGCTGCTCCTGGGCACAGCTGGCTCTCTGCACCAGGGCCCTCTTGCCACGAGCTCTCTCTGTCCCATGAGCCCAGCCCAGCTCAGCAGCACAGCACCCGACCATGGCATCGTTTGCTCTGTGCCTTTGGGCTCCCTTGAGGTGTCCCCAAGGCCTCAGGGCTGACAGCTCCCGAAGGCAGCAGGGTCTCTGCTGGGGTGTGGTGGTTGAAGCAGACTGAAGGCATCACCAACTGCTTCTCTCTGTAGATGTCCGAGACTGATTTTTTAACATGTGATTTGTGCTTTTGGACTGTGGTTGTCAAATATGAGTACAAATGTTTCCCTCCCTTAACCCCTATTCTGTTCCCACTGCATGGCAGGACACCTCAGCCACGACTGCCAGGGATCGTTTCACCCCTCTGAAGGTGTCCTAACAAGAGAGGGGGGAACTGAATGCTCTAAAAGGTTGTCCAAGAAGGGAATTGGACACTAAGACACCATTTGTTGAGTTTTCCCAGTAATCCACATGGAAGATCCTCCACCCATACACAAATCTCTTCTTCCTCTCTCACATGACCAGCATGGAGACTTGGATGTGGAACACACTCAACACTGTGCTGATGCCTGCAACCTGCAGATGCCGTGCTTCCTTCTGGGGACCATGCCCTATGGTCAGCCCTGGGCTGTATGCCATCCCTGTTCTCTGCAAGGCTCGAGAAGTGGAAGGTCTGACTCCAGAAGGCAGCTGTACCTGAACCAGGGGAATTTCTCTCATGTACAGAAATTATATCTTCTCCTCCCAGCAATCCTTCTGTGGCCCCAGTGTCATACATAACTTCTGTGGATTTTTCCCATTGCTGGAGCTGTCCTGCAGTGCCAAGGTGATACTCACAGTCTTTGATTTCATAATCTAGATTTTTGGATCCAATCTTCCTCTTCACTCTCATGCAGTTTTCAGGTGTGTGTGTGTCCTGTATTGGCAGGCCAAGGCCTTATCCACCTGCTCTTCCGTCCTCACGAGTGTCACTGTTTTCTATGATACCATTTCTATGATATCATTATCTAATTGAACAAAGAGTCACTCTCCATCTTTTTATAAGCTCCCTTTAAGTACTGAAAGTCCACAAAGAGGTCACCCCGGAGCCTTCTTTTCTCCAGGCTGAACAGCCTCAGCTCTCTCAGCCTTTCTTCATAGGAGACATGCTCCAGCCCCTTGATCATCTTTGTGGCCCTCCTCTGGACCCGTTCTAACAGATGCACACCCTTCTCATGCTGGGGGCACAAGTCCTGGATGCAGGACTCCAAGTGGGACCTCACAAGGGCAGAGTACAAGGAGTAGAAGTAGAAGTGACCTCCCTTTACCTGCTGGTCACTCCTCTGCTTATGGAGCCCAGGATGCAGTTGGCCTTCTGGGTTACAAGCGCAGAATGTACTCTCATTGTCAATCTCACTGTCTGTCACAGATAAAGATATTATACAGCACCAGTCCCAGGACAGACTCCTGAGGTACAACACTTGTCACCAGCCTCCACTTGGACATAGAGCCATTGAGCACCACTCTCTGGGTGTGACCTTTAGGCCAACTCCTTACCCACTGAATTGTGCACTCATCAAATGCGTATCTCTCCAATTTGGAGACAAAGATGTCATATGGGACAGTGTCAATGGTCTTACAGAAGTCCAAGTGGATGACATAGGTCGGTCTTCTCTTGTTGTCTGATTTGGTCACTCCATTGTAGAAAGCCATCACATTGGTCAGGCACAATTTACCCTTTGGAGAAGCCATGCTGGCTGTCTGAGATCACCTCTTTGTCTTGCATGTGCCTTGACATCGATTCCAGGAGGATCATTTCCATGATCTTGCCAGCCACAGAGGTGAGGCTCACTATTCGGTAGTTCCATGGATTCTCCTTTCTACCCTTTTTAAAAATGGGAGTGATGTTTCCTTTTTCCAGTCAGCAGGGACTTCACCTGACTGTCAGGACTCTTCAAATATGATGGAGAGAGGCTTGCCAACTGCATCAGGCAGTTCCCTCAGGACCCTGGGATGCAAGTCAGCAAGCCCCATAGACTTGTACTTGTTGAGTTCCATCAGGTTGTCTCAAACCTCCTCTTCACTTAGAGCAGGAGGGACTTTGCCCCCCAGCCTCCATCTATGGCTTCAGGGAATGAAAGACTTGGGAAGCCTGACTGGCAGGGAAGACTGAGGCAAAGATGTTGTTGAGTCCCTCAGCCTTCTCCATGTCTGTCATTACCAGTTCACCCTTCTCATCCCTCAGAGGGGGCACACTCTCCTTGGCCTTACTTTCCTGAGCAATATACCTATAGGATCTCTTCCTATTATTCCTTGCATCCCTTGAAAAGAACAGTTCCATCCATGCCTTGGCTTTCCTTATCCCATCCCTGCACATATGAAACTGAAACATGTGAGAGGTCCTGGGAAAAGTAACCCCGGATGCACAGAACCCACTTGGGAAAAAAAAAACTTTGTAGGAAGCATGATTTTGTGGAAGTGCAGAGCTGATGGGCACATTGTGCAGGATGCTGCTAAAGACCTTTGTGTCCTTTTCTCTCCTGAGTACAACGCCACTTCCTTCTCAGGAATGGAGGAGCCAACAGAGGTGAGACAGATACTCTGCGATCATGGATGTCATCAGAGAGCTGATTCCAGGAAGATACGCAGAGGTCAGGAGCAGCCTGAACAAGAGACATGTGAGATTTTGGCGTGGGAAGAGGAGCATGGCCAGCAGAAATTAGTGGTTTCATAGAGGTAAAAGCATTCCTGCAATGCCCATACTGCAGTAACAATGACTTAAAAAAGTCACATATGGCCCTTACCTAACTGGAAACAGTAATTTTAATCCCTAAACCTAAATGCTACTACAACACTCTGAAAGGAATCAATTTTCTCTCTTGATAACCATAATCCCTTCCCTTAAAACTAACATTAAAATGCTCTATTTAACCCTAGACTCCCTGGAAGACGTAAAACACCTGTAAACCACAGAGCTTGTCTATACCTGAACCACAGACATGACAGCACAAGCAGAACACCAAACAATCCCACTAAAACTTTGCTTACTCTAACCCAGAAAGTGAAAAAGAGATACCAAGGGGCCTAGAGAAAGCTCAGCTTTACCTCAGGATCTCCTGCCCCCGCAGGAGCAATGTGACTGTGGCATGGACTGTGAGGTCACTTCTGTCTCTGCACTTGATAGGGCAGCAGCGAGAATGTGTCACAGAAAGGGACTGAGAGGTCACTTCTGTCTGGAGGTGGCAGGTCACCCTTGACTTCTTCCTGGGAGCTGCACTTTTGGGCTGACATCTGGCAGTGGCCCTGCTAGGCCAGCAGAAGACACCTGCTTGGCATGCTGACTGGGGGATCCCCTCTGCCTCCAGACCCAGGAGGACCCAGACAGAAAGAAGGCCCGCATATGGGTTGTCCTGTCCCTTCTGCTTGAGTCCATGACTGCACAGCAGCAGCAGGCACAAGGCTTGGCTGTGTCTAGCCAAGAAGCTGCAAGGCCAGCAGCAGGCCCCTGGCTTGGAAGCTGCTGCTGAGGTGACTTGTGTCTGGTTGGCTGAGAGGCTGCAAGGAGCCTGCTGGGTTGGGATGCCTACTTCAGGAGTGGTTTCCACCACAAGGATGCCATACGAGCAGTGGTGCCTTCTCACAAGGAACCAGGCCAGCTTTCTACAGAGCTGCCTTATGAGATATTTGTGTCCATGGCTATGGTTATTGTCTCTGCCACTAAAGCTTTTGAGGAGACAGCTAATCATTAAAGCACCAGAGCCTAAATGACTCCTCAGGGGCTCATTTAATTGGTGATTCCAATTCCTTTGTCTGGGCCTCTGTTACAGAGCAGGGGCCGGGCTCGTGGGAGAGAGAAAACACATTTGAGAAAGTCCCATGATGCAGAGAGACAGCTGTGCCCAGGAGCAGCTCCCCTGCACAGCTGTGACTGGGGGCTGTGACTGCAGCTGGCATGGGGAGAGCAGAGAAAGAGAGAGTGGCTGAAGTCAGTTGGCAGTGGGAGGATGCTGAGAGCTGCCTGCAGGAGAAATGTGCACAGCCCTTGACAAGGTAAGGGTCTGGCTGCAGGGCCATGCAGCTGCAGGTCCTGGAAGGGTCTCCTGCTGGGTCTTGTTTCTGGGAGGGCAGTGGGCAATGCAGTAGGCTTTGAGAGTCCTGCTGGGTTGCCCTGCAAGGTGAGGAAGTCTGGCAGAAGCTCCTTGGAGTGTCATAACCTAGCTACCCCTGGTCAGATAAGAGAGGGGTGGACAAGCCTCCTCCAGACCCTACAGGGGTGCAGCTGGGCTATGGGACACTCCAGCTTTCAGATATCCAGCTCTGACCGTGGGGCATCCTCCTGGGCTGCAGGCTGCTCTCCAGCAGGATGCAGCTCTCCTGTGGCATCCTTGTGTTATCCAGGTGCACCAAGGAGAAGACACCTCCATGCTAACACCATGGCCTTGCGTCCTGATGGCTGTCTGTGGGAAGCTGCAATGAGGTGCAATAAGGGCAATGACCTCTACACCTCTTGCTAGGAGGGAAGAGCTGAGAACTTGCTCACAATGCACAGACAAGGTGAGGTTTCTGTCCAGCTGCACTTGGACTGGGGCTTCTCTGCTCTCAGCTGTCTCCTGTTTCTTCTCAGGGCTGCACCTGAGAGGGATGCTCCTGTAGCTCATAGAGGGGTAGCCCAGGGCAGCAGAGAGCAGGACTGATGGGCAGAGCTGCTCTGCTCAGTCTTCCCCAGAGGACAAGTCCTTTGCCTCTTGGCACCCACAGGATATCACCTGGAGTGTGGAAGTAATGTCAGGGAGTTCCACCATTCAATACCTCTCCTATGTGTTATACGGGCAACTAGGATAAAATAAAGCGAGGAAAATAGTTGCAGCTTTGCTCCACAATCAGCTCAGTTGTTTGCAACTATACTGCAAAGCTCATTGGTCTGACATTTTTCTGACTTTGAGTTATCCACCCTTCCGTTTTATTTCCTATTTTCCTCAGAGAAGTCTGTTCTAACATTGCTCTGCCTTCTCCTCTTCAACAGAGAAGCAAGTAGAAAGTCAGAGAATGCCCAACATCAGCTCTGTGAGTGAGTTCCTCCTGCTGGCATTTGCAGACACGCGCGAGCTGCAGCTCCTGCACTTCGCGCTCTTCCTGGGCATCTACCTGGCTGCCCTCCTGGGCAACGGCCTCATCCTCAGCGCCGTAGCCTGCCACCACTGCCTCCATACACCCATGTACTTCTTCCTCCTCAACCTCGCCCTCCTCGACCGGGGCTGCATCTCCAGCACTCTGCCCAAAGCCATAGCCAATGCCCTCTGGGACACCAGGGCCATCTCCGATCAAGGCTGTGCTGCCCAAGTACATTTTTAGTCTTTTTTTTTTTGATGCAGAGTTTTCCCTTCTCACTGTCATGGCCTATGACCGCTACGTTGCCATCTGCAAGCTCCTGCACTACGGGACCCTCCTGGGCAGCAGAGCTTGTGCCCAGATGGCAGCAGCTGCCTGGGGCAGTGGTTTTCTCAATGCTGTCCTGCACACAGCCACTACATTTTCCCTGCCCTTCTGCCATGGCAATGCTGTGGAGCAGTTCTTCTGTGAAATCCCCCACATCCTCAAGCTCTCCTGCTCAGATTCCTATCTCAGAGAAGTTTGGGCAATTCTGTTTAGCATTTTGTTAGCATTTGGTTGTTTTGTTTTCATTGAGGCATCCTATGTGCAGATCTTCAGGGCAGTGCTGAGGATGCCCTCCTCTCAGGACCGGCACAAAGCCTTTTCCACGTGCCTCCCTCACCTGGTTGTCACCTCCCTGATGATCAGCACTGCCATGTTTGCCTACCTAAAGCCCCCCTCCATCTCCTCCCCATCCCTGGACCTGGTGGTCACTCTTCTGTACTCAGTGCTACCTCCAGCACTGAACCCCCTCATCTACAGCTTGAGGAACCGGGAACTAAGGGATTCCGTCAGGACTCTACTTGAGGACACACATCTTCAGCAAATTCACCTATAATACTATCCCTAATATTAGAAATCCCAGCTCTTCTCAGAAAGAAAATAATATGATGTCTTCTATTATTAAATGTCTGTATTATTATTTTCTCTCATTATTACACATTTGATTAAATATTATTCCTAGCCCCCTACAAGTCAATTATTTTTCTGTAGAAGATGGCTTCCTGTGTAGATAAACCTAATAAGAAAGCCATCAGGAATTCATGGCTCTGAGCTGCCATCTCTTCCTATCCCCTCTGGAGCTGGGGGAACAGCCCCAGCATGCAGGAGGGGCTCAGGGCCAAGAGTCCAGCTGCCACATGCACGAGCAGCCCCGGTGGCTGTTGGGGCTTCCCCTCCCTGCCCGCTGGGCTCTGCCTCTCTGCTGCCTTCGGGTCGGGGCTGCTGCTTCCCTGGAGCCATGGCCATGGCAAGCAGCAGGACGTGGCCTTTTCCCTGCTGCTCTCTTTTGGCTTCCACATTGTGCTTCTTTTTTTCTGGGTTAGACCTGATATCTCCTGTACCTTGGTGACAGTCCTGTTGTCTCTGCAGTGGCATCCCTGTGGCTGCAGGCAGCAGCAGGCACTGTGCAGCCCTGGGTCACAGCTGTCTCCCTGCTAGCACAACAATAATGCAAGGGGCTGCTCACAGAAAACCCAGAAACCTGGAGGCCTCTTCCAATGAATTCTTTCTCCCCACATTGGGGACATTCTTTGTCCCCACAATGGATGAGACGCTCTTGAAGGAGCACGGAAGGTGCTAATAAGCACTAGGACAATTGAGGAAGAATAAAGGCCCTTCTGAAGGGTCACTGAGTGCCACCTGAGAGGCAGTGCTGGGCAGTGGGGAGGGCCAGGAGAAAGACTTGTGAGAAGGCTGTGAGAAACAAGGAAATCCATGGCTTTAGCAGGTCCTTAAAGTCCTGCCTAAGTCCCCAAATGGAAAGCAATCTAAGTCTGTGGGTTGACGAGAAGGAAGTCGTGAGTCCCAGGTGGGGGACAGGGCTGAAGGTCCCTGCGTGAAGCTGGGCTGATGGAGAAGTGTCCACCTTGCATGTGTGCCTCAGCCTGGGAGCAGGAGCCTGCCCGTGGTGCAGGATGGCTGGGCTGTGCTCAGCCATGCCCCAGGAGATGACCTTGCTCTCTTCCTCCCCACACGGGGCAGGCCCTCAGCAAACACCCCTGAGCCTGGAGATGCACCAACCTGCTGATGTGAGGTGCCAGTAGTGCAGGGGCAGAGGGGAGGCTTGGAGAGACACACGGGGGCTGTGGACAAGAGTGGTGAGGCCTGGGGAAGTGAGTGCCTGGGAAAAGTTACCTTGGAGCCATAGGAGCCATTCTGGAAAGAAAACTTGTAGGCAGGAATCACACTTCTGTGGCGCTGCAGAGCTGCTGGGCACATTGTGCAGGGTGCTCTGAAGGACTTTTGTGTCCTTTTCCATCGTGTCTTAAGTGACGTTTTTCTCAGGAATAGAGTAGCCAACAGAGCACTGACAGAGAGTCTAAGATCATGAAAGGCATCATAAGCATGCCCCTAAAAAGATAACTGACATGGGGAAATCAGGAGAAGCCTGGCCAGGAGAAATGTGAGACTTAGAGGAGGGAATAGGGGCTTGGCCAGCCGAAATTAAGCATTTTGTAGAAGTAAGAGGGTTCAGGTTATGCTGATGCGGCTGTAACTGTAAATTTAAATAGTCATACGAGGCTATTCCCAAGCTTCAACCTGTAATCTTATTTCCTAAACCTAAATGTTACTCAGCACCCTGACAGGAATCCACTACTCTAATGATTGACCTCAAAGTATCCCTTGAAGACAAAACTCAGCCCATAGCCGCTTCCCCTAGCTCTTTTTCTCTTAATCACTCTGATCTCTGCCCTTAATACTAGCATTAAAATGGTCCATGTAACACTATAAATCTGCTTAAGAGACCTAAACAAAAGCCCTAACTCCAAATAAATGTGAGGGGCCATGGATCTGATCAGCTTGTGGGCCACAAGGAGGAGATGGGTGGGAATGCTCTGAGGAGCTCAGCTCTGCCTCAGGATCTCCTGCCCCAGCAGGAGGAATGTGACTGTGGCAGGGACTGTGAGGTCACTTCTGTCTCTGCCCTTGATAGGGCAGCAGCAGGAACATGTCACGGAATAGCACTGTGAGGTCACTTGTGTCTGGAGGTGGCAGGTCAGCCTTGACTTCTCCCTGGGATCTGCACTTTTGGGCTGACATGTGGCAGTGGCCCTGCTAGGCCAGCAGAAGACACCTGCTTGGCATGCTGACTGGGGGATCCCCTCTGCCTCCAGACCCAGGAGGACCCAGGCAGAAAGAAGGCCCCATATGGGTTGTCCTGTCCCTTCTGCTTGAGTCCATGAGTGGGCAGCAGCAGGCACAAGGCTTGGCTGTGTCTAGCCAAGAAGCTGCAAGGCCAGCAGCAGGCCCCTGGCCTGGAAGCTGCTGCTGAGGTGACTTGTGTCTGGTTGGCTGAGGCCACAAGGAGCCTGCTGGGTTGGGATGCCTACTTCAGGAGGGGTTTCCACCTTGATGGAGCTTTCTTTGGTAGTAGGAAAGAGCAGGAGAGAAAAAGTTGCCACAAAGTGTGGCCTGGAGGTTGGCGCTGGCCTTGATGAGGAAGAAATGTCTCTCAAAAGGTCGTGCTGTAGTGCCACAGGTCACCCTTTGATCAGACCCTGGCTTTGTCTTTCAAGGAACAGCTGGTGAGGGTTTACGAGACATGGGAGAAAGCAAGGGATGACAGCAAAGTGGTGAACAGTGATGAGTGTATGAAGAGTTCAAGGAAATAGGAAAAATTGTGGGACAGCATAGGAAAAGCTACAGAGGAGAAGGCAGAGGGTGCTGGCAAGAACGGAAGGTCCCAACAGCCCTGAAGGTTTTGTCGTCTTGGCTAGAGCTTATGAGGAGAGATGTTATACTCGTTGCAATGGGGCTTCATTGATTCCTTGCAACCCTGTGCAGCACCTCAGAGGTGTCATAGCAGTGTTCTTCTCATGGTATCACACTGCCCACCACAGCCCACAGACCCCAGCAAGAGCCTTGCGCCAGACATAGGGGTGCAGGATCTCCCCTCCCAGTGTCTTGGGCCAACCCTTGGCCCTTCTGCATCACCAAAACCAACCAAGACTTTTCTCAGCACAGTGCTTTGCCTGCCTGTAACCATGGCCTCCAATTATCTGCCCTAACAAGGCCCTGGGGAGGCTTTGTTAGTAACAGCTCTCAGTGGGGCCCATTAATACTCCAAGTTACTTCAACTTTTCCTTCTGACTTTACTTTCTCTAGCAGTTGCATCATTCACCTCTCAGTACCTGAGCTTCATAGACTGAACACCAAAATCCACCATGGAACTCATTAAAATGCAGAAACTCCTAACATCTCTTTGATAGTTTTCTTCAAGCCTTCACGCCTTGTGCAGCTAATTGCAGAGCTTGCAAGATGTAGTTAAGGAAGAAGATTTCAAAGAGCAACCAATAAATAGATTTTCTTGTTTCAAAGGCTGAATTTTGCTGCATTTCAGTTTTGAACATCATTCTCCTATTGCTATTGATCCAGGGTGACTTCTTTGGAGACCTTCATTGGGAGGAAGAGCAGAGTGTGCTGGTCTGACACCTCCACTGCCAGCAGTGGTCTTTGTCCCTGTAAATGCAGCCCAGCAAAGCACATGAAACCCTTTCTAAGACATGTAAGGGGTTCCTTAAGAAAATAAATAAATAAATAAATAAATAAAAATAGAAAATAAAATAAAATAAAATAAAATAAAATAAAATAAAATAAAATAAAATAAAATAAAATAGTAAAATAAAGTAAAAGTTTAAATGACCATTGGATCCTGAGAAATTCAGCCTGAATTTCAGTAGACACCTGGACATCCATGGACTATCTTGGATCATCTGTGGAAAACTCAGAGTGAAAAATAAATATGTCTTTATTGGCTGTAGATGTACCCATGACCCTGGCCTCATTGGGGAAATTGTCCCCTTCCAGACACAGAATCCTCAGTTGAGTAAAGTGAAAAGACCTGCCATGTCAATGGAGTAGGGCAAAATCCTACTTCCTGTGCTATAGATGCAGAAGGCAAAAAGAATTGCATTGTGCCTGACACTACTCTGGGACGTGTAACCCAGGTCAGGCAACTTTACCTTAGTGCTGACAAGTCCATCGCTAAACCATGCTCCCAAGCTCTACATCTACCCCTTGGCTCTCCAGTCGATGACCCAGCTCATGGATGGCAATCAGGGAGTCTCGGTTAGTGCAACGCTGCCTCAGGTGTGCCACCATGGTAGCCATTGGCACCTGCTGTTCTTCAGCCCTCAGCAAACCCCCAACAGAAGGATTCTGTGGAAGGCCAAGCAAGGTAGACTCCAAGACAGTTAACTGTTGGGATCCCCCTGTCACTCCAGAAACACAGGTGGGTTCCACCTCTTTCTAGCTTGATGGCATTAGGGTACACTGTGCACCGGTGTCCAGTAGAGCCTGATACATTTGTGGGTCTGATGTGCCAGGCCATTAAATATACCCAGTCCAATAAGCCTGATTCTCCCTTTCCTCCCTGCTTCCCCCTGGCTTGAAGCAGGACATTTCTAGTCCTGCTCATAGTATTCATTACTGTGTCTGGTAGATGGCCCAATGGAAACACGTGCCGCCATAGCACAGTATTCCATGGGGCAAGGGAATGGAGCCGACAGTCAAGGGACACATTTGGGTGTGGAAGGTGGGGCCCAGCAGAGAGAAGGAGTCAAGAAAGTGAGCTGGGGGAGGCCAGGAGAACCAGTCCAAGGGGTGGTGCTGCTTGTGAGGACACATTTGTGGCAGCAGCCTGAGTGGGCAGCAGCTGTGCGCAGGCGAGGGGAGGCCAGGAAGCGCATGGCAAGAGTGCTCCTGCCAGCAGAGCCAAGGCCGGGGCCGAGCCCAAGGGCAGAGGCAGGCCCAGGGCAGGGGGCTGCAAGGGCCATGCTGAGCTCCCTGCCCCTGCAGCAGCCGCCCTGGCCCTCGGCCTCCTCTCCCCTACCCCTGCAGCTCTGGGCTCCCTTGGCGCAGCCCTGGCTCTGCAGCACCAAGCCCTGCTGGGAGCCCTCACCTGAATGCTGCCACCGCTCCCTGATGCTGCTGTTGCCCTTTGCCGGACACTGCCCAGCCCAGCCCAGCTCCTGCCCACCTCTCCCCAGCTCCCTGCCCTCTCCCCAGCCCAGCAGCCCAGGCTGTGCTGGCCCCAGGGCAGTGCCCAGTGCAGGCTGCTGCAGGGCTCTGGGCACGGCCACCACAGCCCCAGCCCCTCGCAAGGCACCGCAGCTGCTGGCACAAAGGCAGCTCTGGGCCTCTTTAGTGTCTCCTGGGCTGGGGCGAACTATGGTGATGCTGGTCCATTATGCTGCCAGTCCATTAAGCTTTTCCTGCGATACTCATTGGCTCTAGTCCTGGAAGCAGCATTGGAAGAGGCCTCCAGGTTTCTGGGTTTTCCGTGAGCAGCCCCTTGTATTATTGTTGTGCTAGCAGGGAGGCCAGCAGTGACCCAGGGCTGCACAGTGCCTGCTGCTGCCTGCAGGGATTGGGATGCCACTGCAGAGACAACAGGACTGTCACCAAGGTAGTCAAGATCTCAGGGCTAACCCAAACACAGGAGCACAAGAGAACAAACTGGAGGCCAAAAGAGAGCAGCAGTGAAAAGCCACTTCCTCCTGCTGGCCATGGCCATGGCTCCAGGGAAGCAGCAGGCCCGACCCGAAGGCAGCAGTGAGGCAGAGCCGGGGCTGCTCCTGCATGTGTCAGCTGGGCTCTTGGCCCTGAGCCCCTCCTGCAGGCTGGGGCTGCACTCCCACAGCTCCAGAGTAGATGGGAAGAGATGGCAGCTCAGACCAGTGAGGTTCTCATGCATTTTTTTATTGTCTATATCTACTGAGGAAGCCCAGTTCTATGGGTAAATTAGATAACCTGATCAAAGTAAATAAAATAATAAACAGGCAGGCTGCTAAGATTAATATTTAACTCAAAATGTTATCATATATTTGCTAAACTAGTTCTAAATTATATTAGAAATGAAAGATTATCTCAACTCTTTTTGGATATGCTAGAAGAATGGATAAATTGATGAGACCTTTAGTGATGCTTTAACAAATGTTTAAATTCTTTGTTTATAACATCCTTCAATTCCTGGTTCCTCATGCTGTAGATGAGGGGGTTCACTGCTGGAGGCACCACCGAGTATAAAAATGACACCACCAGGTCCAGGGATGGGAACGAGTTTGAAGGGCGCTTCAGGGAGGCAGACGTGCCAGTGCTGACAAAAAGGGAGACCACGGCCAGGTGAGGGAGGCACGTGGACAAGGCTTTGTGCTGGCCCTGTTCAGAGGGCATCCTCAGCACTGCCCTGAAGATCTCCACATAGGACAGCACAATGAAAACAAAGCAACCAAGGACTAAAGAAACATTAAACACAAGTGCCCCAACTTCCCTGAGGTAGGCATCTGAGCAGGAGAGCTTGAGGATCTGGGGGATCTCACAGAAGAACTGGTCCACAGCATTGCCATGGTAGAGGGGCAGGGAAAATGTGTTGGCTGTGTGCAGGACAGCATTGAGAAAGCCACTGCCCCAGGCAGCTGCTGCCATCTGGGCACAAGCTCTGCTGCCCACGAGGCTCCCGTAGTGCAGGGGCTTGCAGATGGCAACGTAGCGGTCGTAGGCCATGACGGTGAGAAGGGAATACTCTGCTCCAATCATAAAAACAAAAAAGAAGACCTGTGCAGCATCCTTGATAGGAGATGGCCCTGGTGTCCCACAGGGCATTGGCCATGGCTTTGGGCAGAGTGGTGGAGATGCAGCCCAGGTCAAGGAGGGTGAGGTTGAGCAGGAAGAAGTACATGGGGGTGTGGAGGCTGTGGTGGCAGGCTACGGCACTGAGGATGAGGCCGTTGCCCAGGAGGGCAGCCAGGTAGATGCCCAGGAAGAGCGCGAAGTGCAGGAGCTGCAGCTCGCGCGTCTCTGCAAATGCCAGCAGAAGGAACTCAGTGATGGAGCTGCTGTTGGGCATTTGCTCTTTCTGGCCATGGATTCCTGCCCAAGGATGAAAAAAAGCTTTAATAAATAAGAAGACATACCTCGGATAAACTTCTAACATTTCTCACATAACTGCCCTGAAAACCCTTTCAGTCAGGCTTTTAGCAGCTCCCTTTCATATGCTCTTCTTGATGCTGCCTGAGGGTGTCCCTGGGAGAAAGGGACCCTGCTCTGAGCGAGGAGTCAGTCCTGCCCCACAACCAGAGGTAAAGAGGAAAATGGGGTATTCTCAGATTCAATCCGCTGATAATAAAGAGCTTTTCAGTTTTGTTGCTCCCAATTCACCCAACTGCGGAGCAGGGCTACGGGAATTTATTTTTGTATTTTCTGTCTAACTGCTTACCTGACCCTGTTTTCTAAGGCATAAATCCTGGGCATTTCAAATGAAAACTTGTGGAGCCTCAGATGAAAGAGTCCCTTGGGCTCCCTTGAGGTGTCCCCAAGGCCTCAGGGCTGACAGCTCCTGAAGGCAGCAGGGTCTCTGCTGGGGTGTGCTCACTGAGGCAGACTGAACTGATCATCTACTGCTCCTCTCTGAACACAAGATTTTTAGAAGTGTGATTTGTGCTGTTGGACTGTGGTTGTCAAACATGTTGTGCTTTAACCTGGCAGGCAGCTCAGCACCACACAGCTGTTAGCTCACACCAACCCCCCCACATGCTTATCGGTTGAGGTCAGGGCAGTTGAAAGGACTGAAATGGTAGAGAAAGAATTATAATAGCAATTATTTTTAGTACTTTTATTGTTATGTAGAAAGCAAGCTATGCACAGTGCAATTGCTCATTACTGACTGATGTCCAGCCTGTCCCCAACTGGTAGAACATTGTGGTAACCATCTGCACCTGTTCTTCTTTGACCTTCATCAAGTCCACAAATGGAAGGGTCCTCCCAGGGACTGGGAAAGGTAGACAGCTCTTTAACATCCTCTCTCTCGAAGGCAGCTATCCCGAAACCCCACCTGTACCCTTTTGGATCTTGGAAGTACCCTCTCGTGGGGAAGTTTATGTCAAGGTTTCATAGATCAACATTCTTCTCCCTCCTTTCTTTTCTGGGCAGTAGTTGGCAGTAGTTCTTTTCCATTCTCAGAAGCCTGATTTTCACACCCTCTGTTTTCTCCTGCATGTAGAGGCAGTTGAACCTGGCACAGGTTGGTGCTCTAGCCTAGCAAGAGCAGACCTGGGGGGTCTGGTCTAGTCTGGGGCCTGTCCCAGGGTCTGGAGTGGCTGCGGGACATGTCAGAGGTGTTGGAGTAGCTGCAGGGCCTGTCCCAGGGCTTGGAGTGGCACTGACTGAAGCTCTCTTTGGAATTCCCTTTGGAATTGCCAAGGTGATAACCTCTCCTTTTCAAGCACTTCTGCAATTTTTAAGGATTCTGCATGTGCTCAGGGGGGAAGTTCCAAAGCACTGGAGGTGCCCACTGCTCTAGGTGCCTGCCCAGATCCTCCCATGCTCCCTGCCACTCCTAACTCTCTGGCCTTGGGGCAGGTCTCTGGAGGGCATTCTTCAAGAGTTGTTTATCCTTAAACAACAGTTGAACCACATTCAGGAGACATCACAGTAGGACCATCCCATGGATATCCAAAGCTTTGTAGAGGTAGTGTAATTAGCCTGGAGGAGAAGGGTGAGGTGAAGGAGAAAGAGAGAGTGAAGAAGTGGAGAAGTGTCCCTCCTTTTTCTCCCCCTAGATTGGCTCCTTAAAACAAAAAGGCCAAGAGTGTAATTCTTAATATTTTCTGAGTGATGGTTCCTGAGGAATGGACGTGATGGCAATGCTCAGTACAAAGAACAGATTTGTCACATGACCAGTAATTTTATAGACTCATAAGCCAGTGCTACACAACATAGTAAAATAACTTTAAACCAGCCCCAGAAATGAGAAACAGCACAACGGGAACACATGCAGCAAGTAATGTGCTATACAACACATTTCTGAAAACAAGCCCAACAGACCTGAGATCCAAAATGTCGACCTTGTGATCAGCAACTATTAAACTGGTCTAATGCTTATAACATTTTAACTTTAGCACTCTGTGGTAAGATCTGTCCTTATCTCTACCCTTCCTGCCCCGCACTGGGCACCAAAAAGACTTGTGGTTTAACGCGGCAGTTCAAGTACATGGAATTATTTGAAGAGGTCCAGAGAAGAGCCACAAAGGCGATCAAGGGGCTGGAGCACTTCTGCTATGAAGGCACGCTGAGAGAACTGGCACTACTCAGCAGCGGAGAAACCTTAGAGCAACCTTCCAGTGCTTAGAGAGGACTTACAGGAAAGCTGGGGAAACAGTCTTTGTCTAGGAGTGGAGTGATAGGACAAGGAGTAATGACTTCAAACTAGAAGAGGGCAGGTTTAAATTAGATATATGGAAGAAATTCTTTCCTCTGAGGATGGCGAGGCACTGGAACAGGTTTCCTGGAAAAGCTGTGAATGTCCCATCCCTGGAAGTGTTCAAGGAGAGGTTGAAATGAGTTTTGAGCAAGCAGGTCTAGTAGGAGGATGGTTGGAATAAGAGGATCTTTAAGATCCCTTCCAACCCAAACCATTCTATGATTCTATGATCCCATGTTTCTATGATTATCTGTGACACTGCTACCATTGTCCTTCTGCAGCCCATAATGTCTCTCCTCAGAGATTTTAACCAAGATTTTTGGTTAGTCCAGCTGGCATCTTGTTACAAGTGGTGTCCCCCTGGGGTCGGTACTGAGACCTATCTTGTTTCATGTCTTTATTGATGACCTAGATGAGGGGATTGAGTGTACCCTCAGTAAATCTGCAGATGACACCAAGCTCGGAGGTTGTGACGATCTGCGTGAGGATCTGTAGGTGGCCCTTGTTTAGCATGACGTCAGAAGGTATGGAATACCCCTTTGGCCACTTTGGGTCAGTTGTCCTGGGTCTGTCCCCTCCCAGCTCCCACTACACCCCCAGCCTGCCCGTTGGCAGGACAGAGTGAGAAGCTGTGACGGCCTTGGCTTGGTGTAAGCACTGCTCTGCAACAATTAAACATCACTGTGTTATCAGCACTCTTCTGTTCCTAAGCCAAAACACAGCATTCTACCAGCTACTAGGAAGAAAATTACCTCTGTCCTAACTGAAACCAGGACATATATCCACCCCTTATACCACATAATTTATGTTATGCTAACATTACAATCCCTACAAGACGACATCCTGCTGCTGGCCATGGCCATGGCTCCAGGGAAGCAGCAGCCCCGACCCGAAGGCAGCAGAGAGGCAGATCCCAGCGGGCAGTGAGGGGCAGCCCCGAGGGCCACCGGGGTTGCTCCTGCATGTGGCAGCTGGGCTCTTGGCCCTGAGCCCCTCCAGAGGAGATCAAAAGAGAGGGATACTGACACCAATGACTTTCTGATGGCTTCTTTATTGTTTTTATTTACACTGGAGGACTAGTACTATGGGTAGATTAGATGATTTGGTAAAAGTAAATAAATTAATTAACAGGCAGGATGCTAAGAATGATATTAGTGAAATAATGATAAAAATAAAATGACATCACAGAATCACAGAATTTCTAGGTTGGAAGAGACCTCAAGATCATCGAGTCCAACCTCTGACCTAACACTAACGGTCCCCACTAAACCATATCCCTAAGCTCTACATCTAAACATCTTTTGAAGACTTCCAAGGATGGTGACTCCACCACTTCCCTGGGCAGCCTGTTCCAATGTCTAACAACCCTTTCAGTAAAGAAGTTCTTCCTAACATCCATGAATAACAATATTTTCAAATAATTATGATTATATATTATAAATACATTATTGATGCTTAAGAAGCATGTATAGGAACAGTCTCTTCACTCCATACTTTAGGTCCTTGTTTCTCATGCTGTAGATGAGGGGGTTCAGTGCTGGAGGTACCACTGAGTACAGAAATGCCACCACCAGGTCGACGGTTGGGGAGAAGACAGAGGGGGGCTTCAGGTAGGCAAACATGCCAGTGCTAACCATCAGGGAGACCACGGCCAGGTGAGGGAGGCACGTGGAAAAGGCTTTGTGCTTGCTCTGCTCAGAGGGCATCCTCAGCACTGCCTTGAAGATCTGCACATAGGACAACACAATGAAAACGAAGCAACCAAAGCCTAAAAAAACACTAAACACAAGAGACAAAATTTCCCTGAGGTAGGCATGTGAGCAGGAGAGCTTGAGGATCTGGGGGATCTCACAGAAGAACTGGTCCACAGCATTGCCTCGGCAGAGGGGCAGGGAAAATGTGTTGGCCGTGTGCAGGACAGCATCGAGAAAGCCACTGGCCCAGGCAGCTGCTGCCATCTGGACACAAGCTCTGCTGCCCACGAGGCTCCCGTAGTGCAGGGGCTTGCAGATGGCAACGTAGCGGTCGTAGGCCATGACTGTGAGAAGGGAATACTCTGCTCCAATCAGAAAAATTAAAAGGAAGACCTGTGCAACACATCCTTGATAGGAGATGGCCCTGGTGTCCCAGAGGGCATTTGCCATGGCTTTGGGCAGAGTGGTGGAGATGCAGCCCAGGTCAAGGAGGGCGAGGTTGAGCAGGAAGAAGTACATGGGGGTGTGGAGGCGGTGGTGGCAGGCTATGGCGCTGAGGATGAGGCCGTTGCCCAGGAGGGCAGCCAGGTAGATGCCCAGGAAGAGCGCGAAGTGCAGGAGCTGCAGCTCGCGCGTGTCTGCGAATGCCAGCAGGAGGAACTCGCTCACAGAGGTGATGTTGAGCATTTTCTGACATTCTCTGTTTGGGAGAAAAAATTATAGCAAAGTTAGAACTGATTTGGATGAGGAAAACCTATTACAAGTCTTAGAGAACCCCCAAACAGAGCCTCTCTCTTTGCAGCAGAACCTTTCTGCAGCTCTCCTGCTTGAGCTGTGGCTGGTGCTGGCTGAGAGTGGCACTGGGAGCAGGGGCCACTATGGGCTGCAGAGGAGTCCTACCTGCAGCAGAAGGGAATCAGGAACATGGGGGAAACTCAAGTTCAGTCCACTTGTCAAGTCAATAAGTTTGCAGAATTTTCTTGCAAACAACTCATCTGAATGCAGAGCAGAGCTGCGGTGTTTTGCTTGCTTTAATGTTATTCGCTTGCCCCTGTAACGCTTAGGTGAATTATTGGATGGTTGAATGCTGTGACTTTTCATGTGTGCTTCTGGTCAAATCCTGCGGATGCCAGGAGGCAAAAGGACTGTCCCTTGGTGAAGACTGAGCAGAGCAGATCTGCCTAGCAGTGAGCTTGGGCACGAGAAGAAACTGGAGACAGCTGAGAGCAGAGAAGCCTGACTCAAAAGGCAGATGGACAGAATCCTCACCTTATCTCCAGGTGTGTGATCAAGATCTCAGCTCTTCCTTCCTAGCCAGGGCTGCAGAAGCCTCAAACCAGCTGCCCACAGACAGCCATCCAGAAGCACGGACATGGCCTTAGCAAGGAGGTGTCTTCTCATTCAGGCAGCTGGATAACAAAAGGATGCCACGAGGGAGCTGCATCCTGCGGGAGAGCAGCCAGCAGCCCAGGAGGATACCCCACAGACAGAGCTGGATATCTGCAAGCTTGTGTGTGCCAGTATCCTAGCTGCACTCCTGCAGTGTTCTAGCCACCCCTGTCTTATCTGACCAGGGGTAGCTAGGTTATAACACTCCAAGGGGCTTCTGCCAGACTTCCTCACCTCGCACTGCAACCCAGCAGGACTCTCAAAGCCTACTGCATTGCCCACTGCCCTCCCAGAAACAAGACCCAGCAGGAGACCCTTCCAGGACCTGCAGCTGCATGGCCCTGCAGCCAGACCCTTACCTTGTCAAGGGCTTTGCAGGTTTCCCCTGCAGGCAGCTCTCAGCATCCTCCCGCTGCCAACTGCCTTCAGCCCCTCTCTCCTTTTCTTCTCTCTGTGTCTGTGCCTCTGTGTCTCTTTCCTGCTGCGCTATGCAGAGGAGTTGCTCCTGGGAACAGCTGTCTCTCTGCTTCATGGGACTTTCTCAAATGTGTTTTCTCATGTCCCAGGAGCCCGGCCCAGCTCAGCACCAGAGGCCTATCCCAAGGTATTATAATCACCACTCTGGTGGCTTTGCTGATGAGCCCACGAGAAGTCAATTAGGATCTGGTGCTTTAATGGTTATCTGTCTCCTCAAAAGCTTTAGTGGCAGAGACAATAGCCATAGCCATGGACCCAAATATCTCATAAGTCAGCTCTGTAGGAAGCTGGCCTGGTTCCTGGTGATAAGGCACAACTGCTCGTATGGCATCCTTGTAGTGGAAACCACTCCTGAAGTAGGCATCCCAGCCCAGCAGGCTCCTTGCGGCCTCTCAGCCAAGCAGACACAAGTCACCTCAACAGCAGCTTCCAAGCCAGGGGCCTGCTGCTGGCCTTGCAGCTTCTTGTGGAGACACAACCAAGCCTTGTGCCTGCTGCTGTGCACTCATGGACTCAAGCAGAAGGGACAGGACAACCCATCTGGGGGCCTTCTTTCTGCCTGGGTCCTCCTGGCTCTGGAGGAAGAGGGGATCCCCCAGTCAGCATGCCAAGCAGGTGCCTTCTGCTGGCCTAGCAGGGCCACTGCCAGATGTCAGCCCAAAAGTGCAGCTCCCAGGGAGAAGCCAAGGATGACCTGCCACCTCCAGACACAAGTGACCTCCCAGTCCCTTTCTGTGACACGTTCCTGCTGCTGCCCTATCAAGTACAGAGGCAGAAGTGACCTCACAGTCCCTTCCACAGTCACATTCCTCCTGCTGGGGCAGGAGATCCTGACGCAGAGCTCTGTTGTGTCCTTCTCTGGACACGTTCCAGGACCTCAATGTCCTTCTTGTAATGAGGGGCCCAAAACTGAACACAGTGCTTGAGGTGTGGCCTCACCAGAGCCGAGTCCAGGGGGATCATCACCTCCCTGCTCCTGCTGGCTCTATTGTTTCTAGTACAGGCCAGGATGCCCTTGGCCTTCTTGGCCACCTGGGCACATGGCTGGCTCATGTTCAGCCAAGCATCCACTCCCAGGTCCTGTTCCTCTTCACAGTCTTCTAGCCACTCTGCCCCAAGCCTATAGCATTGCATGGAGTTATTGTGGCCAAAGTGCAGGACCCTGAACTTAGCCTTGTTGAACCTCATCCCATTCACCTCAACACAGTAATCCAGCCTATCTAGGTTCCTCTGAAGGGCCACCTACAGATCCTCAGACAGATCAACACTTCCTCTCAACTTGGTGTCATCTGCAGACTTACTGAGGGTACACTCAATCCCCTCATCTAGGTCATCAATAAAGACATTAAACAAGATAGATCCCAGTACCAATCCCTGGGGGACACCACTTGTAACAGGATGCCAGCTGGACTAACCAAAAATATTGGTTAAAAGCTCTGAGGAGGGCTTTAAGGACTTTGTATGGACAGCAAAGTCCATACAAAGTTACTGTACTGGGTCTGGCTGGGATGTTAATTTTCCCTACAGCAGCCCATACAATGCTGGCCTCTGCACGTGGAGCTAGAACAGCAGTGGGATCACACCAGTGTTGTGTCTCCTGCTGAGCAGTGCTCGCTCAGCATCAGGACTCTCTCTAACCCTCCCAGGGGGTCGGTAAAAAAGTGTGGGAAGTACATTTGTGGGAAGTAGAGAGCGATTTCTTTCCTCTGCACTTCCACATAGGCTTTATTTGTTTTGTTTGTCTGTTTGTGTTTCCCTTTCCCCCTGCCTTTTCCCCTTCTTTTTCCCTTTAGTTAAATTATTTACTTCATAATAATCTTTCTCTATTAATAATAATAATGACTATTTTTTCCCCTTTAATTAAATTTTTTATATCTGAAAAATTTAATCGTGAGTTGTTCTTTACTTTACTTCTTCCCATTTTCATCTAAGTGAGTGAGAGAGCGGTTGTGGTGTTTAGTTGTCTAGCACGGTAACACCTCCACACTCCTGCCCCAGCAGGAGGAATGTGACTGTGGCAGGGACTGTGAGGTCACTTCTGTCTCTGCACTTGATAGGGCAGCAGCAGGAATGTGTCACGCAAAGTGACTGTGAGGTCACTTGTGCCCCACTCCCCAGGCCAGCACAAGAGGCCTGGCCCAGCCACAGAGCAGCCTGCCCCAAGCAGGGGCCTGCACGAAGAGCTTTCCCTTTGCCCTTTCCCCATCAGTGCAGGCCCAGCAATGCGGTTCTGCTCTTCCCCAGGGCCATCCCTGCTCCCAGAGAGCCTTGCCCAGGGCAGTGTGTCCGTGCTGGCCTGGCCAGCCATTGTAGCTTCCTGCCCTGTGCTCTCCACAGGGCCCTGAGCTGGCGGTGCTGCTGTGAGAGCCAGGGGCTTTAGTGACCCAGGACCCTGTGGGTCTTCACCCTGCCCGTGCTGCTCAGGTTGGGCAGCAGACCCAACTCCATGGGGATCTCTGCTGCTGAGCCCCTTTCCATCTGCCCTGATGGCTCAGCAGCACAGGGCAGTGCTGGGCAGGGCCATGGGGTGTGTCTGAGGGCACAAAGGGCAGGCGAGTGCTGCACCAGACCTGGCCCAGGAGCCTACAAGAGGGTCTCCACTGTTGCTTTGCAGTCTTATGGGTCTTCACCTGCTGGCTCTCCACCATGTCTTCTGGCATTGCAGAGCCCTCCTTTAGACCATTGAATCCTCAGATTCCCCTTTTCCTTTACCAGACCCTTCTTTGGATACTCATTTTATGAGGTTCTAATCACTACCCACTGAGCATTGTCACTGCAGATCCCCTGACATCTCCTGGAAGCTCCAGATTCCTCTCCAGGCTGGAATCTGCCATCTGCCCCACTGCAGGGGGTGCAGTTCCATGCAGATGAGTTTAAAATCAGTTGTCATCTCCTTAGGGAAGCTCTGCCATAATAGAAGCTCTTAGTCCTGCCCTTGGATCCTCAGGGACCACCCTGGGACTTTCAGCCTGTGTCCCTCACTTCATGACGAATCCCCAGAAAACAAAAGAGCAGGGAGCAACTCATGGCTGTGTTCCTGATAGCACATCTGGAAGAGGTGTCCAGGCTTCTGGGTTTGCCCTGAACAGCCCCATTCGTTACTGTGCTGCTAGCAGGGAGGCAGCTGTGACCCAGGCCTGCACAGTGCCTGCTGCTGCCTGCAGGGACAGGGATGCCACTGTAGAAACAACAGGACTGTCAATGAGGCATATGAGACCTCAAGACTAACACAGATACAAGGGCACAAGAAAGAAATGAGGAAACAAAAAGAAAGAAGCGGTGAAAGGGCTACATCCTGCTGCTGGCCATGGCCATGGCTCCAGGGAAGCAGCAGCCCTGACCCGAAGGCAGCAGAGAGGCAGAGCCCAGTGGGCAGTGAGGGGCAGCCACGAGGGCCACCGGGGCTGCTTCTGCATGTGGCAGCTGGGCTCTTGGCCCTCAGCTCCTCCTACATGCTGGGGCGGCTCCCCCAGCTCCAGAGGAGATGGGAAGAGAGGGGACCTGAGTGAAATAAACTTATGACTTCCTTATTGGGTGTAACTATACAGGAAACTGCCATGTTTCCTGTAAAAGAGTAACAAGTAAATGATTAACAAGTAGGAGGATAAAAAATATATTAGATATATAAGAAAAAATATCTTCTGAATATAATAATACAGACAAATATTAAGAGAAAAAGTCTTCCTTTTTTGAGGAAATATGGGAGTTTTGATTTTATGCATAATATTATATGTGAATATATTGAAGAATTGCGTATTCTAGCACTGTCCTCACTGAATTCCTTAGTTCCTTGTTCCTTATGCTGTAGATGAGAGGGTTCACTGCTGGAGGTACAACTGAGTAGAGAACTGCCATCACCAGGTCCAGGGTAGGGAAGGAGATGGAGGCAGGCTTCAGGTAGGAAAACATGCCAGTGCTCACCATCAGGGAGACAACAGCCATGTGCGGGAGGCACGTGGAGAATGCTTTGTGCTGGCCCTGCTCAGAGGGTATCCTTAGCACTGCCCTGAAGATGTGAATATAGGAAATAATAATGAAAATAGAACAACCAAATAACACAGAAATACTAAATACAACTACTCCAGCTCCCCTAAGGTAGACATCTGAGCAGGAGAGCTTGAGGATCTGGGGGATCTCACAGAAGAACTGCTCCACAGCATTGCCTTGGCAGAGGGGAAGGGAAAATGTATTGGTCGTGTGCAGGACAGCATTGAGAAAGCCACTGCCCCAGGCAGCTGCTGCCATCTGGGCACAAGCTCTGCTGCCCAGGAGGCTCCCGTAGTGCAGGGGCTTGCAGATGGCAACGTAGCGGTCGTAGGCCATGACGGTGAGAAGGGAATACTCTGCTCCAATGAAGAAGACTATAAAGAAGACCTGTGCAGCACATCCTTGATAGGAGATGGCCCTGGTGTCCCAGAGGGCATTGGCCATGGCTTTGGGCAGAGTGGTGGAGATGCAGCCCAGGTCGAGGAGGGCAAGGCTGAAAAGGAAGAAGTACATGGGGGTGTGCAGGCGGTCGTCGCAGGCTATGGCTGTGAGGATGAGACCGTTGCCCAGGAGGGCAGCCAGGTAGATGCCCAGGAAGAGCGCGAAGTGCAGCAGCTGCAGCTCGCGCCTGTCTGCAAATGCCAGCAGCAGGAACTCAGTGACTGAGCTGCTGTTGGACATCTGTTATTTCTGTGAAGTGGTCCTGCACAAAGAGAAAGAATAGTAGTAATGTACAGCAGACTTATCAGAGGAAAATTCAATGTTTTCGTTTAAAACCATCAAACAGATTGTCCACTTGCAGGCAGTTATTTTGAAGGTCCCTTTAATGACTTCCAGCTGATACTGAGTCTCTCTGGGAGAAGAGTGTTCTTCTGTGGGCAATGGAAGAATCAGTCCTGCACTACAGCTCAAGGTAGCAACATGGTAGGAACATGGGGCAGTCTCAGATTCACTTAAGTTCATATCAGATTTCCCCAGTTTTGCTCAAAGTTCATCACAGAGCAGACACATGGAGATTTATGTATTTATTTGTTTATTTGTTTGTTTGATTTGTACTCTTTGTTCAGCTGCTCCACCACATCTGAGGAGTCCTAAGGCATAAATCCTGGGCATTCAGCTGCACTCCAAGTGAAACCTTGTAGATCTTCAGAGTCACAGATACTGCATTTTAGAGCAGAGTGCCTTTCAGAGAGGAGAGCCAGTCAATCCATCAGTTCTGGTCTCAGTTGCCCTGTGTTGGCCGGTCTTTGAGCTACAGGACAATTCTCCTCCTATGTTCCTGGAGTCATAGAATCATAGAAAATCCTGACATGGAAGAGTTGCACAAGGACCATCAGATCCCACCCCTGAATCTGTACATGACCACCCAAAAATCAGTCCATATGCCTGAGGGGGTTGCCCAAATGTTTGAATTCTGACCACTTCCCTGTGGTGCCTGTTCCAGTGCCTACAGAACCTGGACACTGCTGAGTTTTTCTAAAACAGAAATCCTGGGCATTCCCCCTGCACTTGAAGGGAAACTTTGTGTCTGCTCAGAGAAAAAGAGACTGTCCCTAGAGTGCAGAGTGTCCTTTAGTGAGGACAGACAATCTGTCCATCAGTGCTGGTCTCAGCCGCCCTGTGAGAGCTGCAGGAAAGTTGGACTCAGTTGTTCATCTGAAAGGAACCTGAACACTGCTGAGAGCAGAGGAATCCAGGCTCAAAGTGCCCATCTCCACACCCCTCACCCTGTCCCTCCACTCAAGCACACCGAGGGCTCATGCCATGGGCATGTGAAACCCCCATCCCCAGCCAGCCTGGGAACAAGACCAGCAGCAGCACGGCCAGCTGGAGAAGCCAGGAGGAATGCCAGCGTGCTGCTGCCAGGGGAGGCAAGGCCAGGGAGGGACAGACGGACACTCAGCAGACCCTCCTGTGCTGCAGCTCTGCCTGACAGGAGGCAGCTCATGCTAGGGACATTGGGAGCTTGAGGACAGAGGCTGTGCTGGTGGGAGAGGAGAACAGGGGGTGTCCCAGGGAAGGCGCCTGCCCTGCAGAGGGTTGCAGGGAGGTGCCTGAGCCCTCCCTCTCACAGCATTTGTGGCAGCAGCTCCCTCTCACCGCCTGCCTAAGTCCCTGCTGCCTTCCTATTTCTTTGCTGGGAGATGGTTCTATGTCCTCACATCTCCTCCCTGTCCATGCTCACAGATCCCATCCATGCTTCCACTGCATTGCAAGATTTGGAAAGCACATAAACTAAAAAAGCCTTCCTCTTCAGACTAACCAAGCCTCAGATTTCCTCTGGAAATGCACTTTATAAATGCCATTGTGTATAGCACATTATATTCCATATTAAATGTAGATTAAAAGCCATCCTGACAGATGCTATCAGCCATCAGATGTGTGAGCTGTAGAAGACCCCTCTGGAAACCCCACCTGCATGGCCCTGCTGTCAGAGCTTCACGGTGTCAAGAGCCTGCAGATGTGTCCTGCCACACGCTGCCCTCTGTTGTTGTGCTCTTCAGTGCCTCCAAACCCTCTCTCCTTCTCTCCTCTCTGTGTGCCAGCTGCGGTCAGAGCCCCCAGCCCTGCTGTGCTGTGCAGAGGAGCTGCTCCTGGGCACAACTGTCTCTCTGCACCAGGGCCCTCTTGCCACAAGCTCTCTCTGTCCCACGAGCCCAGCCCAGCTCAGCAGCACAGCACCAGCCCAAGGCACTGCAATCACCCCTCTGGGGGCTTTGCTGATGAGCCCACGAAACTCAGGCACTCAGAGACAATTGAAGACATCTCTCCAGAAGTCCAAGTCAGAGGCAAGTTTCCTGCAGTGTCCCCCTGAGAGCCAGAACTGACACAGCCTCCCTTGGAGCTCGTTAGAGCAGAACCCTGGAGGCAGTGAGGACAAGGAGACAAAGGCAATGTGAAGGTGACACTGAGGTGTAGGAAAAGTGGATGTGTGTCACCAAGCACAAGGGCCAGGACTTCATCTATCCCATTTTAAGGGAGATCCTTTCTCTTGACAGGTTGCTCAGGGCTCTGTGGGGCATTAGGAGATGGGGATGTGCATGGCCAAGTGCAGGAGAATGGTACGACCCCTGCCTGCTTCATGGGTGGGGGCGAGGAGGCAATGAGGCCCTGGTGCTTTAACGATCAGCTGTCTCCTCATAGGCCTCAGTGACACTGACAACAGCCATAGCCATGGACACAAAGACCTGGGTCCTGTTGGGACTTTCAGTCTTGCCATTCTCATTGCTCCTTTCCACATGAGGATGTCCTCGTGACTCCCAGACATGCACCTCTTTACAAGCTAGTTTTTGGCACTTGTTCGTGTGGTGTCTCAGGGGATCTGAGCTGAGTCTGATAACTCAGATCTTCTTGGTGGCCATACTCCTCGTAAGGCAGCTCTGTAGGAAACTGGCCTGGTTCCTGGTTTTAGGAATGTTTTAACAATCTGTGTCAATAAAGAACACTCCTGTCTGCGTCTGGGCCCTGCACTGGCAATTTAATTCTTGAACCACAGATGCAGTGTGTCCCAGTCTCCCCCTCATTCTAGTCAATTTATCAAGTCTTCAGAAAATACTCTTCAAATTTATGAACCTGTTTGCTTTTGTTATTCCGGACTTCTGTTTCTAACAGTTACAGCCTTTTTTTTGTCTCCTTCGAGATTAATTTAACACTGCTATAGGTGTGACTGTCCCTGTGAATGGCTGGTGAGGAATGTTTTAATTACTTGTAAAGTGTCAATAAGAGAGCTATTTGTGTTTGTATGAAGTCTTTGATGTCTGGGTGTTTTAGAACAACTGATAACAACTAGTGACTGTTATGGGATGCTATGCAAGCCTCTGATATCTGGCCAGGTGGCCAAGAGATTAAGAAGAGAAAAAAAAGAAGCTGAAGGACGGCTGGGAGACAAGACCTGCAGGGGATGTTCTATAAACTTGATACGGTGCCAAAGGAGTACAAAGGGGAAGGATGAGAAAAAAACTTGGAGAGGAAGACTACAAGCCTTCAGCATGAAAGACCCCTAGAGACACCCAGAGGGACCACCGGAGACTGATGCGCATGCTCCAGTAGAAGGGACTGGACCCTGGAAGCTAATTATAATAATCTATTTTTTTAGAAGTAGTAATGAATATGTATTAGTCTAGGAGCATAAAAATCAGCTACTTGATGTAACTGGTGTGTGTCCTGGTGGAGTGGAGACTCCCGGTGCACCCAGCACTGTTTGCTTACCTCTATTCTTTTAATAAATCCTATTTCTTTATTTAATCCTATTTTGAAGACTGAGCCATTTCTAACATGCCCTATCCACTGCAGAGGCAGAAGTGACCTCAGAGTCACTGCCACAGTAACATTCCTCCTGCTGGGCCATGAGATCCTGAGGTAGAGCTGACCTCTCTCTAGGCCCCTACGCACCTGGTTTTCACTTTCTGGGTTAGAGATTAAGCAAAGTTTTAGTGAGAGTGTTTGTTGCTCTGCTTGTGGTGTCAGGTCTGTGGTTAAGTTACGGACAAGCTCTGTGGTTTAGGGTTTTTTTAGGTTTGCCCAGAAGTCTAGGGTTAAATGCAGCATTTTCATTCTAGTGTTAAGGGAAGGCATTAGGATTAGCAAGAGGAAAAAAAGTGATTCCTTTCAGAGTATTTTAGTAGCATTTATGTTTAGAGATTAAAATTACTGGCTCAAGTAAGGTAAGGGCCATACGCGACTGTTTTATATCAAGTCAGTGTTATTGCAGCATCCACGTTACATAATCCCTCTTACTTCTATGAAATCATAAGTTTCTGTTGGCCAAGCTCTTCTTCCCACCCTGTAATCTCACATCTCTCTTGTCCAGGCTGCTCCTGACCTCCCCATATCTTATTGGGATCAGATTTCTGATGACATTCATGATTGCAGAGTATCTGTCTCACCTCTGTTGGCTCCTCCATTCCTGAGAAGGAAGTGGCGTAGCAGTCAGGAGGGAAAAGGACACAAAGGTCTTTAGGATCATCCTGCACGATGTGCCCATCACCTCTGCACCTCCTCAAAGTCACACTTCCTGTCTATAAGTTTTTTTTCACAGATGGCTTTTGTGGATCCAGGGTTATTTTTTTCTCATGCATGTTTCAGTTTTGGATATGTAGAGACGGAATAAGGAAAGCCAAGGCACAGATGGAACTGACCTTCTCAAGGGATGCAAGGAATAATTGGAATGGATTCTATAGATACATTGCTCAGAAAAGAAAGGCCAAGGAGAGTGTACCCTCTCTGATGGATGAGAAGGGTTATCTGGCAATGAGAGACATGGAGAAGGCTGAGGGACTCAGCACCGTCTTTGCCTCAGTCTTCAGTGCCAATCAGGCTTCCCAAGTCTTTCACTTCCCTGAACCCATAGATGGAGGCTGGAGAGCAAATTCCCACCTGCTGTGAGTGAAGAGCAGGTCCAAGACAACCTGATGGAACTCAACAAGTACAAGTCTATGTGGCCTGATGACTTGCATCCCAGGATCCTTAGGGAACTGGCTGATATAGTTGCCAAGCCTCTCCCCATCATACTGGGGGCTGTTCATTCTACAGAAGAGAAAGCTCCAGGGTGACCTCTTTGTAGCCTTTGAGTACTTAAAGGAGGCTTATAAAAAAGACGGAGAGTGGCTCTTTGTCAATTAGAGAATTACAGGAAAAGGGGGAAAGGTTTTAAGGTAAAAGAGGGGAGATTTAGATTAGAGGTTAGGAGGTAATTCTTCACTCAGAGGGAGGTGAGGCACTTGAAGGGGCTACTGAGAGACCTTATAGATGTGCCATCCCTGGATTTGTTCAAGAGCAGGTTAGATGAGGCCCTGGGCAACCTGATCTCAGGGGGGCATCCCTGTCCAAGGCTGGGGGATTGGAACTAGATGATCTTTAAGGTCTCATCCAACATGAGCCATTCTATGGTTCTATGGTCTCACAAACTATACCTCAGAAATGACTCCCATCCCATCAGCTTTCCTGTGGTCTATCACCTGACCAGAACAGAAGGTGCCTTGCCATTTTCAATGCCATGTGCATGCTTCTGGCCTTTACGGTTCCTGTGACACATTCTTCCTGCTGGTCAGGCAGATCCAGAGACAGAAGTGACCTCCCAGCCTCCATCACAGCCACGTACCTCCTGCAGGCCCAGCAGATCCTGAGGCACAGCTGATCCCATCACAGCATTCCCAGCCAGCTCCTCCTTGTGGCCTCTGATCTGATCACATACCTGCCACTTCACATGCCTCTTCCAATGCCATACAACTGCTGCAGGACCTCGCAGTCCATGACCTTCCCCAAGGGGACAAACAGGTGAAGTTAGGGTAGGAGTGGGGTTGAAGCTGAGATGTGCTGTGTGCATGTTGGAGGGCTTTGGGAGTTAGGTGTTCAGGTAAATGTTTAAGAATTACAGGTCACCCTCCAGGTTTAAGGGAATGGTAAGGGCTTCAATGAAGTGTTTGGTGTTCTGCTTACGGATCCTGCTCCAGGTTTAGGATGAGGGAAAGATTTGAGGCTTATAGTTCAGATCTGGGTTAATGGCTAGGTTTAAGGCTGGCATTTCAATCCCTGGTTAGACTTAATCATCCTTCTGCCTGCCCTTCTAGTAGAAAATGGGTTTAATATCTGCCTTTTTAAAGTTCTGAGGAATGTCTTTGATCAATCTGTCATTTCCAAGGTCTTTGGGATAGATCTTATGACAGTGTCAGCAGTTCCACCAACACCTCTCTCACCCTTCCCACACCACCACTAAGCAACTTGAAGACTGACCAGTGGGATGATGAAGGTTTGGAAAAGGGCTTCCTTTAGATCTCTGAGGAGGGCTGTTATGGGCTTCACACAGGAAGTGATGGCAGTATCATAGAAAACAGTGACACTTGTGTGGACAGAAGAGCAGGTGGATAAGGCTTTGGGCCTGCCAACACAGGACACACACACATGAAAACTGCATGAGAGTGAAGAGGAAGATTGGATCCAAACTGCAGATTATGAAAGAAAAGGCCACGAGTATTACCATGGCACTGCAGGACAGCTCCAGCAATGGGGCAGAATCATAGCAGGTGTGAATGACACTGGGGCCACAGAACTGTAGCATGAAGGAGGAGAAATAATTCCTGTACATGAGAGAAATTCTCCTGGTTCAGGTGCAGCTGCCTTCTGGAGTCAGACCTTCCACTTCTCGAGTCTTGCAGAGAATAGGGATGACATACAGCCCAGGGCTGACCTTTGGACATGGTCCCAGCAGGAAGCACTCTGTTCATGCAGAAGGTGCAGCTGATAGTGCTCCCACCTCTGTGAGCAAAGGGGATGCTGTCGACATCCAGGAAGCTGGCCAGCATCTGTCGTGGGGTGGTGGAGCTTTTTGAGAAAGGGAAGCAAATGTTCCATATCCTTCTGAAAGCTGGTATTGCCCTAACCAAAGAAAGGTCAAGGGACCTACGCACGAGATCCTAGTCCGGGTAGGCCAGGATCAGGGGAACTGCTGCATCGAGACAGGCTGGGAGTTGGTCTGTGGGTGATGAGCAATTGTATTGTGCATCATTTGCTTTATACATGTCATCATCATCATCATAAAATGTGTTATTATTTATTGCTATTGTGTCTGTTATTCTTATATTTCATTTTCTGTCCTTCTAACTTGTCTATATTTCGACAAATAAGCTTTTGAGTGGTGGGTGTGAGCTAACATCGTGGTGTTGCTTAGGTGCCCAACAGGTTAAAGCACAACAATTTTGACAACCAAACATTAATAGAAAAAATCACATTTCTAAAATCAGTCTCTCTGCTGTTCAGACAGGAGCAGTCAGTAATAACTTCATTCTGCCTAAAACACCACACCCCAGGAGAGACCCTGCTGCCTTTGGGAGCTGTCAGCCCTGAGGCCTTGGGGACACCTCGAGGAAGCCCAATGGCACAGAGCAAGAGATGCCATGGTCTTCCCTATGCAGGCCCATAGGGAAAACCATACACGCTGTGCTGCTGAGCTGGGCAGGGCTCCTGGGCCCAAGGGGAGCTCCTGGCAAGCGGGCAGCACTGCAGAGAGACAGCTCTGCCTAGGAGCAGCTCCTCTGCACAGCGCAGCAGGGCTGGAGTCTCTGACAGCAGCTGGCCGAGGAGAGGAGAGAAGGAGAGAGGGCTTGGAGGCAGTGAGGAGTGCAACAACAGAGGGCAGCGTGTGGCAGGACACATCTGCATGCTCTTGACACTGTGAGTCTCTGGCAGCAGGGCAATGCAAGAGGGCTTGCCAAAAATGTCTTTTACAGCTGGCACATCCGATGGCTGATAGCATCTGTCAGGATGGTTCACTGTTTTTCTCCAGTGAGGAGTAGCAGATGCTGTAGAGAATGTCATTTATGAGGCAGCATTTCAAGAGAAAGACCACGGCTTTTTTATCTGAAGGGGAAGGCTTTTTTGGACTCTGTGGTTTAAGACTTCTACTGCAAACGTTTTGCAGGTTTCATGGTAATGTGTTCTCAGGATTGTACAGGAGAATGAGTCTACTAGAGCATTGAACTGAGAAATCAGTATGTCAGCAATGAACTTCATAAAGACCCGTCAGCCACCTCGCCTTACAGACTGCACCAACATCATGTCTGTGATCTCAGGTTTTAACTGAGCTGACATAGATCCGGCTCCTTGCAGGGACATAGGCAGGTGGTGAGAGGGAGCTGCTGCTAGAAATGCCATGCGAGGGAGGGTTCAGGCACCTCCGTGCCATCCCCTGCAGGACAGGAGCCTACCCTGGGACACCCCCTGCTCTCCTCTCCCACCAGAACAGCCTCTGCTCTCAAGCCCCTGGTGTCCCCAGCAGGAGCTGCCTCCTCTGCAGGCAGAGCTGTAGCACAGGAGGGTCTGCTGAGTGTCCGTCTGTCCCTCCCTGGCCTTGCCTCCCCTGGCAGCAGCACGCTGGCATTCCTGCTGGCTTCTCCACCTGGCCGTGCTGCTGCTGGTCTTGTTCCCAGGCTGGCTGGGGATGGGGGTTTCACATGCCCACAGAGTGAGCCCTCGGTGTGCTTGGGGGAAGGGGAGTACAGGGACAGAGTGAGGGGTGTGGAGATGGGCACTTTGAGCCTGGATTCTTCTGCCCTCAGAAGTGTTCAGGTTCTTCTCAGGTGAACCTATGAATGCAGTTGTCCTGCAGCTCAAAGAGATGCCAGAACAGGTCAGCACAAACCAGGAAGATCCACAGGATTTTACTTGGAATGCAGGAGAATTGCACAGGATTTCTGCTTTAGAGACTCTCCTCAGGAGTGGTGGGTAAACTAGAACAAAAGACACAATTATAAATCCACCTATGTTCTTTCCTATTGCTATAGGACAAAACTCACTCCTGAATTACCCACAGCAGAATGTCCTCCTACAAGGGAAAGCCTCAGGCAGCATCAATACAGACACAGGAAAGGGATCTGCCAAATGTCTGCGTGTAATTAGGCAAGCGCGTTGGGGAGATATATGAGAAATGGAATTGTTTTTTCTCAGATAACTCTGGTATATTATCACTGTATTTCTGTTCCTTGGGCAGGATCCCATACGCAGAACCAGCAAATGCCCAACAGCAGCTCAGTGAGTGAGTTCCTCCTGCTGGCATTCGCAGACACGCGCGAGCTGCAGCTCCTGCACTTTGCGCTCTTCCTGGGCATCTACCTGGCTGCCCTCCTGGGCAACGGCCTCATCCTCAGCGCCGTAGCCTGCGACCACCGCCTCCACACCCCCATGTACTTCTTCCTGCTCAACCTCGCCCTCCTCGACCTGGGATGCATCTCCACCTCTGCACCCAAAGCCATGGCCAATGCCCTCTGGGACACAAGAGTTATCTCCTATCAAGGTTGTGTTGCACAGGTGTTCTTTTTAGTCTTCTTCTTTGGTTCAGAGTATTCAATTCTCATCACCATGGCCTACGACCGCTACGTTGCCATCTGCAAGCCCCTGCACTACGGGAGCCTCCTGGGCAGCAGAGCTTGTGCCCAGATGGCAGCAGCTGCCTGGGGCAGTGGCTTTCTGTATGCTGTCCTGCACACAGCCAACACATTTTCCCTGCCCCTCTGCCATGGCAATGCTGTGGACCAGTACTTCTGTGAAATCCCACAGATCCTCAAGCTGTCTTGCTCAGATGCCTACCTCAGGGAAGGTCGGCTTCTCATCTTTAGTGCCTGTTTAACCACAGTATGCTTTGTTTTCATTGTGGTGTCCTATGTGCATATCTTCAGGGTGGTACTCAGGATGCCCTCTGACCAGGGATGCCATAAAGCCTTTTCCACATGCCTCCCTCACCTGGCTGTGGTCTCTCTGTTTGTCAGCACTGTCATATTTGCCCATCTTAAACCCCCCTTGATCTCCTCCGCATCCATTGACCTAGTGGTTGCAGTTCTGTACTCATTGGCACCTCCAGCATTGAACCCCTTAATCTACAGCATGAGGAACCAGGAGCTGAAGGATGCTTTGAGGAAACTGATGCATTGATGTCTTTCAAAATCAGGAAATTGCCCTTCGTCTTCCACATATGGCTGATAATGTAATGCATTTCTGGCACAAGGTTTAGTTTGTTGGTTTTTGGACTTTTTTAATACTCCTCAGAGTAGCAGCACCAGGTCAGGGATGTGTGTAATGGGGAATGCATGGGGAAGGGGTTCCACAGTGGCTGTCCAGGCCAGCACCAATGTGCTCACCTGGGAATTGTTCCCTTGGACATGGGATATCCAAGAAGATCAGGGCCCCCTGTGTGTGCAGGGGAGATATGGGAAGGGAAACCCTTTGCTACTGCTGCCAGCAGGCCCATCATACCCATGTAGAGAGATGAACATATGCCAGCACAAAGGCCATCAGCTATTCCTAGAAGTCTCATGAAGGCCAGCAGGGCAGATAGTGTCATGAGGCCAGCTAACGTCCCCTGGGAAGCCACCTGAAGGCAGCTCTGGGATGTGCTTCCTTCAATGTCTCTGTGCCCATTCCTCATGTCCTGGGGTATCTCAGAGGAGGGCAGAGCAGGGCGAGGCACCGCAGGGCTGAGGTGCCTCCCAGCCTCTGGCAGTGGTTGCAGGAGCCAGAGGGACACTGCAGGCACTGCCGTGCACTGCCTGTGGATGTGCAAGGCAGGGACCTGTGTCTCTCAACAGCCCCATGTGTATGAGGAGCATGGGAGGACAGCTCAGACAAAGGCACCTCACGGAGCCCTGACGCTGCCCTGTGTGACTCCAGAAACAACCCCTGTTGTCCCTGTGAGATTTCTGTCATGCCTCTTGCACAGATTCAATGCACATGCTCCTCTCCTCTATGTCACACTACCATGACTTTGTGGACTGGGCTGTCAGAGATTTGGATCATAGATTTCTGGGACTTGGAAAAGGCAGGCATCAAAAGCATCTTAAGGAATGACAACAACAACAAAAAAAAAAAAAAAAAAAAAAAGGAGAATTAAACTGTCACTTCTGCTCCTGGTGACATGATGGGGAAAGACGGGGAAAGTCCTGCCACAACCATCTTCAAGTACGTGGAGGAAAACAAAGGGATTGCTGAAGCAGTAGGGAAGGGGAAAGAAGGACATGTGGTGAACCTGGACTTTATCAAGGCATTTTCCATGGTCTTCTGGAGTCTCCCTTTAGCCAGACTGGTGATATTTGGACTGAAGAAAGGGATAATGATGTGAGGGGGAGGGTCGCTGGACATTAATGGTACAAAGTCCTCCTGCCAGCCAGATACCAGCAGCATCCCTCAGTGATGGGCACTTGGGTCTACACCATTGACCCTCTTTGTTATCTCCCTTTATGATGACATGGAGCACATTTTCAGCTCATTTGTGGCTGATGCCAAGCTAGGAGGAGTCCTTGAGCAACTTCACGTTGCGCAGAGCACAACACTATATGGGCTGCTGCAGGGCAAGTTAACTCCATCCCTGTCAGACCCAGTACAAGCAGACCCTCGGTTTTCATGCCGACTGTGAGATTCCCTCTGCCTACATATCCAGTAGGACCCTTACAGGAAGAAGACCTGGCTATAGGTTGTCATGTTCCTTCTTGGAGGTAAGGAACTGGACAGGCTTGAGAGGTTGCTTGCGGGAACCTCATGAGACTCCCACCTGCTCTCATGAGACGCCACCTGGAGTACTGCATTCAGCTCTGGGGCTCCCAATACAAGAATGACTTGAAGCTATTAGAGTGAGTCCAGACAAGGACCACAACGATGATCAAGAGGCTGGAGCACCTCTCCTATTAAAACAGGCAGAGGGAGTTGGTGTTGTTCAGCCTGGAGAAGGCTCTGAGGAGACCTTAGAGCATCCATCCAGTATTTAAAGTGGGCCAACAGAAAAGCTGGGGAGAGACTTTTTCTCAGGGTGTGCAGTGATAGGACAAGGGGAATGGTTTTAAACTTAAAGAGGGTAGATTTAGAGTGGATAGTCAGATGAAATTCTTGATTTGGAAGTGAGGCACTGGCACTGGTGCTGTGGGTCCAGAGGACACCCAGAGGGAGTTCGGATCAGCCCATGCCCTTGTGTTTGAAGGAACAGCTGGTGAGAGTGGAGAGGCAGCAGTGAAATCATGGGAATATCGGAGTGAGAGCAAGGTGGGGAAGAGAAGTGCCTGTCTGCAGCCTTCAGAGAGGTGTGGAACAGCATAGGAAAGTCTGCAGAGGAGAAGGCAGAGGGCTTTGACAAGAATGGAAGGCTGCAGCAGCACTGATACCTTTGTCCCCTTGGCCATGGCTTATGAGGAGACGTGCTATACTTGCAATAAATGACCGAGTCCCAAATAGGATTGCAATTAAAATTTACAATTTCTTAAAGGAATAGAGGCAAGCAAACAGCACTGGGTGCGCCAGGAGTCTCCGCTCCACCAAGATGCACACCTATGACATCAGGTGGCTGTTTTTTATGCTCCTAGGCTAATACATATTCTACACCACTTTTTGGAAAAGTCAGGGTTATTATAATTAGTTTCCCGGCATCCAAACCATCCTATGGACGCATGCGTATCAGTCTCCGGTGGTCCCTCTGGGGAGTCGCTCGTACTGAAGGCTCATAGTCTTCCTTCCAGGCTTTGTCCTTCAATTGTTCTTCATCTTCCCCCCTTCTTCTTATTTGGTCATCTCTTAGCTGGATATCAGAGACCCGTGCAGCGCCACATGCAGTAGTTAGCAGTTATTTTGAAACCCCTTTGTTCTCTTCTCCCAGATATCAGAGACTTGTCCCATGCAAAAGTCAGCAGTTTTGGGAAACTCCTTTGTTCTCTTATCCCCTACACGCGAGTCTCAAGGTTTACCCTTCAAACGCTCTATTGACACGAACTGCTAGACAATTCTTTTGCAAGATACAAGAACTATATACATTAACCACTCTGTTTCACTTAGACGTGTGGTTATCCAAGGGTATGTAAGACAGAAGGTCACATTCATCATACCATGCAGCCCTAGCATTGTTCCATATTGACACGAATCAGATGAACATATTTCACATACTCGTGGCATTGGGACAATGTATTCTCCTTTGAACCCTGTGAAAACGCTGGATGGTGTCATAATGCTGTCCTTCACATGATATTATGGGCATCGTCCCCTACCCCACAGACCCCAGGAAGAGCCCTGAGTGAGACATGGAGGTGCTGGGGGTGCAGGATCTCCCCTCCCAGTGGCTGGGATCAGGCCTTGGCCTTCTGCTTCAGCAAAACAAACTGAGACATTTCTCAGCACAGTGTCTTTGCCTGTCTGTAATCATGGCCTCTAGTTATCTGCCATAACAGTTCCCATGTGAGGCTTTCATAGAAACAGACTAGAATGGCCAACAGAGTGTAGAGTATAGAGCAGTCTAATACTACGGAATAGAGTAGCCAGCAGAGGAGAGACAGGTACTTTGATATAATGAAAGCCATCAGAAAGCTGATCCCAGTTAGATGACTGATATGGGGAGGTCAGGAGTAACCTGGCCAGGACAGATGTGAGATTTGGGGGAGGGAAGAGAAGGGAGGAGGAGCTCAGAAGCTTACCTTTGCAGAGGTACGAGGGTTCATGTAATGTTGAGGCTGCTGTGACACTGACTTCAAACAGTCTTGTAGGGCCTATAAACTGTTTTCAACAGTAACAATAATCCCTCAACCTAAACATTACACAAACACCCTGACAGGACTCCACTAGTGTAATGCAGAAATCAAAGTATCACCTGAAGAAAAACTCAGCCCATAGCCCCTTTCCCTTACATTTACTCTCTTGCTCACCCAAATCACTGCCCCTAACACTAACATTAAATTGCTCTATTTCATCTTAGACTTCTTGACAGATGTAAACAAAACCCTTAAGCAAAATGCTTGCCCATACCCTAACCAGAGACCTGACACCACAAGCAGAACACCAAATGCTTAATCTAAAACTTTGTTTAATCTATAACCCAGAAAGGTCAAATCTAGTCCCTAGGAGAGTAGAGAGAGGTCAGCTCTACCTCAGGATCTGATGGCCCAGCAGGAGGAATGTGACTGTGGCAGGGACTGTGAGGTCACTTCTGCCTCTGCAGTGGAAAGGGCAACAGCAGGAACGTGTCACAGAAAGGGACTGTGAGGTCACTTCTGTCTCTGCACTTGATAGGGCAGCAGCAGAAACGTGTCACTGAAAGGGACTGGGAGGTCACTTCTGTGTGTAGCTGGCAGGTCACACCTGCCTTCTCCCTGGGATCTGCACTTTTGGGCTGACATCTGGCAGTGGCCCTGCTAGGCCAGCAGAAGGCACCTGCTTGGCATGCTGACTGGGGGATCCCCTCTGCCTCCAGAGCCAGGAGGACCCAGGCAGAAAGAAGGCCCCAACATGGGTTGTCCTGTCCCTTCTGCTTGAGTCCATGACTGCACAGCAGCAGGCACAAGGCTTGGCTGTGTCTAGCCAAGAAGCTGCAAGGCCAGCAGCAGGCCCCTGGCTTGGAAGCTGCTGCTGAGGTGACTTGTGTCTGGTTGGTTAACAGGCCACAAGGAGCCTGCTGGGTTGGGATGCCTACTTCAGGAGTGGTTTCCACCCTTATGGAGCTTCCTTTGATAGTAGGAAAGAGCAGGAGAGAATAAGCTGCCACAAAATGCAATGTGGAAGGTTGGCACTAGCCTCGATGAGGAAGAAATGCTGGGATGAGAGCAAGGTGGTGAACAGACATGGGTGTCTGCAAACTTCAAGAAAATAGGGCAAAGTGTGAGACAGCATAGGAAAGCTTGCACAGGAGAAGGCAGAGGGTGCTGGCGAGAATGGAAAGCCCCAACAGCCCTGAAGTTTTTGTCCCCTTATGAGGTGATGAGATGTAGTCATTGCAGTGGGGCCTCCTTCCTCCCTTGCAACCCTTGCAGATGCTGGGAGGTGTCATTCCGGTGTTCTTCTCATGGCATCACACTGCCCAGAACATCCCACAGATCTCCAGAAAGAACCCTGAGCCAGACATGGGGTACAAGGTCTCCCCTCCAGTAGCTGGTGGCAGGCCTTCAATCTTCTGCTTCACTAAAAGAAACCAAGACTTTTCTCAGCATAGCGCTTTGCCTGTCTGTAACCATGGCCTCCAATTATCTGCCCTAACAAGGCCCTGGGGAGGCTTTGTTAGTAACAGCCCTCAGTGGGGCCCATTAATACTCCAAGTCACTTCAACTTTTGTGCCTCCTGACTTGACTTGCTCAAGCAGTTACATCACTCTCCTCTCAGTACCTGAGCTTCATAGACTCAGCACCAAAATACACCATGGACCTCATTAAAATGCAGAAACTCCTAACATCTCTACCACACTTTTCTTAAAGACTTCAAGATTTGTTCAGCTAATTGCAGAGCTTGCATGATGCAGTTATGGAAGAAGATTTCAAAAAGCACTTAATCAAAAACTTCTTGTTTCAAAGTCTGAATTTTGCTGCATTTCAGTTTTGAGCATCATTCTCCTATTGCTGTTCATCCAGGGTGACTTCTTTGGAGACATCCATCAGGAGGAAAAGCAGAGTCTGGAGGTCTGACAGCTCCACTGCCAGCAGTGGTCTTTGTCCCTGCAACTGCAGCCCAGCCCAGCACATGAAACCCTTTCTAAGACAAGTCAGGTGTTGTTTGGGAACAAAATAAATAATAAAATATATAAAATAAAATAAAATAAATTAAATTAAATTAAATTAAATTAAATTAAATTAAATAATAGAATAATAAAATTGAAATAACCGTTGGAATCTGAGAAATTCAGCTTAAATCTTAGTAGACACCTGGACATCCATGGTGTCTCTTGGATCTTCTGTGGAAAACTCAGGAAGAAAAGAAAAGAAAATATATTTTCAAGTGGCTGTAGCTGTACCCATGAGCTTGGCCTCTTTTGGGAAATCGTCCCCTTCCAGCAATAGAAACCTAAATTGAGTAATGTGAAAAGACGTACCCAGTCAATAGAGTAGGGCAAAGTCATGCTTCCTGTGCTATAGATGCAGAAGGCAAAAACAATTGCATTGTGCCTGACACTACTCAAGGACGTGTAAACGAGGTCATGCATCTTTACCTTAGAGCTGACAAGTCCATCACTAATCCATGCTACCAAGTTCTACAGCTACACCTTGGCTCTCCAGTCAATGAACCAGTTCATGGATGGCAATCAGCGAGTCTTCGTTAGCGCAACGCTGCCTCAGGTGCACCACCATGGTAGCCATTGGCACCTGCTGCTCTTCAACCCTCAGCAAACCCCCAACAGAAGGATTCTGTGGAAGACCATGTAAGGTAGACAATTTTTTAATGTCCCCAATCCCCAAGGTAGCTATGCCAAAGCCCCACCAGTAGTGCCCTCTTGGAACTTTGAAGTACTCTCTTCTGAATCGGTCTATGCCGAGGATGCACATAGCCTCTGGACTGGTCCCAATGGGGTGCTTTTGCCATTCCTTCCCAGTTAGACTCTCTTCAGCCTCCAGAGAGTTAACTGCTGGGATCCTCCTGTCACTCCAGAAATACAGGTGGGTTCTACCTCTTTAAGTCTTGATGGCATTATGGTACACTGTGCACCAGTATCCAGTAGAGCCTGACACATTTGTGGGTCTGATGTACAAGGCCATTAAACATACACAGTCCAGTAAACCCTATTGTTCAGAAACACCAGGACAAGCATCGCAAGGGGTGGTGCTGCTGGTGAGGACACGTTTGTACCAGAAGCCGGAGTGGGCAGCAGCTGTGCGCTGGCGAGGGGAAGCCAGGAAGTGCATGCCAAGAGCGCTCCTGCCAGCAGAGCCAAGGTTGGGGCCGAGGCCAAGGGGAGAGGCAGGCCCAGGGCAGGGGGCTGCAAGGGCCATGCTGAGCTCCCTGCCCCTGCAGCAGCCGCACTGGCCCCCAGTAGATGTGCTGGCCAGGCAGGCACAGGGAGGTCCTGGTATGCATCGGAGAGCATCAAGGAAGGCGCTGGAGAGGGCTGGGGTGAGGCAGGTGGCACAGCCCCAGGCAGGGGCTGTCTGGGGGTCCCCTCTGCTGCAGCCACCGCATGGAGCATGGCAGGAAGAGGGCACGCAGGGCTTGTGGCCACAGTGCAGATCCTGCCTCTAGACACTCCATGACTGTCTTGCAGGTCCTGGCAGGCTGCAGTGAGGGTGCAAATGCCTTGGGCCCCCGTCCTGCTCTGCCCAGGCCAGCAAGGGCCCAGAGCAGCCTCCTCTCCCCTGCCCCTTCAGCTCTGGGCTCCCTTCATGCAGTCCTGGCTCTGCAGCACCAAGCCCTGCTGGGAGCCCTCCCCTGCATGTTGCCACCGCTCCCTGACGCTGCTGTTGCCCTCTGCCGGGCAATGCCCAGCCCAGCCCAGCCCCTGCCCACCTCTCCCCAGCTCCCTGCCCTCTCCCCAGCACAGCAGCTCAGGCTGTGCTGGCCCCAGGGCAGTGCCCACCGCAGGCTGCTGCAGGGCTCTGGGCATGACCACCACAGCCCCAGCCCCTCGCGAGGCACCACAGCTGCTGGCACAAAGGTGTCTCTGGGCCTCCCCAGCAGCCCCCACACAGGGGCTAGCCACAGCTCAGGAAATGGAGGGTCCTGAGCTGGTGGTGCTGCTCTGCAGAGCCAGGGGCTGTGGTGCCCTGGGCACTCCCCCATTACTCTCCCTGCCCGTGCTGCTCAGCGTGGGCAGCAGACTCAACTCCATGGGGATCTCTGCTGCTGAGCCCCTTTCCATCTGCCCTGATGGCTCAGCAGCACAGGGCAGTGCTTGGCAAGACCACGGGGTATCTCAAAGAACAGAGACAGCTGCAGTAGGCCTGACCCGCGAGACTCCAAAAACGGTCTCCTCAATTACTCTGTAGTCTCATGGGCCTTTGCATGATGACTCTTCAGCAGCTGTCCTGGCATTGCAGAGCCCTCCTTAGCTCATGGACTCCTCAGATTCCTCTTTTCCTTTGCCAGACTCTTCCTTGGATGGTCACTCATGGTTCTAATCACTGCCAACTCAGCGTTGCGTATTCTTCATGGAGATCCCCCAACATCTCCTGGAAGCTCCGGATTCCTCTCCAGGCAGGCATCGGCCATCAGACTGGTACATGGAAACAAATTTTACAACTCAAGGAGTGTTTTAAAGGAGCTATGTTTCTTGCAGTGCTGGGTGCAAAGGGTATTACTCCTCCTAACTTGCACACTAAGGGTCACTACCAGGGTGCTTATAATGATGGAATAGATACATATTCATTTCACTTCCCCTGTAAGTCTCTTGCATATTCATTAGGTATTCGAAGAATCGTTAACTGAGGTTCCCGCCCCTATTCACGTGTGCATTAGAGTCCTCGGGTGGTTGTCCATTGTACTCTGGTGGTCTTTTGATGAGGGCCAGAAGTCTTCCCCACTGCTAAACTTTTGACACTTCCTCTCATTTGCAGACTTCAGCAGTCCAAGCCAGTTCTTGCTGGTTCTATTGTCTATGTGTACAAAGTCTTTTCTTCCCTTATCTTTTAGCGATGTCCCATACTCATACTCCCTGTCCTTGTGGTTGATTTACAATATGCATCTGTGTTAGCTAAAACTTGCAAAATCAGCATTGGGTGACTTCTCTAGATATGCTATAGTTCTACAGTCAAAACTTTAGTATCTATTTCTTAGTTCACCACCAGGAGGGCTCAGCAGGAGAGGGTGGCAGTGGCAAGAGAGCAGCTCTGCATGCCCCAAGTGCTGGTGCTCCCTGGCCATGCTGCTGGGGTGGGACTCTTTTCCTCTGCACCACTGCACACGGGCACTGCCCCTGCAGAGCCAGACCAGGTCTCAAAGGAAGGACGTCAGACAAAGAAGGCACTGCAGGCTCCTTCCTTAAGTTTAAATTCACAGAGAGACGGGCTTCTCATTTACAGTCTCTGAGCTATACTGGACTCGTACACATTTAAATAAGAGTGAATAATACTATTTATTGGGTAACAGTAGTCAAACTAAAAGAAAAACACAAGCAAACCTGTACTAAAAATGCAAGAACACGCACTCATGAGAAGAAAGAAAAAGAGGAAAGAAAGAAAGAAAGAAAGAAAGAAAGAAAGAAAGAAAGAAAGAAAGAAAGAAAGAAAGAAAGAAAGAAAGAAAGAGAGAAAGGAGAGAGAATATTGGCTGTTCCTGTAATAAGTGACATTATGAGTTATCTGCAGAAGCAGATTGTAAATGTATTGCATCTGGACCATATCTACGCATAACTTTCCAGAGTACATGCTTGATCTCCTTGCTTCTTATGCTGTAGATGAGGGGGTTCATTGCTGGAGGCACTACCACATATAAAACTGCAACCACCAGGTCCAAGGATTGGGAAGAAATGGAGGGGGGCTTCAGGTAGGCAAACATGCCTATGCTGATAAACAGGGAGACCACAGCCAGGTGAGGGAGGCACATGGAAAAAGCTTTGTGTTGGCCCTGCTCAGAGGGCATCCTCAGCACCACCCTGAAGATCTACACATAGGACACCATAATGAAAATAAAGCAACCAAGACCCAAACAGGCACTAATCAGAAGAACCCCAGCTTCCCTGAGGTAGGCATCTGAGCAGGAGAGCTTGAGGATCTGGGGGATCTCACAGAAGAACTGGTCCACAGCATTGCCTTGGCAGAGGGGCAGGGAAAGTGTGTTGGCCGTGTGCAGGACAGCATTGAGAAAGCCACTGCCCCAGGCAGCTGCTGCCATCTGGGCACAAGCTCTGCTGCCCACGGGGCTTCCGTAGTGCAGGGGTTTGCAGATGGCAACGTAGCGGTCGTAGGCCATGACAGTGAGAACTGAAAACTCTGAACCAAAGAAGAAGACTAAAAAGAGGACTTGTGCAGCACAGCCTTGATCGGAGATGGCCCTGGTGTCCCAGAGGGCATTGGCCATGGCTTTGGGCAGAGTGGTGGAGATGCAGCCCAGGTCGAGGAGGGCGAGGTTGAGGAGGAAGAAGTACATGGGGGTGTGGAGGCGGTGGTCGCAGGCTACAGCACTGAGGATGAGGCCGTTGCCCAGGAGGGCAGCCAGGTAGATGCCCAGGAAGAGCGCGAAGTGCAGGAGCTGCAGCTCCCACTTGTCTGCAAATGCCAGCAGGAGGAACTAACTCAGAGAACTTACGTTTGTCATTTAATGACATTAGACACAGTTGCCTGTTAAAGAGGAGAAGGCAGAGCAACGTTAGTACAGACTTCTCTCAGGAAAACACATTGTAAGTCTTAGAACACTCCCAACCTGAGCCTCTGTCTTTGCAGGAGAACCTTTCTGCATCTCTCTTGCTTGAGCTGCTGCTTTTGCTGGCTGGGAGTGACATTGGGAGCAGGGGCTGCTGTGGGCTCCAGAGGAGTCCTTCCTGCTGTGCAGCAGGAGGGAAGCAGGAGAAAGGGGAACTCAAGTTCAGTGCACTGGTCAGACCACAAGTTTTGAAATGTTGCTTCAAAGAAAGCATCCAACCACACTGTAGAGCAGGGGGCATTTCTTTGCTTTATTTTCTGGTAGCTACACTTGTAATAATTTGGAGGAACAAGCAACCTGGTGGTTTCCCTGAGAAGAAAGTACAGACAGCTGAGAGAGAGAAGTCCCAGTCCCAGTGCAACTGGACAGAATTGTGAGGAATGTTTTAACAATCATGTCCATAAAGAACAATTCTGTTTGAATCCTGTCTGCCTCTGGGCCCTGCACTCGCAATTTAATTCTTGAACCACAGATGCAGTGTGTCCCAGTCTCCCCCTCATTCTAGTCAATTTATCAAGTCTTCAGAAAATACTCCTTAAATTTATGAACCTGTTTGCGTTTGTTATTCCGGACTTCTATTTCTAACATTACAGCCTTTTTTTTTCCTGTCTTCTTCGAGATTAACTTAACACTGCTATAGATGTGACTGTGAATGGCTGGGGAAGAATGTTTTAATTACTCATGAAGCGTCAATAAGAAAGCTGTTTGTGTTTGCTGTCTGGGAGTTTCAGAACAACTGATAACAACTAGTGACTGGTATGGGATACTATGTGGATCTTTGGTATCTGGCCAGGGAGCCAAGAGATTAAGAGGAAGGAAAAAGAAGCTGAAGGACAGCTGGGAGACAAGTGTGGCAGAAAGTGTTCTATAAACTTGGAATTGTGCCGAGTGAGTACAAAGGTGAGAGGAAGACTATGAGCCTTCAGCATGAAAGACCCCTAGAAACCCCCAGAGGAGACTGATGCGCATGCTCCAGTAGGAGGAACTGGACCCCGGAAGCTAATTATAATAACCTGTTTTTTTTAGAAGTAGTAATGAATATGTATTAGTCTAGGAGCATAAAAATCAGCTGCTTGATGTAACTGGTGTGCATCCTGGTGGAGCGGAGACTCCTGGTGCACCCAGCGCTGTTTGCTTACCTCTATTCCTTTATATTCTTTTAATAAATCCTATTTTTCATTTAATCCTAATTTGAATCCTGAGCCATTTATAACAATTTGGGGGCTCGTCCGGGATGGCTATAGTTCCTGAATTCTGATTTAATCTAGGAGAGGCCCCCCACCATTTGGTGGACAGGATCACCCCCCAAAATGAAAGAAAACCCCAAAAACAATAGATCCACCCCAAAACCACCCTAAACCTACCTGATGTTCTCCAAAACCCACAATTTACGCTTTTTCACCATGATGACCAACAAGAACCCAACAAAACCCAACGGAGACCCCAAAACATGTCAAAAACAGCCCAAAAAAGAACAGGATCACCCCCAAAAACAGAAGAAAGCACCAAATACCATGAATCCACCCCAAAAGTCCCCCTAAACCTACCTGATGTTCTCCAAAACCTGCAATTTACACTTTTCCACCACGATGACCACGGAAAACCCAACGAAACCCAACGGAGACCCCAAAACACATCAAGCACACCCCAAAAAGAAATGGATCAGAAGAAAAAAAGAAAAAAAAAAAAAAAAAAACATATATCCAATCCAAAACAGCCCTAATCCTACCTGATGTTCTCCAAATCCCAAAGTCCACTCCCAACCACCAGAAAACCCATTAGGAACTCCACGAAACGCAACGGAAACCCCAAAACACGTCAAAAACACCCCAAAAGAGAACCGGATCAGAAGAAAAAACGTGATTTAACCCCCCAAAAAAACTTAAACCTACCTGATGTTCTCCTAAATGTATAATCCACTCCCAACCACCAGAAAGCCCAATGGAAACCCAACAAGAACCCAACGGAGACCCCAAAACACGTCCAAAACACCCCAAAAAGAACAGGATCACCCCCCAAAATGAAAGAAAACCCCAAATACCATGAATCCACCCCAAAAGTCCCCCTAAACCTACCTGAAGTTCTCCAAAACCCACAACTTACCCTTTTCCACCACAATGACCACGGAAAAACCAACAAAACCTAACGGAGACCCCAAAACACGCCAAAAACACCTCCCCAAAAAATTGGATCAGAAGATAAAACACCAAAAACTATGAATTTCCACCCAAAACCACCCTAAACTCACCTGATCTTCTCCAAATCCCACATTTCACTCCCATTTATCTTAACGACCAACGAGAACCCAACGAAACGCAACGGAAACCCCAAAACACGTCAAAAACACCCCAAAAGCGAACCGGATCAGAAGAAAAAACGTGATTTAACCCCCAAAAAAACCTTAAACCTACCTGATGTTCTCCTAAATGTACAATGCACTCCCAACCACCAGAAAACCCAATGGAAACCCAACAAAACCCAACAGAGACCCCAAAACATGTCAAAAACACCCCCAAAAAGAACTAGACGTGAAGAAAAAAAAAAAAACAAAAAAACATGAATTTCCCCCCAAAACCACCCTAAACTCACGTGATCTTCTCCAAATTGCACATTTCACTCCCATTCACCATAATGACCAACAAGAACCCAACGAAAACCAATGAAGACCCCAAAACAGCTCAAAACCACCCCAAAATCATCCCAGATCCTAAAAAAAACCAACAAAATGCCATGATTTCACCCCAAAAAACCCTTAAACCTACCTGATGTTCTCCAAAACTCACAATCCACTCCTATTTAACATAATGACCAACAAGAACCCAACAAAACCCAACGGAGAACCCAAAAGACATCAAAAACACCCCAAAAAATAACTAGACGTGAAAAACAAACAAACAAACAAAAAAAAACAGGTCTACCTCTCCCTCCTCCTCCCCACTCTGTCCTCCCCGCCCCCTCCCTCCTCATGGAGCCACCAGGTTTACTTTTCCCTCCTCCCCGCTCTCCCCGCCCCGCTCATCCCCCTCCCCGCCTCGTGGAGCCACCAGGTCTACTTCTCCCTCCTCCTCCCCGCTCTCCCCCCGCCCCCTCCCTCCTAGTGGAGCTATCATGTCTACCCCGCCGTCACGGCCATTGGTCTAGCCATCACGTCCAGTGCTAGAGGGCGGCCCGTCTGCCTCGTCTACATGGCCACACGGACACACGTGTGCACAGATGCGCGCGTTCCCGCACGCTTCCCTCTGGCGGCCCGCCAGGTCTATGTGAGAAGCACTCCGTAGCCAATAACTTAGGCTCAGGAGAGGATCTCAGTGAAGTAGTAATTTATTCGCGATTGCAATGGCGGGCGCCCCACAAGCAGGAGAGAGTGCATCTACTAGTTCCAAAACACTGTTTATATACCTTTTGATGACAGGACCCTCCCCTGTTTCCCTACTGAGTGGGTAATCCATGTTCACAATCTATCTGATGCTTCACAAACAATGCATGACCTTCAGTTGCCGGCCTGTTAAATTTCAAATTTCTTTTGACATTTTTACTGCTTGAAGTGGTAATGTTTCTTCACTTATCTGACTTGACTTGACACCGTGATTTTCACCTAATTGTCCTAAGGAGTCTGGTTGTCTGCATTTTACTAGGTCACCTGCTAAACTTTCTTATCACTTATCACTGTAAGCATATCTCAGTACCACATTCCCTCCTTCTAAACAATGTAACTGTGAAAAAACAACATTTCTATTCCCACAATTCCCCCCTTTTCGTTTTTTTATAAACTGTTGATTTTTGCAAAACCTTTCTCTAAGGTGTAATTTGATAGACGTCTTCTTCTTTGCTTTCTTTGCTTTCCGTCTCCTCATTATCTCCTTATCTGAGTAAGGTGGTAGCTCCATGGTCATTTGTTTCAATAGTGCGGTTTCAGTTAACCACTGTACTAGTCCTCTTACACAGGGGAAAATGCAGCAACCAATGGCTGTCAAAACTCCTACAACTACGATCAATGTTGCAAATATGCCTACTTTTTTTTTTTTTTTTCTGCCAATTCACTGGCAAGGGTGGTAAGCCCTTTCAATGCTCTTGTTACTGAGCCATCTGGAACACTATTGTTGGGTATAAGAGTGCAACAATGGTTGCTCAGTATTACACACACAAACACACCTCCTTCCTCTGCGAGCATCATATCTAATGCTATCCTGTTTTCCCAAGCCATTTTGCTGATGGCATCTAGTTGTTCAGCGATTTCTCTCATCGCTTCCTTGGTATAATTGATGAATCTCTGCTGATTATAATAGAAATAATTAATCCAATCCACATTTTTATTGATTGTTACCCACCAGAACAGTGACTCAAACCCTGCAGCAATTTGATTTCTGGCTTTATGTTCATCTGGAACTCCTCTAGGTACCCCAATAGAATCTATGTATACTCTATCATCAAATGATATTCCTAAGCCTCTTTTACTTCTGGGTATTTGTGATGTTTCTCTTTCAAATGCCAGGGTGAAGGGTATAGCTAATTGAACAAGTGCACAAGTGCCTTCCCAATTAGATGGTAGGGTGGACCGTAAGATCTTCCCTCCACCATACCACCAGAGATCTGCCCTGGGGATCTCTAGTCTTGAGCAGTTTCCCATCAAGTCCTTGGTAGCACAAGGCAAATTCTCCCAGATGCCAGGTAGCACTCACACCCTGCCGTGAGAGGCAAGCTGTATGGTTACCTATAGCTATAGAGAATGCAGGGGGAACCGTGATATTGTTACCATGCAAGAAACAGCAAAGAGAGACTTACAGGCCTCATTTCCCCAGGCAGTCTTTTCTTGGTACAATGCAATCATACATCGCATGCCTTGGGAGTCTTTGGTCCACCCCCATGGGAAGGGCACTATCTGGGCAATCGGTCATCCGGAGGCACAAGCATAGCAGTAGCTACGGCTGAGACTCTGGACAGTATATTTGACCCATTCTGTCCAGGCATTCACATCCCCATACCCTGTTTGAATCTCAAATGTTTGAACTGCCACATTTCAGAGGCCCTCCTGTTTTCTCTCCTGTTTTCTCCTTGAGTTTCTCCCTTTCTCTGATGGCAATAGAGGATAGTTTCCATACAGCTATTCTCAATCTGGCTGTTGGGTCTCTCCCAGTTATTTGTTCTTTCTGCTCAATTGTCATTGGGAATTTAAATCTCCACAAGCTAGCACCTCACAAGCATCAAACGTGACGGCTTGTGGTAAATAACCCTCTGTCACAGTCACCCATATTTTGATGGGGTATCCCGTTTTTGCTATTATCTGGTCATGCCTTTTCCAAGTTACCAATTGACCGAGGCTTTCTTTGAGGCCTAGAATCACTACAAACAAAATTAGTAATCAATTTTTCCCCGTCATTATTCTTAAACCTTAGGTTTCCAAATAATTATCACAGAATCACAGAATCACAGAATTTCTAGGTTGGAAGAGACCTCAAGATCATCGAGTCCAACGTCTAACCTAACACTAACAGTCCCCACTAAACCATATCCCTAAGCTCTACGTCTAAACGTCTTTTGAAGACTTCCAGGGATGGTGACTCCACCACCTCCCTGGGCAGCCTGTTCCAGTGCCTCAAAGCCCTTTCAGTAAAGAAGGTCTTCCTAACATCTAACCTAAAACTCCCCTGGCGCAACTTTAGCCCATTCCCCCTCGTCCTGTCACCAGGCACGTGGGAGAACAGGCCAACACCCACCTCGCTACAGCCTCCTTTAAGGTATCTGTAGAGAGCGATAAGGTCGCCCCTGAGCCTCCTCTTCTCCAGGCTGAACAAGCCCAGCTCCTTCAGCCGCTCCTCGTAGGACTTGTTCTCCAGGCCCCTCACCAGCTTCGTCGCCCTTCTCTGGACCCGCTCAAGCACCTCGATGTCCTTCTTGTAGCGAGGGGCCCAAAACTGATATCGATACAAAAAATAAGATGTACACTACTACTATAACAACCCCCCTTTGGGAGCACTGCAATTCACTATAGGTCTGTTCTTTCTCTCAATCACAAGTCACAGTCATTAGTTACCTGTGAAAATAAAAGGTTAGTTTACAATTGTAAGCTCTTATCCTGCTCAGAGTCCACTATGAGATTTTTCTCTTCAATTTCAACTTCCAGCATGTCTTTTGTAGGAACAGCTTCCCAGGTACTAGTGTCGACGGACGCCTTCACTCGAGTATAGTGAGTCCAACCTTTTTCCACAGTTCTTAGGCTGTTTCAGTGGTTAGTAATTGTCCTTCCCATTCAGGCCGGAGTTGACTCTTTCCAGGTCCAAATCAGGACCTGGTTTCCTGGGTGATGGTGGTGAATGGGGAATTCCAAAGGTGGGGTTTGAGCCAACAACCCACAGGTCCTGAGAAATCACAAAGAAGAGGACAACCCCAGAATACAGTTCTTAAGAAAACTCTCTTGTTTTGAATTGTGGTATCTCATCACTTCTGCCCAGATAGGGCAATCTGAACAGCATCTCATATGGTGAAATTCCTATATCCTTTCTTGTTGCTGTTTAAACCTGTAGGAGTAAGCATTTTACCCAAGGAAGCTGGGTTTCTAACACTAGTTTAGTTAATTGCTTCTTTAATGTCTGATTCATTCGCTCCACTTTCCCAGAAGAGGAGGGGTGCCAGGGGCTGTGAAAATCCCACTCAATCTCTAAGACCTGCTTTAACCCTTGCAGTAAAGCTTACACCCATCCAGTCACGTGGTCAATTAGGACAAACAAATAACTCAGTAAAATCTACCTGTATACTTTGGAAAGGTCAAAGCCCTGGCTCCCGTCCCCCTCTAGGTAGGTTACAGAAGACCTTTTTATTTACCTTTTGACATATAGTACGTCCTCTGTATGTGTGCTTCCCTAAAGAATATATATTCCTACACAGACATGCTTTCTTAGAACAACATCACACATTGCTTGCACCTCCCAATGACTCTTCTGATGTAAAACAGTTAATATTTGCCTCATTATCACTTTATTCAGCATTTCTCTCCCATCAGGGAGTATCCATTTTCCTTCAGACTTCATAGCTCCTGATTCCTTAAAAAAATCTTTCTTTTAAAACTTTTTAGTTCTTTCTTAATTTTCAACAATTCCCTGAATCCTCTCTGCATTTATTCTTTGTTTTCCTTCAGACATTAGATGCCTTAAATACCTGACTTCTCTTTCTCCATATTGTAATTTATTTTTCAATACTCCCAAGCCCTGCTTTCCCAGAAAGTTAAATAGCTTGTTAGTAGCTTTCTTCACAACTCTTTTCTCCTGTCCTGACAATAGAAAACAATCCACATATTTGTTAACATTAATACCTCCTTGGGAGGTTGTAATTGCTCCAAAATCTTTTTAGAACTTACCCAAATAGATAGGTGGCCCTGTAAACCCCTGAGGTAAAATTGTCCACCTATATTGTTGCTTCCGCCCCCATTTCAGGGTCTTTCCAGTCAGAGGTGAATATATGTTTGCTCTCAGGGCCTGAGAGCACTCCATTAATAACACTGTTATTCCAGTCTAACAATTTACTATTTGGATGCCCAATTTAATCATCAAATCCCTTCTCAAAAAGTTAGTCCCTGCCTTGGGTACATACAATAATTACCCAGTGATCATTTTATCCCCTGGTCTCAGCTTGGTATTCCCCAAAAGTGGCACTGTTATCCCAGCCCCTTCTACCCCCATCACATTTAGGGTTTCATTAGTTAATTTAATCCCTGATACTTTACAAGTCAGTAATGACTTAGCTGCCCCAGTGTATTGGGTTTGATGGCAAGGTTCGGGGGGTGTGAGGGGTGTGGGGGTGGGAAACTGCAGTGGCAGCCCCCGTGAGAAAAACCCCGAAACCTCCCCGTGGTAGATAAGGGACAATTTCATCTGGCCCCAAAGGGGCCCACTGCTGCCCAGAGCCAAGCCATGAGCAATACAGTCCGTGCCTCTGTGAGAGCACATCCACGAAAACAAACAAACAAAGAAACAAACAAAAACCTGCTGCTCAACAGCAGTTGGGAGAGCGAGAAACCCCCCCGCAGACACCAAAGTCAGTGCAGAAGGAGGGGGAGGAGGCGCTCCAGGCACTGGAGCTGAAGCCCCCCTGCCGCCGCTGGAGAGGCCCCTGGTGGAGCAGGTTGTTCCCCCCTCCTGTCCCCCTCCCCGATGCTTGGGAAACTGACCAAACACCACGGCAAATATACCAAAACTTCTAGACTGTTACTTAGATAATGCCTACATCACCTTTCCCTGCTCATTCAACTTCAAACAGCTCTGTTAAATACTACATGCCACACCTTTAACACCTTCAGCAACCCTTTTAATACTTCCTTTATCTTTCTCCAGCCTGTACTTTTCTAATACCAGCACCAAAGGCTCAGTCAGGGTCCAACTTAATTCCATACCTTTTCCCTCCAAGATAAACAACATATCAATATAGCATATTTCATCCAATTTTCCTTTTTTCTTCCTTCTTCCACTGCAGATATTCCTATTCGAAGTGGCCAGCCTGGCCACACTTAAAACATCTTATCAAAGCCTGTCTCTGCTAGGACTCAGGCCACAACACAGGCAGCCTTCTTTGCCTGCCATTCCTTCATCTCTCTTCCTCTCCTTTCCATCCTGGCCCTGACTCCCCCTGAGGATTTTCTTCCTCTTTCTCCAACCCTCTGCCTCACTACCCGCTGCACTGTCAATACCATTAGTTTCGCTCTCCTTTTTTTTTTTTTTTTCCTTCTTATCTCCCCTCCGGACACACACCTCCAGGGCCTCCCGCAGGAAGGTCCCCCAGTCAGTTCACTACATCCCCCCACCTTCTGAAGCATTTTCTGCGTATTTTGCCAGGCTTTAATCACACAATGGACTTTCAAGAGCCCTTGGGATACTGGGTCCTCAGGTCTCATCCCCAAGTACTTTCTCATTCTGACCCCAAGTCTCTCATATGATCTCTGTGTTGCACACTATTATTATTCCAGCCAGGATTGGCAAGTGGGTACTTCTGCCCTGCCAGTATTACCCCTAGTCCTGGAGGATGAGCTCTTTCCCATTCTTGTATAGCAGCTCTCCTTCTGATCATTCCCATTTCTTTCCCTGTAAACAACATACTTATAGACATAATTCCCTCCCCCAAGAGTATAAATCAGGTCGTAGGAACTGGTCTAATTGTTCAACTAGGCTGTTGGGGTCCTCGAATAAAGATTTCCTCTCCTTCTTAAAAGTCCTAACCTCTCTGCTGGTAAGGAGGAGGGAGTAGTTCACCTAAGAGGATACACAGTTAGTGTTAGTACTGTTAGTATCAGGGAAGGCAAAATTCTCAATATATCTTCTACCTTGTTCTAATTCTTGCCGGAGCCTAGGATACGATACTTTTTTTAGGGACAGTGTTAATTACAGTCCCTGTCTCCCTTCCTGGAGTGACTGCTGCTGCCACCAGTTCAATATTAAGATTATAGGAAGCATAACTTGGCTCCTTCTCTGAAAAAGGAATCTTCTTGTTTACACATAAATTTAAAGCCTGAATTTTCATCAGACCCATATTTTGGCCAAAATACTGCTGTTTCCTTAATTGGTTCTTTTGTCCAGACTGATACACAATATTTAACCTTTTTTTTTTTTTTTAAATTATTTTTCTTTTACAATCCCTCTAATTTTGGGATTATGTTTCCAATTTCTTATCATTCTTCAGGAAGAACTATTAGTAGGCACTCCCCCAGGGATATCTCCCTGTCCCCTGGAACTCATATTTTCCCATTTTTCCTAACCCTCGCCAGTATGTGCTACAGAAATTTCCCTTCTGCAGTATACCACACCAACGTACTGAAAAATGGGGGTGTACCGCCAAGCACTTCCCCATGCCAGCGTTACCGCACACCTGAGTTTACCAGATTCCCTGGTGTACTTCCAAGCACTTCCCTGTGCAAGGATTACCGTACACCAGATTCCCCTGGTGTAGTGCCAGCACTTCCCCGTGCAAGGGCTTACCATACACCAGATACCCGACCCCCAAGGCAATACTTAATATTTCTTACCTTGGTCTGTGCACAGAGTAAACGGATCGATTCTTAAAAACCCGGAGTGCCTACCTTCTTCCTTTCCCCACTACTTCATGGCTCCTGTCTCTTTAACCAGTCTCGGGCCCTCTGTCAGCTTTCCGCAGAACCGCCACCGTCGATGTACAGGACCGCTGAAATCAGCGGGGCATGCCTTCCTGCTGCTGCGGCGGTGGGGCTCCCCAGTAGGTGACTGGATCCTGGATGAGCCCCCAAATTGTGAGAAACACTCCGTAGCCAATAACTTAGGCTCAGGCGAGGATCTCAGTGAAGTAGTAATTTATTCGCGATTGCAATGGCGGGCGCCCCACAAGCAGGAGAGAGCGCATCTACTAGTTCCAAAACACTGTTTATATACCTTTTGATGACAGGACCCTCCCCTGTTTCCCCACTGAGTGGGTAATCCATGTTCACAATCTATCTGATGCTTCACAAACAATGCATGGCCTTCAGTTGCTGGCCTGTTAAATTTCAAATTTCTTTTGACATTTTTACTGCTTGAAGTGGTAATGTTTCTTCACTTATCTGACTTGACTTGACACCGTGATTTTCACCTAATTGTCCTAAGGAGTCTGGTTGTCTGCATTTTACTAGGTCACCTGCTAAATTTTCTTATCACTGTAAGCATATCTCAGTACCACATTCCCTCCTTCTAAACAATGTAACTCTGAAAAAACAACATTTCTATTCCCACACTGTGATTACTCTGTGATGACACTTTGATGATGCTATGATGACACTATGACGATGCTGTTATGATGCTATGATTACACTGTGATGATACTGTCATGACACTGTTATGGTTCTGTGATGACGCTGCGATGCTGCTGTGATGATGCTGTGATGATGCTGTTATGACGCTGCGATGATGCTCTGATGACACTGCAATTATGCTGTGATGACGCTGTGATGACGCTGTGTTGATGCTGTGTTGATGCTATAATGATGCTGTGATGACACTGAAATGACGCTGTTATGATGCTGTGATAATGCTGTGATAACGCTCTGATTGTGCTGTTAGGATGCTGTAATGATGCTGTGATGACGGTATGATGATGCTGTTATGACGCTGCGATGACACTGCAAAGACGCTGTGATGACGCTATGATGATGCTGTTTTGATGCTGTGATGACGCTGTGATGACACTTATTATACTGTGATGACGCTGTGATGACGGTATGATGATGCCGTGATGACGCTGTGATGACGCTGTGATGACACTGATTATACTGTGATGACGCAGTGATGAAGCTGCGATGACACTGCAATTACACTGTGATGATGCTTTGATTACTCTGTGATGCCGTTGTGATGACGCTGCTAAGACGCTCTGATGATGCTGTCATGATGCTGTGATGACACTGTGATGACACTGTGATTATGCTTTGATGATGCTGGTGCGGCCTCACCTCGAGTACTCTGTGCAGTTCTGGGCACCACAGTATAAAAAGGACATGAAACTGTTGGAGAGTGTCCAGAGGAGGGCTACGAAGATGGTGAAAGGCCTGGAGGGGAAGACGTACGAGGAACGGCTGAGGGCACTGGGCCTGTTCAGCCTGGAGAGGAGGAGGCTGAGCGGAGCGGAGACCTCATCGCAGTCTACAACTTCCTCGTAAGGGGGTGTCGAGAGGCAGGAGACCTTTTCTCCATTAACACCAGTGACAGGACCCACGGGAACGGGGTTAAGCTGAGGCAGGGGAAATTTAGGCTTGACATCAGGAGGGGGTTCTTCACAGAGAGGGTGGTTGCACACTAGAACAGGCTCCCCAGGGAAGTGGTCACTGCACCGAGCCTGTCTGAATTTCAGAAGAGATTGGACTGTGCACTTAGTCACATGGTCTGAACTTTTGGGTAGACCTGTGTGGTGTCAAGAGTTGGACTTGATGATCCTTAAGGGTCCCTTCCAACTCAGGATATTCTATGATTCTATGTTTCCATTGGGCCGTCTACCAGACATTGTAATGAATACTATGAGCAGGACTAGAGGGGTCTTGTTTCCAGCCAGGGGGAGGCAGGGAGGAAAAGGACAATCGAGTTTACTGGACTGGGTATATTTAATGTCCTAGCATATCAGACCCACAAATGTATCAGGCTCTACTGGACACAGCCAATAAAGATATATTTTCTTTATTTTTCACCCTGAGTTTTCCACAGAAGACCCAAGAGAGACCATGCATGTCCAGGTGTCTACTGAGATTCAGGCTAAATTTCTCAGGATCCAATGATCATTTCAAATGTATTTTATTTTATTTTATTTTATTTTATTTTATTTTATTTTATTATTTTATTTTATTTTATTTTATTTTATTTTATTTTATTTTATTTTATTTTATTTTATTTTATTTTATTTTATTTTATTTTATTTATACTTTATTTCTTTCCCAAGGAACCCCTGACTTCTCTTAGAAAGGGTTTCATGTGCTGGGCTGGGCTGCACTTACAGGGACAAAGACCACTGCTGGCAGTGGAGGTGTCACACCTCCAGACTCTGATTTTCCTCCTGATGGAGTTCTCCAAAGAAATAACCCTGGATGAGTAGCAATAGGAGAATGATTCTCCAAACTGAAATGCAACAAAATTCAGCCTTTGAAACAATAAAATATTTTTATTATGTGCTTTGTGAAATCTTCTTCCTTAACTACATCTTGCAAGCTCTGCAAGTAGCTGCACAAGGCGTGAAGGCTTGAAGATTAAAATGGAAGAGATGTTAGGATTTTCTTCATTTTAATGAGTTCCATGGTGTATTTTGATGCTCAGTCTATGAAGTTCAGGTACTGAGAAGAGAGTGATGCAACCGCTTGAGCAAGTAAAGTCAGGAGTAAAAGTTGAAGTGACTTGGAGTATTAATGGGCCCCACTGAGGGCTGTTACTAACAAAGGCTCCCCAGGGCCTTGTTAGAGCAGATAATTGGAAGCCATGGTTGCAGACAGGCAAAGCACTGTGCTGAGAAAAATCTTGGTTGGTTTTGGTGAAGCAGAATTGGCAAGGCCTGACCCCTGGAACTGGGAGGGGAGATCCTGCACCCCCATGTCTGCCTCAAGGCTTTTCCTGGGGATCTGTGGGCTGTGGTGGGCAGTGTGATGCCGTGAGAAGAAGAGTGGTATGAAACCTCTGAGCTGTTGCATGTGTTGAAAGGAATCTATGAGGCCCCATCACAATGAATATAACATATCTCCTCATAAGCTCTAACCAAGGGGACAAAACCTTCAGGGCTGTTGGGTCTTCCCTTTTTATCAGCACCCTCTGCCTTCTCCTCTGCAGGCTTTCCTATGCTGCCCCACACATTGCCCTATTTTCTTGAAGTCTGCAGACAAACATCTCAGTTCACCATCTTGCTCTCATCTCTTGCTTTCACTGAACTCTTGTCAGCCCTCACCAGCTATTTATTGAAACACAAAGCAAGGGTCTGATCAGAGGGTGACCTTTTGCACCACAGCATGACCCTCTGAGGGACATTTCTCCCTCCTTGTAACCAGTGCCAGCCTTCCATGGAACACTATGTAGCAGTTTTTTATTTCCTCCTCTTTTCTACTGCCAAAGGAAACACCATCAGGGTGGAAACCACTCCTGAAGTAGGCAGCCCAACCCAGCAGGCTCCTTGCGGCCTCTCAACAAACCAGACACAAGTCACCTCAGCAGCAGCTTCCAAGCCAGGGGCCTGCTGCTGGCCTTGCAGCTTCTTGGCTAGACACAGCCAAGCCTTGTGCCTGCTGCTGCCCACTCATGGACTCAAGCAGAAGGGACAGGACAACCCATCTGGGGGCCTTCTTTCTGCCTGGGTCCTCCTGGCTCTGGAGGCAGAGGGGATCCCCCAGTCAGCATGCCAAGCAGGTGCCTTCTGCTGGCCTAGCAGGGCCACTGCCACATGTCAGCCCAAAAGTGCAGCTCCAAGAGAGAAGCCAAGGGTGACCTGCCACCTCCAGACACAAGTGACCTCACAGTCCCTTTCTGTGACACATTCCTGCTGCTGCCCTATCAAGTGCAGAGACAGAAGTGACCTCACAGTCACTGCCACAGTCACATTCCTGCTGCTGGGGCAGGAGATGATGAGGTAGAGCTGAGCTCTTCAGAGCATTCCCACCCATCTCCTCCTTGTGACCCACAAGCTGATCAGATCCATGGCCCCTCACATTCATTTGCGGTAAGGGTTTTGTTTAGGTCTCTTAAGCAGTTTTCTAGTGTTATATAGACCATTTTAATGCTAGTATTAAGGACAGAGATAAGAGTAATTAATAGAGTAAGACCTAGGGGAAGCGGCTATGGGCTGAGTTTTGTCTTCTAGGGATACGTTGAGGTCAGTCATTACAGTAGTGGATTCCTGTCAGGGTGCTGAGTAGCATTTAGGTGTAGGAATTAAGTTTACAGGTTGAAGCTGGGGAATAGCCTTGCATGACTATTTTAAGTCACAGTTACAGCAACATCAGCATAACCTGAACCCTCTTACCTCTACAAAATCCTTAATTTCTGCTGGCCAAGACCCTATTCCCTCCTCTCAGTCTCACATTTCTCCTGGCCAGGCTTCTCCTGATTTCCCATATCAGTTATCTTTTTAGGGGCATGTTTATGATGCCTTTCATGATCTTAGACTGTCAGTGCTCTGTTGGCTACTATATTCCTGAGAAAAGTGTCACTTAAGACACGATGGAAAAGGACACACAAGTCCATCAGAGCACCCTGCACAATGTGCCCTGCAGCTCTGCAGTGCCACAAAAGTGCGGTTCCTGCCTACAAGTTTTCTTTCCAGAATGGCTCCTATGGCTCCAGGGTAACTTTTCCCAGGCACTCTGTTTTCCAGGCCACACCACTCTTGCCCACAGGCCCCACGTGTCTCTCCAACCCTCCCCTCTTCCCCTGCAGTAGTGGCACCTCACCGCAGCAGGTTGGTGCATCTCCAGGCTCAGGGGTGTTTCCTGAGGGCCTGCCCCATGTGGGGAGGAAGAGAGCAAGGTCATCTCCTGGGGCATGGCTGAGCACAGCCCAGCCATCCTGCACCGTGGGCAGGCCCCTGCTCCCAGGCTGAGGCACACATGCAAAGTGGACACTTCTCCATCCACCCAGCTACACGCAGGGACCTTCAGCCCTGCCCTAATTCTAAGGAGTGACCTCATTCTCCTACTGCATCCACAGACAGCTGCTAAAGCCCTGAGTGTCTCTGTTTCTCACAGCTTTCACCCAAGTCTTTCTCCTGGCCCTCCACACTGCCCAGCACTGCCTCTCAGGTGTTACTCAATGACCCTTCAGAAGGGCCTTTGGGCTTCCTCAATTGTCCTGGTGCTTATTAGCACCTTCCTGGATCCTTCCAGAGTGCAGAGGGAGTCTTCTTGTCCATCAGGAGCCCTGTACTGGCTGTTGGTGGGACGGAATTACTCTCTGCAAAGGAGCCCCTTGTGGTACCGTGTTTTGGTTGTGTGACCAGTGATGGTCACCCACAGTTGTGGTTGCTGTTTTTGAGCATTTCTTGCGCAGCATCAGGGCCTTCTGTGTCTCACAATTTCTGATTTTTACTTGGTTTTGCTATTCTGTCCCCAGTTCCTCTAGAAGAAGAGAAAGCAGGTGGCCGATAGGTGTTTATCTGCTGGATGCATGGAGCAAGGAGGTGTCCATTGTGCCAGGAGATGGAGGTCCGTGAAGCTGCAGGAGCCCTGCTCTCTTGCCTGGCAGATCCCCAGCACACAGTGCCTGTGCCCCGCAGGGCCAGCCCCGCTCCCCAGGCCAGCACAAGAGGCCTGGCCCAGCCACAGAACAGCCTGCCCCGAGCAGGGACCTGCACAAAGAGCTTTCCCTTTGCCCTTTCCCCATCAGTGCAGGCCCAGCAATGCTTCCCTGCTCTTCCCCAGGGCCATCCCTGCTCCCAGAGGGTCTTGTCCAGGGCAGTGTGTCTGTGCTGGCCTGGCCAGCCATTGCTGCTTCCCTCCCTGTGTTCCCTCAGGGCCCCAAGATGGTGGTGCTGCTGTGAGACCTACATCCGTGGGGATCTCTGCTGCTGAGCCCCTTTCCACGTGCCCTGATGGCTCAGCAGCACAGGGCAGTGCTGGGCAGGGCCATGGGGTGTCTCTAAGGGCACAAAGGGCAGGCGAGTGCTGCACCAGACCTCGCCCATAGCACTTCAAAATGCCTATCCTCAGTTACTCTGCAGTCTTATGGGCCTTTGCCTGCCGGCTCTTCACCACCTCTGCTAGCATTGCAGAGCCCTCCTTTAGCCCATGGACTCCTCAGATTCCCCTTTTCCTTTAACAGACCTTTGTTTGGATGGTCACTCATTTTATGAGGTTCTAATCACTTCATCTGAGGACCTTGTCCCTGCAGATCCCCTGACATCTCCTGAAAGCTCCAGATTCCTCAACAGGCTGGAATCTGCCGCCTGCCCCGCTGCAGGGGGTGCAGATAAGTTTAAGATCAGTTGTCATCTCCTTAGGCAAGTTCTGTCATAATGGCAGCTCTTAGTGCTACCCTTGGTTCCTCAGGGACCACCCTGGGACTTTCATCCTGTGTCTTTCACTCCATGAAGAACCCCCAGAATACAGAAGAGCAGGGAACAGCCCCTTGGTGTTCAGGCTCCTGGCTTTGCCTTCAGCAGCCCCTCTTGTTACTATGGTGCTAGCAGGGAAGCGGCTGTGACCCAGGGCTGTACAGTGCCTTCTGCTATCTGCAGGGATCGGGATGCCACTACAGAGAAAACAGGACTGTCATCGAGGCATATGAGAGCTCAAGACTAACACAGATACAAGAGCACAAGAGAACAATGTGGAAGCCAAAAGAGAGCAGCAGTGAAAAGGCCACATCCTGCTGCTGGCCATGGCAATAACTCCAGGGAAGCAGCAGCCCTGACCCAAAGGCAGCAGAGAGGCAGAGCGCAGCGGACAGTTTAGGGGCAGCCCCAAGGGCCACCAGGGCTGCTCGTGCATGTGGCAGCTGGGCTCTAGGCCCTGAGTCCTTCCTGCATGGTAGGGCTGCTCCCTCAGCTCCAGAGGAGATGGGAAGAGATGGTAGGTGATGGTAGGTGTTTTTTGTTGTTGTTGGTGGTGGTGGTTTTGTTTTTGTTTTTGTGTGTCTTTATCTACATGGTAAGCCTGCTTCTTTAGGTAATTAGAAGATTGGGTATTTTAAATGAAAAAAAATCCGGTAGTAGGTTAAGGATGATATTATTTAAATAAAAACAAATAATTTGAAGAAAATATTTATAGAGAAATGTAATAATTATTTTTTCTTCTCACTTCCTGAAATTATCAGGGAACTCGCAGTCATTATTGATTCCGAAAAAGCAGGTTTCTGAAGAGTTTCCTTACTGTATCCTTGAGCTCCTGGTTCCTCATACTGTAGATGAGGGGGTTCACTGCTGGAGGTACTACTGAGTACAGAACTGCCACAACAAGATCCATGGATAGGAAGGAGATGGAGGGGGGCTTCAGATAGGCAAACATACCGGTGCTGATAAACAGAGAGACCACAGCCAGGTGAGGGAGGCACATGGAAAAGGCTTTGTGCCGGCCCTGCTCAGAGGGCATGCTCAGCACTGCCCTGAAAATCTGAATATAGGACACCACAATGAAAACAAAACAACCAAATAGTAAAGAAACACTAAACACTAGCACCCCGACTTCCCTGAGGTAGGCATCTGAGCAGGAGAGCTTGAGGATCTGGGGGATTTCACAGAAGAACTGGTCCACAGCATTGCCATGGCAGAGGGGCAGGGAAAATGTGTTGGCCGTGTGCAGGGCAGCATTGAGAAAGCCACTGCCCCAGGCAGCTGCTGCCATCTGGGCACAAGCTCTGCTGCCCAGGAGGCTCCCGTAGTGCAAGGGCTTGCAGATGGCAACGTAGCGGTCGTAGGCCATGACGGTGAGAAGGGAATACTCCGCTCCAACCAAGAAAGCAAAGAGAAAGAGTTGGGCAGCACATCCTTGATAGGAGATGGCCCTGGTGTCACAGAGGGCATTGGCCATGGCTTTGGGCAGAGTGGTGGAGATGCAGTCCAGGTCGAGGAGGGCGAGGTTGAGGAGGAAGAAGTACATGGGGGTGTGGAGGCGGTGGTGGCAGGCTACGGCGCTGAGGATGAGGCCATTGCCCAGGAGGGCAGCCAGGTAGATGCCCAGGAAGAGCGCGAAGTGCAGGAGCTGCAGCTCATGCGTGTCTGCGAATGCCAGAAGGAGGAACTCGCTCACAGAGCTGATGTTGGGCATTCTCTCACTGGACAAAGTTGTCTGTTGAAGAGGAGAAGGCAGAGCAACGTTAGAACAGAATGGTCTGAGGCAAACCTGTTGTAAGTCTTAGAACATTCCCAGCCCAAAACTCTCTTGTTGCAGGAGAACCTTTCTGCTTTTCTCTTGCTCTCAGACTTCCCCACCTCACACTGCAACCCAGCAGGACTCTCAAAGCCTACTGCATTGCCCACTGCCCTCCCAGAAACAAGACCCAACAAGAGCAGACCCCTCAAGTACCTGCAGCGGCATGGCCCTGCAGCCAGACCCTTACCTTGTCAAGGGCTGTGCAGGTTTCTCCTGCAGGCACCTCTCAGCATCCTCCCACTGCCAGCTGCCTTCAGCCCCTCTCTCCTTTTCTTCTCTCTGTGTCTGTGCCTCTGTGTCTCTTGCCTGCTGTGCTGTGCAGAGGAGCTGCTCCTGGGCACAGCTCTCTTTCTGCTTCATGGGACTTTCTGAAATGTGTTTTCTCTGTCTCACGAGCCTGGCCCAGCTCAGCAGCACAGCACCAGCCCAAGGCACTGCAATCACTCCTCTGGGGGCTTTGCTGATGAGCCCACAAACCTCAGGCACTCAGAGACAATTGAAAACATCTCTCCAGAAGTCCAAGTCAGAGGCAAGTTTCCTGCAGTGTCCCCCTGAGGGCCAGCACTGACACAGCCTCCCTTGGAGCTCGTTAGAGCAGAACACAGGATGCAGTGAGGACAAGGAGACAAAGGCAATGTGAAGGTGACACTGATGTGGAGGAAAACTGAATGTGTGTCAGCAAGTACAAGGGCCAGGCCTTGACATCCAGTTCCCCTGGAAGGGAGATCCTTTTCTTCCACTCCTTGCTCAAGGCTCTTTGTGGGGCAGTAGGAGATGGGATGTGCATGGCCAAGTGCAGGAGCATGGTACGATACCTGCCTACTTCACGGTTAGGAGCGAGGAGGCAATGAGGCCGTTGTGCTTTCACAAATAGCTTTGTCCTCATAGGCCTCAGTGACAGTGACAAAAGCCATAACCATGGACACAAAGACCTGGGTCCTGTTGGGACTTTTAGTCATGCCATCATCATTGCTCCTTTCCACATGAGGATGTCCTAGTGACTCTCAGACCTGCACCTCTTTACAAGCTAGTTTTTGGCACTTGTTCGTGTGGTGTCTCAGGGGATCTGAGCTGAGTCTGATAACTCAGACCTTCTTGGTGGCCATACTCCTCGTAAGGCAGCTCTGTAGGAAACTGGCCTGGTTCCTGGTGTTAGGAATGTTTTAACAATCCGTGTCAATAAAGAACAGTCCTGTCTGCCTCTGGGCCCTACACTGTGAATTTAATTCTTGAACCACAGATGCAGTGTGTCCCAGTCTCCCCCTCATTCTAGTCAATTTATCAAGTCTTCAGAAAATACTCTTCAAATTTATGAACCTGTTTGCTTTTGTTATTCCGGACTTCTGTTTCTAACAGTTACAGCCTTTTTTTTTGTCTTTTTCGAGATTAACTTAACACTGCCATAGGTGTGACTGTCCCTGTGAATGGCTGGTGAGGAATGTTTTAATTACTCGTGAAGTGTCAATAAGAAAGCTATTTGTGTTTGTACGAAGTCTTTGATGTCTAGGGGTTTCAGAACAACTGATAACAACTAGTGAGTGTTTTGAGATACTATGCAGGCTTCTGATATCTGGCCAGGTGGCCAAGATATTAAGAAGAGAAAAAAAAGAAGCTGAAGGACGGCTGGGAGACAAGACCTGAAGGGGATGTTCTATAAACTTGATACGGTGCCAAAGGAGTACAAAGGGGAAGGATGAGAAAAAAACTTGGAGAGGAAGACTACAAGCCTTCAGCATGAAAGACCCCTAGAGACCCCCAGAGGGATCACCAGAGACTGATGTGCATGCTCCAGTAGGAAGGACTGGACCCCGGAAGCTAATTATAATAACCTATTTTTTTAGAAGTAGTAAAGAGTATGTATTAGTCTAGGAGTATAAAAATCAGCTACTTGATGTAACTGGTGTGCGTCCTGGTGCAGCGGAGACTCCCATTGCACCCAGCACTGTTTACTTACCTCTATTCTTTTAATAAATCCTATTTTTTTATTTAATCCTATTTTGAAGGCTGAGCCATTTCTAACACTGGTGAGCAGGCACCACTGCTCGTATGGCATCCCTCATGCTGCCCAGGCCCTCCTCCTTCTGGGCACTGCTCACTCAGCAGGGTCCCAGTCTGCCCCCATGTGTGGGGTTGCTCTTCCTCTGCTGCAGTACTGGGTTCTTCTCCTTTTAAATGTCAAGAGATATCTGTAGGCAAAATCCTGCAGCTTCTCGAGGTTCACCCACACTGATGCTCCATTCTGTCAGCTCTTCATGTCTGTAGGCAGACAGTTCAACCTTCCTGTGATTGTGCTGTCTCTGAGAAGACAGCAGCATCAAGAGCTGCAGGAAAGTTTGGATAACGCAGGTGTAATCAGTTGAATGGAATTCTAGCACAGGAACAGAGAAGGGTAGGGGATGGAAGGCTGCCAGGTCCCACATTTGCTGCGCTTCCTTCTCATGCATGCTGCCAGTTTTTCTGGAGCTGTGTCCTGATGTTATGGGGCTGTGCAGGTCAAAATTAGAAGGGCCAAAGCCCAGCTGGAGCTCAATCGGTCTATGACTCTCAAAGACAATAAACACTGCTTATAGAAATACTTTAAATAAAGGAGGATTAAGGAGAATCATAATTCTTTATTGGATGTGGGCGAAATCTGGTAATGATCTAGAGACAAGATAAAGGCTGAGGTAATTAATTCCTTCTTTACCTCTGACTCTAGCAGATGGACCAGTTGTTCCCCTTGATGTTTCTTCCTCCTCATGGCCAGTGTCAACATTCCAGGGAACGCTTCATGGGTGTTTCTCCTCTCCTTCTCTTTCCTACTACCACAGAAAGCTCCATCAGGGTGGAGACCCCTCCTGAAGTAGGCATCCCAACCCAGCAGGCTATTTCTGGCCTGTCAGCCAAGCTGACACAAGTCACCTCAGCAGCAGCTTCCGAGCCATGGGCCTGTTGCTGGCCTTGCAGCTTCTTGGCTAGACACAGCCAAGCTTTGTGCCTCCTGCTGCCCAGTCATGGACTCAAGCAGAAGGGTCAGGACAACCCATCTGGGGGCCTTCTTTGTGTCTGGGTCCTCCTGGGTGTGGAGGCAGAGGGGATCCCCCAGTCAGCATGCCAAGCAGGTGCCTTCTGCTGGCCTAGCAGGGCCACTGCCAGATGTCAGCCCAAAAGTGCAGCTCCCAGGTCTATGTCAAGAGTGACCTGCCACCTCCAGACAGAAGTGACCTCCCAGTCCCTTTGCGTGACACGTTCCTGCTGCTGGCCTATCAAGTGCAGAGACATAAGTGACCTCACAGTCCCTGCCACATTCACATTGCTCCTGCTTGGCCATGACATACTGAGGCAGAGCTGAGCTTTCTCTAGCCCGCTTGGTATCTCTTTTTGTTTCTGGGTTAGAGATTAAGCAATGTTTTAGTGGGAGTGTTTGGTGTTCTGCTTTTGCTGTCAGGTCTTTGGTTATGATATGGACAAGCTCTATGTGTTTGTTTTTTTTTTTTTTTTTTTTTTTTCTGCCAAGGTGTCTAAGGTTAAATAGAGCATTTTAATGTAAGTGTTAAGGGATTAGATTGGAGTTATCAAGAGAGAAAATTGATTTCTTTCAGTTTGTTGTAGTAACATTTAGGTATATTTAACGTTAAAATTACTGGCTCACGTAAGGTAAGGGCCATATATGACTGTTTTAAGTCAGTGTTACTGCAATACCGGCATTGCATGAATGCTCTTACCTCTATGAAATTATTAATTTCTTCTGGCCATGCTCCTCTTAGCACCCCAAAATCTCACATGCCTCTTGTTCAGGCTGCTCCTGACCTCCCTATATCTTATTGGGATCAGCTTTTTGTCCCGCTCTACTCTGCGCTGGTGCGGCCTCACCTCGAGTACTGTGTGCAGTTCTGGGCACCACAGTATAAAAAGGACATGAAACTGTTGGAGAGTGTCCAGAGGAGGGCTACGAAGATGGTGAAAGGCCTGGAGGGGAAGACATATGAGGAACGGCTGAGGGCGTCTGGGCCTGTTCAGCCTGGAGAAGAGGAGGCTGAGGGGAGACCTCATCGCAGTCTACAACTTCCTCGTAAGGGGGTGTCGAGAGGCAGGAGACCTTTTCTTCCTTAACATCAGTGACAGGACCCGCGGGAATGGAGTTAAGCTGAGGCAGGGGAAGTTTAGGCTTGACATCAGGAGGAAGTTCTTCACAGAGAGAGTGGTTGCACACTGGAACAGGCTCCCCAGGGAAGTGGTCACTGCACCGAGCCTGACTGAATTTAAGAAGAGATTGGACTGTGCGCTTAGTCACATGGTCTGAACTTTTGGGTAGACCTGTGTGGTGTCAAGAGTTGGACTTGATGATCCTTAAGGGTCCCTTCCAACTCAGGATATTCTATGATTCTATGATCTAAGTGTCTCTGTCTCACCTCTGTTGGCTCCTCCATTCTGAGAAGGAAGTAGCATTGTAGTCAGGAGAGAAAAAGACACAAAGGTCTTTAGGAGCATCCTGCACAATGTGCCTATCAGCCCTGTTCTTCCATAAAATTACGCTTCCTACCTACAAGTTTTGTTTCCCAAATGGCTTCTGTGGATCCCAGTCTACTTTTCCCAGGCCCTCTCACATGTTTCAGTTTTGGATGTGCAGGGATGGGATAAGGAAAACCAAGGCATGGATGGAACTCAGCTTGGCAAGGGATGAAAACAATAACAAGAAGAGATTCTGTAGATACATTGCTCAGAAAAGAAAGGCCAAGGATAGTGTACCCCCTTCTGATGGATGAGAAGGGTGAACTGGTAATGACAGACATGGAGAAGGCTGAGGCACTCAACAACTTCTTTTCTTCAGTCTTCCCTGCCAGTCAGGCTTCCCAAGTCTTTCATTCCCTGAAGCCATAGATAGAGGCTTGGGGGTGCAAATTCCCACCTGTTGTAAGTGAAGAGAAGGTTTGAGGCCACCTGAAGAAGCTCAAGAAGTAAAAGTCTATGGGGCTTGATGACTTGCATTCCAGGGAGTGGAATGCTGTGGCTGAGGCTGTGGATGTTCCATCTTTTGGGGTGTTTAAGGCCACGTTAGATGAGGCCCTGAGGAACCTGATCTAGGGGGTGATGTCCCTGCCTATGGCAGGGGGGTTGGAACTAGATGATCGTCAAGGTGTTTTCCAACTCAACTGTTGTATGATTCTCTGATTCTGTGATTGTGCTTCAGAGGCAAATTAATAATAACAGTAATAACAGTAATAACAGTAATACCAATAACAATAACAATGACAATAATAAAAGCATGATATTGAGTTTCAGAATACTCAGTGATCCTTTGTGATACGGTTTAGTGGAGGACTTGTTAGTGGTAGGTCAGAGGTTGGACTAGGTGATCTTGGAGGTCTCTTCTAGCCTAGGTGATTCTGGGATTCTGTGATCTAGTTCATCCATGAGACAAAACCCTGCAAGCAGCACGAAGGACACTGAAATGTGGCCTAACATGAAGGAGACTCCAGATCGCTGGTGTAGAAACAGTATTTTTGTGCCATGACCAACGTGGTATATGCTGCAGGAAAAGGCCTGCGTCTGAAGTAAAAGGCCTAGGCCAGCACCGGTGTGGCACAGGCTTGAGATTTGGGTGCTTGTGAACATTATGGAACCACAGGATCTTTAAGGTCCCTTCCAACATGAGCAGTTCTATGATTCTGTGCTTAGCAGCCCTGTACAGCCCCTGTAGGGCCCAGCCTCAGTTCATGCCTCTCAGCTTGTGCTCCAAAAGTGCTCCCTCACGTCATTTGTCCCACCTGCATTCCTTGGCTACCCCAGGGCATCCTGGAGGCAGTGGCCACCTCTGAATAGAGAATGGAAACCAGCCATGAAAGTAGACCTAGGAAAAAAAGGGAACCTGTGCATAAAAGGACTCTAAGTCACAGCTGAAAGAGTCTTTTATGGCAGCACCACCAGCTTTTTTTCTACGAATTCTCTTGATTTAGTCTCATAGGTTTTTTATTATTATTATTATTATTTTATTTATTTATTTATTTACTATTGACAGCACTGTGGACAAGGATTATCTACCAAAGTATGCTTTTTCTGGGAATAGTCTTATGCAAACATTTACCAAAATATATTTCCCAACTTTTTTTTTTTTTTTCTCCTTCTTCCTCCACCTCCCAGTCTTCAAGCAGAACTCCAAGGGAAGAAGCAACTGAATTAAAGAATAACTCACATTGAAGAGATCAAGACTAGGAAATGTGCTCCATGCCATCATAAAAGGAGATAAAAAAGAGGGTCAACAGTGTTGGCCCAAGTGCCCATGACTGAAGGGTGCTGCTGGTAACTGGCTGGCAGGAGGACTTGGTATCACTAATGTCCAGCCAACTTCTCCCCCCCCAACTTCATCCCCTTCTTCAGTGTGAATATCAGCAATGTGGCTAAAGGGAGACTCCAGGAGACTATGGCAAAGGCCTTGCTAAATCCAGGTTCACCACATTCCCTTCTCTCCCCTCCCCTACTGCTTCGCCTGAGACAGGACTTTCCCCATCACACTCCCATGGGCAGAGGTGACAACTGCAAATCTCCCAGTCCTTTTTCTTGTCCTTCCTGACGACAAGTTTGCTGTCTGCTTTTTCCAAGTCCCCAGAAATCTCTCTGATCCAAACGCTTGATGGCCTGGTCCAGAAAGGCAGGGTAGTGTGACACAGCAGAGAGAGGCATCTGCAATGAGCCTGTGAGAGGGGGGTTACAGAAATCTCACAGAGACACTGGGGATTGGTTCTGGAGTCACACAGGACAACGGCAGCGCTCTGTGAGGTGTCCACATCTGAGCTGGCCTCCCACGCTCCTCATACACACAGGGCTGTTCAGAGACATGAGTCTCTGCCTTGCACACCACGCACAGTGCACTGCAGTGCCTGCAGTGTCCCTCTGGCTCCTGCAGCCACTGCCAGAGGCTGGGAGGCACCTCAGCCCTGCAGTGCTTTGCCCTGCTCTGCCCTCCTCTGAGGTGCCCCAAGGCATGAGGAATGGGCACAGGGACCTTGCTTCAAGCAAGCACATCTCAGAGCTGGATAAAGGTGACTTCCCAAGGCATGTTAATTAACCTCGTGGCACTGTCTGCCTCACTGGCCTTCATAAGACTTGTAGGAATGGCTGATGGCATTTGTGCTCGCTCGTGTTCATCTCCCTGTGTGTGTATGATGTGCCTGCTGGCACCAGCAGCAATGGGTTTCCCTTTACACATCTCCCATGAACCCGCAGGGGGCCCTGCTCTTCTCCTGGACATCCTACCTCCCAGGGAGCCTTTATGAGATTAGCAATGAGCAATGGCCAGCCATTGTTGAACCTCCTTCCCATGCACTGTATATCTCTGAGCTGGTGGTGATGCTCTCCAGAGTAAGAAAAATTACAAAAATGATAACAGAACAAACATTGAGCCTACAATGTATTTTGGGTCATATGCAGAAAAAAACGGGCTATGTTTTTGATTTTGAAACATCTCCAGTCATCAGTCTCTTCAAGGCATCCTTGAGCTCCTGGTTCCTCATGCTATAGATGAGGGGATTCACTGCTGGAGGCACCACTGAGTACAGAAATGACACCACCATGTCCAAGGATGCAGAGGAAAAGGAGGAGGGCTTCAGGTAGGCAAACATGACAGTGATGACAAAAAGGGATACCACGGCCAGATGAGGGAGGCACGTGGAAAAGGCTTTGTGCCGGCCCTGCTCAGAGGGAATCCTCAGCACTGCCCTGAAGACCTGCACATAGGACACCACAATGAAAACAAAACAACCAAAGACTAAAGAAACACTAAACACAAGTGCCCCAACTTCCCTGAGGTAGGCATCTGAGCAGGAGAGCTTGAGGATCTGGGGGATTTCACAGAAGAACTGGTCCACAGCATTGCCTTGGCAGAGGGGAAGGGAAAATGTGTTGGCCGTGTGCAGGACAGCATTGAGAAAGCCACTGCCCCAGGCAGCTGCTGCCATCTGGGCACAAGCTCTGCTGCCCACGAGGCTCCCGTAGTGCAGGGGCTTGCAGATGGCAATGTAGCGGTCGTAGGCCATGATAGTAAGAAGGGAAAGCTCTGAACCAAAGAAGAAGACAAAAAAAAAGACCTGTGCAGCACAGCCTTGATAGGAGATGGCCCTGGTGTCCCAGAGGGCATTGGCCATGGCTTTGGGCAGAGTGGTGGAGATGCAGCCCAGGTCGAGGAGGGCGAGGTTGAGGAGGAAGAAGTACATGGGGGTGTGGAGGCGGTGGTGGCAGGCTACGGCGCTGAGGATGAGGCTGTTGCCCAGGATTGCAGCCAGGTAGATGCCCAGGAAGAGCGCGAAGTGCAGGAGCTGCAGCTTGCACGTGTCTGCGAATGCCAGCAGGAGGAACTCAGTGATGGTGCTTCTGTTAGACATCTGCTTTTTTGGGGATGTGATCCTGAACAAAGAAGAGAAAGAATAGTAACAATGTACAACAAACTTATCAGAGAAAAACTCATCCCATTTCTCGTTTAGAATCGCCAGAAAATTGTCCATTTCCAGGAAGACATTTGGTAGGTATCTTTCCTGAGTTCTTCCTGATGCCTGAGGGTATCCCCGGGATCAGGGGACTCCTCTGTATTCAATGGAAGAGTCAGTTATGCCCAATAGCCATAGGTAAGGTGGAATATGGGGCAATCTCATACTCACTTCACTCATGATATCAAAGAACCTTGCCCCAGTGTTGCTCCCAGGTTACCCAATTCACAGCAGATATATATATACAGATTTTTTAAATTTTCATTTTATAGGGTCAGATTTTTAGTTGTTACTAATCTACAACACTTGCTGAGTTTTTCTAAAACAGAAATCCTGGGCATTTCTCCAGCACATAAGTGGAAATGTTGTGCATCCTCAGAGAAAAAGGGACTGGCCCTATAGCGCAGAGTGTCCTTTAGTGAGTACAGACAATTCGTCCATCAATGCTGGTCTCAGCCACCGTGTGAGTGTTGCAGGAAAGTTGTACTCAGAGGTTGACCTGAGAAGAACCTGGACATGGCTTAGAGCAGAGGAATCCAGGCTCAAAGTGCCCATCTCCAGATCCCCCACCCTGTCCCTGTACTCCCCTTCCCCCAAGCACACCGAGGGCTCACCCCACAGGCATGTGAAACCCCCATCCCCAGCCAGCCTGGGAACAAGACCAGCAGCAGCACGGCCAGCTGGAGAAGCCAGGAGGAATGCCAGCGTGCTGCTGCCAGGGGAGGCAAGGCCAGGGAGAGACAGACGGACACTCAGCAGACCCTCCTGTGCTGCAGCTCTGCCTGACAGGAGGCAGCTCCTGCTCATTGCAAATGATCTGTGCTCACTTCAAGCCAGCAGAGACCTCCCAAAGACAGGGATATCCCCCAGCACTGGGCATCGGGGAGCTTACAGCTCGTAAAGATCAGCTAGGATAAAACCTGAGAGGACCACATTATGATGATGCTGGTGCAGTCCATCAGATGATGTTTGGGAAGGTACTTTACAAATTTGATCACCGAGTAACTGATTTCTCAATGCAATGCTCCAGCAGTCTCAGTCTCCTGCACAATCCTGAAAATGAAACCTGCCTCCCGTCCACTGCAGGAGTCTGCAAGCACAGACTGCAGAAAAAGTCTTCCCCTTCACATATGCCAAGCCTCGATCTTCCTCCTGAATTGCCCCTCATAATGCCATTATCGAAAGCACTGCAGAAACAGAGAGACCAACCCTGACAGATGCTATCAGCCATCGGATGTGCCAGCTGTAGAAGACCCCTCTGGCAACCCCACTTGCAATGCCCTGCTGCCAGAGCCTCACGGTGCCGAGAGCCTGCAGATGTGTCCTGCCACACGCTGCCCTCTGTTGTTGTGCTCCTCAGTGCCTCCAAGCCCTCTCTCCTTCTCTCCTCTCTGTGTGCCAGCTGCGGTCAGAGCCCCCAGCCCTGCTGTGCTGTGCAGAGGAGCTGCTCCTGGGCACAGCTGTCTCTCTGTAGCGCTTACCAGGAGCTCCCCTTGGGCCCAGGAGCCCAGCCCAGCTCAGCAGCACAGCACCCGACCATGGCATCGCTTGCTCTGTGCCCTTGGGCTCCCTCGAGGTGTCCCCAAGGCCTCAGGGCTGACAGCTCCCCAAGGCAGCAGGGTCTCTGCTGGGGTGTGCTCATTGAGGCAGACTGAACTGATCATCTACTGCTCCTCTCTGAACACAAGATTTTTAGAAGTGTGATTTGCGCTGTTGGACTGTGGTTGTCAAACATGATGTGCTTTAACCTGGCAGGCAGCTCAGCACCACACAGCTGTTAGCTCACACCAACCCCCCCACATGCTTATTGGTTGAGGTCAGGGCAGCTGAAAGGACTGAAATGGTAGAGAAAGAATTATAATAGCAATTATTTTTAGTACTATTACTGTTATGTACAAAGCAAGCTATGCACAGTGCAATTGCTCATTACTGACTGATGTCCAGCTTGTCCCCAACTGGTAGAACATTGTGGTAACCATCTGCACCTGTTCTTCTTTGACCTTCAACAAGTCCACAAATGGAAGGGTCCTCCCAGGGACTGGGAAAGGTAGACAGCTCTTTAACATCCTCTCTCTCGAAGGCAGCTATCCCGAAACCCCAGCTGTACCCTTTTGGATCTTGGAAGTACCCTCTCGTGGGGAAGTTTATGTCAAGGTTTCATAGATCAACATTCTTCTCCCTCCTTTCTTTTCTGGGCAGTAGTTCTCTTCCATTCTCAGGGGCCTGATTTTCACACCCTCTGTTTTCTCCTGCATATAGAGGGAACGGATCCTGGCACAGGTTGGTGCTCTGGCCTAGCAAGAGCAGAACCAGGGGTCTGGTCTAGTCTGGGGCCTGTCCCAGGGTCTGGAGTGGCTGCGGGACATGTCAGAGGTGTTGGAGTAGCTGCAGGGCCTGTCCCAGGGCTTGGAGTGGCACTGACTGAGGCTCCCTTTGGGATTCCCTTTGGAATTGCCAAGGTGATAACCCCTCCTTTTCAAGCACTTCTGCAGTTTTTAAGGATTCTGCAAGTGCTCAGGGGGGAAGTTCCAAAGCACTGGAGGTGCCCACTGCTCTAGGTGCCTGCCCAGATCCTCCCATGCTCCCTGCCACTCCTCACTCTCCGGCCTTGGGGCAGGTCTCTGGAGGGCATTCTTCAAGAGTTGTTTATCCTTACACAACAGTTGAACCACATTCAGGAGACATCACAATAGGACCATCCCATGGATATTCTAAGCTTTTTAGAGCTAGTGTAATTAGCCTGGAGGAGAAGGGGGAGGTGAAGGAAAGAGTGAAGAAGTGGAGAAGTGTCCCTCCCTTTTCCTCTCCTAGATTGGCTCCCTAAAACAAAAAGTTTAAGCGTGTAATTCTTAAGTTTCTGAGTAACGGTTCCTGAGGAATGGACATGATGTCAATGCTCAGTACAAAGAACAGATTTGTCACATGACCAATAATTTTATAGACTCATAAGCCAGTGTTACACAACATAGCAAAATATCTTTAAACCAGACCCAGAAATGATAAACAGCGCAATGGGAACACAGGCAGTAAGTAATGTGCTATACAACACATTTCTGAATGAAAGCCCAACAGATCTGAGATCCAAAATGTCGACCTTGTGATCAGCAACTATTAAACTGGTCTAATGATTATAACAATTTAACTTTAGCACTCTGTGGTAAGATCTGTCCTTATCTCAATCCTTTGTGCCCCACACCGTGTGCCAAAAAGACTTCTGTGGTTTAATGCGGCAGTTCAAGTACATGGAATTATTTGAAGAGGTCCAGAGGAGGGTCACAAAGGCGATAAAGGGGCTGGAGCACTTCTGCGATGAAGGCGTGCTGAGAGAACTGGTACTACTCAGCACCCGAGAAACCTTAGAGCAACCTTCCAGTATTTAGAGAGGACCTCCAGGAAAGCTGGGGAGGCAGTCTTTGTCTGGGAGTGTAGTGAAGGGACGAGGAGTAATGACTTTAAAAGAGGGCAGTTTTAAATTAGGTATATGGAAGAAATTCTTTCCTCTGAGGATGGTGAGGCATTGGAACAGGTTTCCTGGAAAAGCTGTGAATGTCCCATCCCTGGAAGTGTTCAAGGACAGATTGAAATGAGTTTTGAGCAACCAGGTCTAGTAGGAGGATGGTTGGAATAAGAGGATCTTTAAGGTCCCTTCCAACCCAAACCATTCTACATGTATGATTCTATGATACCATGTTTCTATGATTATCTGTGACACTGCTACCGTTGTCCTTGTGAAGCCCGTAAAGGCTCTCCTCAGGGATGCACTATTTCTAATACAGGCATCCTGGCCTGTATTAGAAATAGCGCAGCCAGCAGGAGCAGGGAGGTGATCATTCTCCTGTACTCAGCTCTGGTGAGGCCACACCTCGAGCACTGTGTTCAGTTTTGGGCCCCTCGTTACAAGAAGGACATCGAGATCCTGGAACATGTCCAGAGAAGGGCAACCAAACTGTTGAGGGTTCTGGAGCACAGGTCTTATGAGGAGTGGCTGAGGGAACTGGGATTGTTTAGTGTGCAGAAGGGGAAGCTCAGGGGAGACAGTAGAGTTCAGGGATATGGTTTAGTGGGGACTGTTACTGTTGGTCAGAGATTGGACTCGATGATCTTGACGTCTCTTCCAACCTAGAAATTCTGTGATTCTGTGATTCTGTGATTCTGTGACTCTGACAAGAACGGAAGGCTGCAGCAGCACTGACAACTTTGTCCCCTTAGCCATGGGTTGTGAGGAGACGTGTTATACTCATGGCATTGGGACCATGTATTCTCCTTTATCCCTGTGCAAACACTGGAAGGTGTCATATCATTGTCCTTCACACGATATCATGGGCATCGCACATGACCCCAGACCCTCTGATATAATAACAACCATCATAAAGCTAATCCCAGTTAGATGACTGATATGGGGAGGTCAGGAGTAGCCTGGCCAGGAGAGATGTCAGATTTGGGGGAGGGAAGAGGAAGGGAAGAGGAGCTCAGAATCTTACCTTTGTAGGGGTAAGAGGGTTCATGTAATGTTGATGATGCTGTAAAACTGATTGCAAACAGTTTTGTAAGGCCTGTAAACTATTTTCAACAGCATCCCTCAACCTAAACATAAGTGCAACATCCTGACAGGAATCCACTATTGTAAAGCAGAACTCAAAATATGACCTAAAGAAAAGTGCAGAGCATAGCCCCTTTTTCATACATTTCCTCTCTTGCTCACCCTAATCCCCGCCCTTAACACTAACATTAAATGCTCTATTTATCCCTAGACTTCTTCACAAACCTAAACAAAAGCCTAAGCCACAATGCTTGCTCATATCCTAACCAGAGACCTGACACCACAAACAGATCACCAAACCTTCCAACTAAAATTTTGTTTACTCTCTAAACCAGAAAGGTGAGCCCCAGTCCATAGAGCACAGGAGAAAGGTGAGCTCTGCCTCAGTATGTCATAGCCCAGCAGGAGCAATGTGACTGGCAGGGACTATGAGGTCACTTCTGTCTCTGCACTTGATAGGGCAGCAGCAGGAACATGTCACAGAAAGGGACCGTGAGGTCACTTGTGTCTGGAGGTGGCAGGTCAGCCTTGACTTCTCCCTGGGATCTGTACTTTGGGGCTGACATCTGGCAGTGGCCCTGCTAGGCCAGCAGAAGGCGCCTGCTTGGCATGCTGACTGGGGGAACCCCTCTGCCTCCAGACCCAGGAGGACCCAAACAGAAAGAAGGCCCCACGATGGGTTGTCCTGTCCCTTCTGCTTAAGTCCAGGACTGCACAGCAGCAGCAGGCACAAGGCTTGGCTGTGTCTAGCCAAGAAGCTGCAAGGCCAGCAGCAGGCCCCTGGCTTGGAAGCTGCTGCTGAGGTGACTTGTGTCTGGTTGGCTGAGAGGACGCAAGGAGCCTGCTGGGTTGGGATGCCTACTTCAGGAGGGGTTTCCTACCAGATGCAGCTTCCTTTGGTCGCAGGAAAGAGCAGGAGAGAAAAAACTGCCACAAAGTGCACCATGGATGGTTGGCACTGGCTACAAGGAAGAAGAAATATCCAGTGGAACAACTGGTCTTGCTGCTAGAGTCTGAGGCAAAGAAGGCATTAAGTACCTCAGCCTTTAGCTTATCTCTAGATCATTAACAGATTTCCCCCATGTCCAATGAAGGATGATGATTCTCCTTAATTCTCCTTTATTTAAAGTATTTCTATAAGCAGGGTTTATTGTCTTTGTCAGTAATAGACAGATGGAGCTTCAGCTGGGCTTTGGCCCTTCGAACTTTGACCTGCACAGCCCCATAACATTCAGGAAGCAGATCCAGACAAACTGACAGCATGCATGAGAAGGAAGCACAGGAAAAGTACAATCTGGCAGCCTTCCACCCACTGTATTTCTGTGACTCTGTGTTGCAGTTCCATTCAACTGGTTACTCCTGTATTATCCAAACATTCCCGCAGCTTGTAATGCTACTATCTTTTCAGAGACAGCACAGTCACACAAAGGTTGAAGCATCTGCCTGCAGACATGAATGGCTGACAGAAAGGAGCATGAGTGTGGGGGAATGTTGAGAAATTGCAGGATTTTGCCTAAAGTAACTTCTTGATGTTTACAAGGAGAAGGACCCAGTCCTGCACCAGAGGAAGAGTAACCCCATGCAGTAGGGCAGAGTGAGCAGTGCCCAGGAGGAGGAGGGCCTGGGCACCACGAGGGATGCCATACGAGCAGTGGTGCCTGCTCACCAGGAACCAGGCCAGCTTCCTACAGAGCTGCCTTATGAGGAGCATGGCCACCAAGAAGATCTCAGTTATCAGACTCAGCTCAGATCCCCTGAGACACCGCACGAACAAGTGCCAACAACTAGCCAGTAAAGGGGCGCAGGTCAGGGAGTCACTAGGATATCCTCATTATCATTGCTCAGAGGAGTAATGGTAATGGCAAGACTGCAAGTTCCAGCAGGACCCAGGTCTTTGTGTCCATGGCTATGGCTGTTGTCTCTGCCACTGAGGCCTATGAGGAGACAGCTGATCATTAAAGCACCAGGGCCTCATTGACTCCTCGCCCCCACCCATGAACCAGGCAGGGGTTGTACCATTCTCCTGCACTTGGCCATGCACATCCCCATCTCCTACTGCCCCACAAAGAGCCCTGAGCAAGGTGTCAAAGGGAAAGGATCTCCCTTCCTAGAGGACAATGGTCAAGGCCTGGCCGTTGTGCTTGCTGACACACATCCACTTTTCCTACACATCAGTGTCACCTTCACATTGCCTTTGTCTCCTTGTCCTCACTGCCTCCAGGGTTCTGCTCTAACGAGCTCCAAGGGAGGCTGTGTCAGTGCTGGCCCTCAGGGGGACACTGCAGGAAACTTGCCTCTGACTTGCACTTCTGGAGAGATGTCTTCAATTGTCTCTGAGTGCCTGAGGTTTGTGTGTGGGCTCATCAGCAAAGCCCCCAGAGGGGTGATTGCAGTGCCTTGGGCTGGTGCTGTGCTGCTGTGCTTGGCTGGGCTCATGGGAAAGAGAAAACACATTTCAGAAAGTCCCATGAAGCAGAGACAGCGCTGTGCCCAGGAGCAGCTCCTCTGCACAGCGCAGCAGGGCTGGGGGCTCTGACTGCAGCTGGCATGGGGAGAGGAGAGAAGGAGAAAGGGCTTGGGGGCAATTGTCAGTGGGAGGATGCTGAGAGCTACCTTCCAGGAGAAACCTGCACAGCCCTTGACAAGGTAAGTGTAAACGAGAATATTCTGTCCATCTTCACTTCTACTGCAGCTTCAGTGATCCCAGCTCTCTCAACTTTCTTCTCAGAGAAATCCCTGACCATGTTCATCATGCTAAGCATTACAGGGATAACTACTAGATAACAAAAGAAAATTCTCTCTTGCTCAAGCAAGACAGCTGCAGGAAGGTTCTCCTGCAAAGAGAGATGTTCAGGCTAGAGCATGTTTTAAGACTTGCAATAGCTTTTCCTGAGAGAAGTCTGTTATAACTTTTCTCTGCCATCTCATCTTCAGCAGACAACTGTGTCCAGAGTCAGCAAATGCCCAACTTCAGCTCTGTGAGTGCTGGCATTCAGAGACACGCGTGAGCTGCAGTTCCTGCACTTTGCGCTCTTCCTGGGCATCTACCTGGCTGCCCTCCTGGGCAACGGCCTCATCCTCAGCGCTGTAGCCTGCCACCACCGCCTCCACACCCCCATGTACTTCTTCCTCCTCAACCTCGCCCTCCTCGACCTGGGCTGCATCTCCACCACTCTGCCCAAAGCCATTGCCAATGCCCTCTGGGACACCAGGGCCATCTCCTATCAAGGATGTGTTGCACAGGTCTTTTTGTTTGTCTTCTTGATTGCATCAGAATTTTATCTTCTCACCGTCATGGCCTACGACCGCTACGTTGCCATCTGCAAGCCCCTGCACTACGGGAGCCTCCTGGGCAGCAGAGCTTGTGCCCAGATGGCAGCAGCTGCCCGGGGCAGTGGCTTTCTCAATGCTGCCCTGCACACGGCCAATGTGTTTTCCCTACCCCTCTGTCGAGGCAATGCTGTGGACCAGTTCTTCTGTGAAATCCCCCACATCCTCAAGCTCTCCTGCTCAGATGCCTACCTCAGGGAAGTTGGGGCTCTTGTGTTTAGTTTTTCTTCAGGCTTTGGTTGTTTTGTTTTCATTGTTTTCTCCTACATGCAGATCTTCAGGGTTGTGCTGAGGATGCCCTCTTCTCAGGGCTGGCACAAAGCCTTTTCCACATGCCTCCCTCACCTGGCTGTGGTCTCCCTGATGGTCAGCACTGCTGCGTTTGCCTACCTGAAGCCCCCCTTCATTTCCTCACCATCCCTGGACCTTGTGGTCGCACTTCTCTACTCAGTAGTGCCTCCAGCAGTGAACCCCCTCATCTACAGCATGAGGAACCAGGAGCTCAAAGATGCAGTGAGGAAACTGTTTCCATACATTCTTCTTAAGCATCCATGATGTGTTCAGAAGATCTATTCTTAATAATATGCAAATATTTTGATTCATATTATATCATATCATTTTTATTGTTACTGGTGTTATTATAACATTGTCATTAATAAGAAAACCAAGAGAAATCAAAGGGTATTTGGGAAAATGATACAACATTTTAAAAATTATTTTTCTCTGTTAGTATTTGAACAATATTTCATTTTGTTTTTAATAATCTCATTCTTACCATTCAGAATGTTACGTTTTGTGCTAGTTTTTACTATATCATCTAATGTACATTAAGAACCAGGCTTCCTTGGTAGAGAAAGACAATAAAGATGTCAGTGGAATTTCATTGGTCTCAGTATCCACTTCCCATCTCCTCTCAAGCTGGGGAAGCAGCCATAGCATCAAGGAGGGGCTCAGGGCCAAGAGCCAGGCTGCCACGGTTAGGAGCAGTGTATTTGGATTAGACCTTGTGGATCTACGTGACAGTCCTGTTGTCGCTATAACAGGGCTGGCATAAAGCCTTTTCCACATGCCTCCCTCCCTCGGCCATGGTGTCTGCCTCCCTCAGGCCTGTCATGGTTGCCTGCCTGAATCTCCCTCAGTCTCCTCCCCATCCCCTGGACCTGGTGGTGGCAGTTCTGTACTCAGTGGTGCCTCCAGCAGAGCACGTCCTCATCTGTAGCTTGAGGAGCCAGGAGCTCAAGCATGCCTTGTGGAAATTGATGGCGAGATGTGTCTTGGATGTAATAAATTTCTGATCTGCTTCTGCACATGACATGTAATGTCAATAATTGGCGGAATACTAGTATACCTGTTTTGTTTTGTTTTCTTTCTTGTTGTGTTTGTGCATATTCTTATTACATTAATTCAGCTAATGAACACCCATTAAAATGATACGGATGTGTCTGTTGAATATAGCTTATAGATTCTGTGTTGTGAACCAATGTTCTCTGTGAATTTAACCTTAAGGAAGTAGCTTGCACTGCCTGGTCTGACGTCCTTCCTCTGAGACCTGGTCTGGCTCTGCAGGGGCAGTGCCCGTGTGCAGGGGTGCAGAGGAAAAGAGTCCCATCCCAGCAGCACGGCCAGGGAGCACCAGCGCTTGGGGCATGCAGAGCTGCTCTCTTGCCACTGTCATCCTGTCCTGCTGAGCCCTGTGGTGGGGTCAGGCCCAGCTGCTCCTCTCACTTAGTGCCAGTGCTGCTGTGGGGCTGTGCTGGGACTGCAGGCAGGGACAGGCAGTGGGCACGGCAGTGGCACAGCTGGCCTCCACTGCAGCACTTCCCTCCTAAGGGGGGATCTCCTCCAAGGTGGACTGACCAGAGCTCAAGTGCTCAATCTGGTGTGAGCAGGCAGAGGAGAGCTCTGCAGCCCCAGGGCACACAGAAGCCCCAGCAAAGGAGCCTGCGGAGTGATTCCTTGCAGCCCTGGGGCAATGGCAGTGACACCATGAGCTGGGTCTGCCTCCTGCAGAGTGCCCCCATGCCCCAGGCACCACAGCCCCTTCCCTCTGCAGAGCAGCACCGCCAGCTGGGGTTGGGGCTGGGGCTGGGGCTGTGGTTCCTTCCCTGAGTGTCTGCTAGGCCAGCTTCAGGCTTCTGGACTTGAGTGTGGTCTTCACTGTGCACAAGGAGCTGAGAGACCACCAACAGGCATGGGGCTGAAACATTGCCTGAAAGGTTCCTTCCCTAGCACCTCCCAGCACTTGCACGGAACTGGCTCCTGTGTGTCAGAGAGCCTGGGAGCCCAGCAGGTCTGCCATGAGCTTGGAGGATCACAACCAGATCATTTCTACCTGGGCAGGTCCTGGCCCAAATAGGGGGTGTTTTGTAGGTGTGGTATTACAAGCTCAGTGGTGCCTCAGAAACGCTAAGTCCAGCAGGAAGGGACTGGCTGTTAAATGGCCTGTGAGTTGAGCTCTTTCTGAAGTAGCTGACAGGTCACCCTTGACTCCTGGCTGTGATCTGTGCCTTTAGGCTCACATCTGCCAGTGTCCATGGTAGGGCAGCAGAAGGCACTTGCTGTGCATGTAGTTTCTGAGATCGGCTCTTTCTAAGTACCTGGTAGGCCCCATAGAGGAAGAGGTCTTGGATAGGGGTTGTCATATCAGAGGTGTCAGCTTTTGCCTGAAGTCATCCTTTAGGACAGCTTTCAGTTTTCTACACAGAGGGGGCCACTGCCTCCAAGACACTCGGGGCAAACTGAACCATGCACGAGGGTTTGGAAAAAGGTACCCTGGGTGCACAGAACGCATTCCTTATCCAGAAGTTGGAGGCAGGAAACAAAATTTTGGGGTAGTATAAGAGCTGCAGAGTACATTGTGCAGGTTTCACCTACAGCTTTGGGTTATTTTCCATTCTGACTTAGGGGCTGCGTCAGTCTCAAGAAAGGAGTAGCAGATGTGAGGCACGTACTCTGAGGTCATGAAAGCCATCAGAAAGCTGCCCCTAGGAAGATGACTGATATGGGGAAGTCAGGAGAAGCCTGGCCAGGAGAGATGTGAGATTTGGAGGAGGAAAAAGGAGTTTGGCCAGCAGAAATTAATGATTTCTGTGAGGTTAGAACATTCAGGCAATGTTGATTCTGCTGTAACACTGGCTTAAAACAGTCATGTAAAGCCCTTCCCCTATTTTTACCAGTGACATTAATTCCCAAACCTAAATGCTACTCCACACCCTGACAGGATTCCACTATTCACATGTATGACGTAAAAGTATCCCTTCAAGCCAAAACTCAGCCCATAGCCACTTCCCTTTATCTTTACTCTCTTGCTCACCCTGAGCTGATCTGCTTGTGGGCCACAAGGAGGAGATGGGTGGGAATGCTCTGAGGAGCTCAGCTCTGCCTCAGCATATCCTGCCCCAGCAGCAGGAATGTGACTGTGGCAGGGACTGTGAGGTCACTTCTTTCTCTGCAGTGGATAGGGCAGCAGCAGGAACATGTCACAGAAAGGGACTGGGAGGTCACTTCTGTCTGTAGGTGGCAGGTCAGCCTTGACTTCTCCCTGGGATCTGCACTTTTGGGCTGACATCTGGCAGTGGCCCTGCTAGGCCAGCAGAAGGCACCTGCTTGGCATGCTGACTGGGGGATCCCTTCTGCCTCCAGACCCAGGAGGACCCAGGCAGAAAGAAGGCCCCAACATGGGTTGTCCTGTCCCTTCTGCTTGAGTCCATGACTGGGCAGCAGCAGGCACAAGGCTTGGCTGTGTCTAGCCAAGAAGCTGCAAGGCCAGCAGCAGGCCCCTGGCTTGGAAGCTGCTGCTGAGGTGACTTGTGTCTGCTTGGCTGACAGGCCACAAGGAGCCTGCTGTGTTGGGATGCCTACTTCAGGAATGGTTTCCTCCCTGATGGAGCTTCCTTTGGTAGTAGGAAAGAGCAGGAAAGAAAAAACTGCTACATAGTGTTCCATGGAAGGCTGGTACTGGTTACAAGGAGGAAGAAATGTCCCTCAAAGGGTCATGCTGTGGTGCCAGAGGTCACCCTCTGATTAGACCCTTGCTTTGTGTTTCTTGAAACAGCTGGTGAGGGCTTACAAGACATCAGTGAAAGCAAGGGATGAGAGCAAGATGGTGAACAGTGGTGGGTGTCTGCAGACTTCAAGAAAATAGGGCAATGTGTGGGACATGATTTGAAAGCCTGCAAAGGAGAAGGCTCTGGTAAAAAGGCAATGACTCATCTGCCGTGAAGTTTTGTCCCCTTGGCTAGAGCTTAGGAGGAGATATGTTATATTCATCGTGGTGGGGCCTCATCGATTCCTTTCAAGATGTGCAGCAGCTCAGAGGTTTCACACCACTGTTCTTCTAACGGCATCACACTGCCCACCCCATCCCACAGATCCCCAGGAAAAGCCTTGAGCCAGACATGGGGGTGCAGGATCTCCTCTCCCAATTCCAGGGGTCAGGCCTTGCCACTTCTGCTTCACCGAAACCAACCAAGAGTTTTCTCAGCACAGTGCTTTGCCTGTCTGTAACCATGGCCTCCAATTATCTGCCCTAACACATCCCTGGGGAGGCTTTTTTATTAACAGCCCTCAATGGGGCCCATTAATACTCCAAGTCACTTCAACTTTTCCTCCTGACTTTACTTTCTCAAGTGGTTGCATCACTCTCCTCTCAGTACCTGAGCTTCATAGACTGAGCACCAAAATCCACCATGGACCTCATTAAAATGAAGAAACTCCTAACATCTCTTCCATAGTATTCTTCAAGCCTTCACGCCCTGTGTAGCTAATTGCAGAGCTTGCATGGTGTAGTTAAGGGAAAAAATTTCAGAAAGCACATAATAAAAATATTTTCTTGTTTCAAAGGCTGAATTTTGTTGCATTTCAGTTTGGAGCATCATTCTTCTATTGCTACTCATCCAGGGTTACTTCTTTGGAGAACTCCATCGGGAGGAAAATGAGAGTCTGGAGGTCTGACACCTCCACTGCCAGCAGTGGTCTTTGTCCCTGTAACTGTTGCCCAGCCCAGCACATGAAACCCTTTCTAAGAGAAGTCAGGGGTTCCTTGGGAAATAATTAAAATATAAATAAAATAAAATAAAATAAAATAAAATAAAATAAAATAAAATAAAATAAAATAAAATAAAATAAAATAAAATAAAATAAAATAAAATAAAATAAAATACATTTGAAATGATCATTGGATTCTGAGAAATGTAGCCTGAATCTCAGTAGACACCTGGACATCTATGGTCTCTCTTGGGTCTTCTGTGGAAAACTCAGGGTGAAAACTAAAGAAAACATATCTTCGAGTGGCTCTAGCTATACCCATGAGCTTAACCTCTTTTGGGAAATTGTCCTCTTCCAGCCACGGAAACCTAAATTGAGTAATGTGAAAAGACCTGCCCAGTCAATGGAGTAGGGCAAAGTCTTACTTCCTGTGCTACAGATGCAGAAGGCAAAAATAATTGCATTTTGCCTGACACTACTCTGGGATGCGTAACCCAGGTCAGGCAACTTTACCTTAGTAATGACAAGTCCATCACTAAACCATGCTACCAAGCTCTACATCTACCCCTTGGCTCTCCAGTCGATGACCCAGCTCGTGGATGGCAATCAGGGAATCTTGGTTAGCGCAACGCTGCTTCAGGTGTGCCACCATGGTAGCCATTGGCACCTGCTGTTCTTCAGCCCTCAGCAAACCCCCAACAGAAGGAGTCTGTGGAAGGCCAAGCAAGGTAGACTCCAAGACAGTTAACTGTTGGCACCCCCCCGTCACTCCATAAATACAGGTTGGTTCTACCTCTTTCTATCTTGATGGCATTAGGAAACACTGTGCACCAGTGTCCAGTGGAGCCTGACACATTTGTGGGTCTGATGTGTCAGGCCATTAAATATACCCAGTCCAGTAAACCAAATTGTCCCTTTCCTCCCCGCCTTCCTCTGGCTGGAAGCAAGACCCCTCTATTCCTGCTCATATTATTCATTACTGTGTCTGGTAGACAGCCCACTGGAAACACATCCCACCACGGCAGGGGAGAAGGTGACAGCCAATGGATGAATTTCAGTGACGGATTTGGGGCCCAGCAGAGACAAGGAGTCAAGGCAGTGGGTTTGGGGAGGTCAGCAGAAGCAGCCCAAGGGGTGGTGCTGCTTGTGAGGACACGTTTGTGGCAGCAGCCTGAGTGGGCAGCAGCTGTGCACAGGCGAGGGGAGGCCAGGAAGCGCATGCCAAGAGCGCTCCTGCCAGCAGAGCCAAGGCCAGGGCTTAGGCCAAGGGCAGAGGCAGGCCCAGGGCAGGGGGCTGCAAGGGCCATGCTGAGCTCCCTGCCCCTGCAGCAGCTGCCCTGGCCCTCAGCAGATGTGCTGGCCGGCACGCACGGGGAGGTGCTGGCGTGCATCAGAGAGCAGCAAGGGGAGTGCTGGAGAGGGCTGGGCCCAGGCGGGTGGCAGAGCCCCATGCAGGGGCTGGCTGGGGGTCCCATCTGCTGCAGCCAGCACACACAGCGTGACAGGAGGAGGGCAGGCAGGGCTCGTGGCCACGGGGCACAGCCTGGCCCTGGACGCTCCGTGAGCGCCTTGCAGGTCCTGGCAGGCTGTGGTGAGGGGACGAATGCTTTGGGCGCCCTTCCTGCTCTGCCTAGGCCAGCAAGGGCCCAGAGCGGCCTCCTCTCCCCTACCCCTGCAGCTCTGGGCTCCCTTGGCACAGCCCTGGCTCTGCAGCACCAAGCCCTGCTGGGAGCCCTCCCCTGCATGCTGCCACCGCTCCCTGACACTGCTTTTGCCCTCTGCTGGGCACTGCCCAGACTAGCCCAGCCCCTGCCCACCTCTCCCCACCTCCCTACCCTCTCCCCAGTCCAGCCAAGCCCAAACACACAGAATCACAGAATTTCTAGGTTGGAAGAGACCTCAAGATCATCGAGTCCAACCTCTGACCTAACACTAACAGTCCCCACTAAACCATATCCCTAAGCTCTATATCTAAACGTCTTTTAAAGACTTCCAGGGATGGTGACTCCACCACTTCCCTGGGCAGCCTGTTCCAATGTCTAACAACCTTTTCGGTAAAGAAGTTCTTCCTAACATCTAACCTAAAACTCCCCTGGTGCAACTTTAGCCCATTCCCCCTCGTCCTGCAGTAGCCCAGGCTGTGCTGGCCCCAGGGCAGTGCCCACTGCAGGCTGCTGCAGGGCTCTGGAAACGGCCACCACAGCCCTCGCACTGGGACCAGCTCAGGAGATGGAGGTCCATGAAGCTGCAGGAGCCCTGCTCTCCTGCCTGGCAGATCCCCAGCACACAGTGCCTGTGTCCCACAGGGCCAGCCCCGCTCCCCAGGCCAGCACAAGAGGCCTGGCCCAGCCACAGAGCAGCTCCAGATTCTGGGCCGTGAAGCTCAAGATTGCCCCACTTAGTAGTGATGGGAAACCCCAAGGGCCACCAAAGCTGTTCCTAAATGTGACAGCAGGCCTTTTGGCCCTGAGCCCCTTCGCCATTAGGAGAGTGAGATGGGATCGGAGAGCTGTGAATATCTCACGGCTTCTTTATTGCCTTAATCTACACAGGAAGATTGCTAAAAATAATGTACATGAGTGGGTCAAAATAAAAATCAACACATAGAAGGATGAGAAGAAATTTCCTTAAATCAAAATAATATTATCACATAATAAAAAAAAAAAAAAAAAGAATAAACAATTTCATAAAGTGTTTTGTGACAAATTTGCTCAGTACTGTTTAGATGGTGAGCATATTATTTGTGCTCAAATAGTATGTGTGAAAGTAATTTCCTTAATGCATTTTTCAGTTCCTGGTTCCTCATGCTGTAGATGAGGGGGTTCACTGCTGGAGGCACCACTGAGTATATAAATGACACCACCAGGTCCAGGGATGGGGAAGAGATCGAGTTGGGCTTCAGGTAGGTAAACACGGCAGTGCTGACAAACAGGGAGATGACAGCCAAGTGAGGGAGACACGTGGAGAAGGCTTTGTGCCGGCCCTGCTCAGAGGGCATCCTCAGCACTGCCCTGAAGATCTGAACATAGGACAACACAATGAAAACAAAACAAGCACAGCCTAAAAATACACTAAACACAAGAGCCCCAACTTCCCTGAGGTAGGCATCTGAGCAGGAGAGCTTGAGGATCTGGGGGATTTCACAGAAGAACTGGTCCACAGCATTGCCTTGGCAAAGGGGCAGGGAAAATGTGTTGGCCGTGTGCAGGACAGCATTGAGAAAGCCACTGCCCCAGGCAGCTGCTGCCATCTGGGCACAAGCTCTGCTGCCCACGAGGCTCCTGTAGTGCAGGGGCTTGCAGATGGCAAAGTAGCGGTCGTAGGCCATGACAGTGAGAATGCAATACTCTGCTGTGATAAAGAAGGCAAAGAGAAAGACCTGTGCAGCACAGCCTTGATAGGAGATGGCCCTGGTGTCCCAGAGGGCATTGGCCATGGCTTTGGGCAGAGTGGTGGAGATGCAGCCCAGGTCGAGGAGGGCGAGGTTGAGGAGGAAGAAGTACATGGGGGTGTGGAGGTGGTGGTGGCAGGCTACGGCGCTGAGGATGAGGCCGTTGCCCAGGAGGGCAGACAGGTAGATGCCCAGGAAGAGCACGAAGTGCAGGAGCTGCAGCTCGCGTGTGTCTGCGAATGCCAGCAGGAGGAACTCCGTGATGGAGCTTACATTGGACATCTGTTATTTCTGGTCATGAGGTCCTGTACAAGGAAGACAAAGGCAGTGATAATGTACCACAGACATATCTGAGGAAAACACTTCAAATTTTCTCATTTAAAATCACCAAAATTTTGTGCATTTCTAGGCAGGTATTTTGAAGCTGTGTTTCACTGATAATGCCTGAGAGTGCCTCTGGGAGCAGGGGACTCCTCTGTGGGCAATGGAAGAATCAGTCCTGCACTACAGCCAGAGGGAGTAGCATGGTAGGAACATGGTAGGAACATCGGGGTAGTTTCAGATTAAGGTTACTGCTGATATCAAAGAGATTTCCCCAGTTGTACTCCTAGTTCACCCAACTGCAGAGCAGAGGTTTGGAGGTTTAGATATGTAATTATTTGTTTTGTGGATTTGGTTCTTGCTGCCCCACCACAATGGAGAACTGTTTCTAAGGCATAAATCCTGGGCATTCTGCTGCACTCCAAGTAAAACCTTGTGGATCCTCAGAGGCAAAGAGACTGTCCCTTCAGCGCAGAGTGTCCCTCAGACAAAACAGCCAGCCTCTCCATCAGTGCTGGTCTCAGCTGCCCTGTGAGAGCTGCAGGAAAGTTGTGCTCAGTTGTTCATCTGAAAAGAACCTGAACACTGCTGACAGCAGAAGAATCTGGGATCAAATTGCACATCTCCAGACCCTTCACCTTGTCCCTGTACTCCCCTTCCCCCAAGCACACCGAGGGCTCACCCCATGGGCATGTGAAACCCCAATCCCCAGCCTGCCTGGGAACAAGACCAGCAGCAGCACGGCCAGCTGGAGAAGCCAGGAGGAATGCCAGCGTGCTGCTGCCAGGGGAGGCAAGGCCAGGGAGGGACAGACGGACACTCAGCAGACCCTCCTGTGCTGCAGCTCTGCCTGCAGAGGAGGCAGGTCCTGCTCATTGCAAATGATCTGTGTTCACCTCAAGCCAGCAGAGAGACCTCTCAAAGACAGGGCAATGGTCACTGGAGGATTTGAAGCTCCAAAAGATCAGCTAGTATAAAACCTGAGAGGACCACAATGATGATGTTGGTGTAGTTTCTTGGCTGAACTGTTGGAAGGGACTTTATGAAGTACATTGATTAAATATTGATCTCTCACAGCAATGTTCTAGGAGTCTCAGTCTTCAGTACAAACCTGACTACCTATTACCATGAAATCAGCCTCCGCTCTACCACAGGTATCTGCAAGCACAGGCTACAGAAAAAGTCTTGCCATTCAGGTAGCCCCTGCCTTGGTCTTCCTTTTCAAAAATCCAATCATAAATGCCATTCTCTAAAGCATTTTCTACTCTTTTCTGGAGAAACAGAGAAACTCACCCTGACAGATGCTATCAGCCATCAGATGTGCCAGCTGTAGAAGACCCCTCTGGCAACCCCACCTGCAGTGCCCTGCTGCCAGAGCCTCACGGTGTCAAGAGCCTGCAGATGTGTCCTGCCACACGCTGCCCTCTGTTGTTGCGCTCCTCAGTGCCTCCAAGCCCTCTCTCCTTCTGTCCTCTCTGTGTGCCAGCTGCGGTCAGAGCCCCCAGCCCTGCTGCACTGTGCAGAGGAGCTGCTCCTGGGCACAGCTGTCTCTCTGCAGCGCTTACCAGGAGCTCCCCTTGGGCCTAGGAGCCCGGCCCAGCTCAGCAGCACAGCACCCGACCATGGCATTGCTTGCTCTGTGCCCTTGGGCTCCCTCGAGGTGTCCCCAAGGCCTCAGGGCTGACAGCTCCCAAAGGCAGCAGGGTCTCTGCTGGGGTGTGGTGGTTGAAGCAGATTGAAGGCATCTCTGACTGCTTCTCTCTGTAGATGTCAGAGACTGATTTTTTAAAGTGTGATTTGTGCTTTTGGACTGTGGTTGTCAAACAAGAGTACAAATGTTTCCCTCCCTTAACCCCTGTTCTGTTCCCACTGCATGGCACAACCTCAGCCACGACTGCCAGGGATCATTTCACCCCTCTGAATGTGTCCTAAGGCTCGAGTAGTGGAAGGTCTGGCTCCAGAAGACAGCTGTACTTGATTCTGGGGAATTTCTCTCATGTACAGAAGTTATTTCTTCTCCTCCCAGCTATTATTCTGTGGCCCCAGTGTAATAGATATCTTCTGTGGTTTTGCCCCATTGCTGGAGCTGTCCTGCAGTGCCAAGGTGATACTCACGGTCTTTGATTTCATAATCTAGATTTTTGGATCCTATCTTCCTCTTCTTTCTCATGCATTTTTCAGGTGTGTGTGTCCTGTATTGGCAGGCCAAAGTCTTATCCACCTGCTCTTCTGTCCTCACGAGTGTCACTGTTTTCTATGATACTGCCATCACTGTATGTGAGAAGCCCAAATACAGCCCTCCTTAGAGATGTTAATGAAGCCCTTTCCTAAACCACCATCCTCCCAGTCAGCCCTCAGGTTGCCCAGAGGTGGTACGGGAAGGGTGAGAGAGGTTCAAGTGGATCTGCAGATGTCATCATAAGACCTATCTCAAAGACCTTGGAAAGGACAGATGAATCAAAGACTTTCCTTGGGCCTTGGAAATGACAGATGTCAAACTCATCTGCTAATAGGAAGGCAAGCAGAAGGATGATAAAGCCTAATCAAGGAATAAAAAGACAGCCTTAGCCTTAGCCCCCAAACCAGACCTAAACTGAAGTCCTCAAAGCTTGCCCTTATCCTAAACTTTGAGCAGGATCCTTGAGCAAAACACCAATCCCTCCCTCGATGTTTTGCCATTCCCTTGACCCTGGAGGGTGACATCTAATCCCTAAACATTAACCTGATCATCTAACCCCCAAAGCCCTCCACCGTGCACACAGCACATCTCAGCTTCAACCCCACTCCTACCCCTAACTTCATCTGTTTGTCCCCTTGGGGCAGGGCAGGGACTGTGAGGTCCTGCAGCAGTCCCATGGCATTGGAAGAGGCATGTGAGGTGACAGGTATGTGATCAGATCAGAGGCCACAAGGAGGAGCTGGCTGGGAATGCTGGGATGAGGTCAGGTGTGCCTCAGGATGTGCTGGGCCTGCAGGAGGCACATGGCTGTGAAGGAGGCTGGGAGGTCACTTCTGTCTCTGGATCTGACGGACCAGCAGAAGGAATGTGGCACAGTTAGGGATCATATAGGGCAGATGCATGCACATGGCATTGACGATGATGGTGAGGCACCTTCTATTCCAGTCAGGTAGTAGACCACAAGAAGGCTGATGACATGGGAGTCATGCTTGAGGTATAGTTTTTGAGACCATAGAATCAGAGAATGGCTCCTGTTGGAAGGGACCTTAAAGGTCATCTAGTTCCAACCCGCTGGCCATAAGCAGGGATGCCCCCCATGAGATCAGGTTGCCCAGGGCCTCATCTAACCTGCTCTTGAACAGCTCCAGGGACGGGGCATCCCTAAGGTCTCTCAGCAACCTGTTCCAGTGCCTCACCTCCCTCTGAGTGAAGAGTTTCCTCCTCACCTCTAATCTAAATCTCCCCTCTTTTAGCTTAAAACCATTCCACTTTGTCCTATCATTATCTAATTGAACAAAGAGTCACTCTCTATTTTTTTTTAAGCCCCCTTTAAGTACTGAAAGGCCACAAAGAGGTCACCCCGGAGCCTTCTTTTCTCCAGGCTGAACAGCCTCAGCTCTCTCAGCCTTTCTTCATAGGAGACATGCTCCAGCCCCTTGATCATCTTTGTGGCCCTCCTCAGGACCCATTCTAACAGATGCACACCCTTCTCATGCTGGGGGCTGAGTCCTGGATGCAGGACTCCAAGTGGGGCCTCCCAAGGGCAGAGTACAAGGAGTAGAAGTAGAAGTGACCTCCCTCCACCTGCTGGCCACTCCTCCGCTTATGGAGCCCAGGATGCAGTTGGCCTTCTGGGCTACAAGCACAGAATGTACTGTCTCACTGTCTCATTGTCAATCTCACTGTCTGTCATAGATAAAGATATTAAACTGTAGCAGTGCCAGGACAGACTCCTGAGGTACAACACTTGTCACCAGCCTCCACTTGGACATAGAGCCATTGAGCACCACTCTCTGGGTGTGATCTTCAGGCCAACTCCTTATCCACTGAATTGTGCACCCATCAAATGCATATCTCTCCAATTTGGAGACAAAGATGTCATATGGGACAGTGTCAATGGTCTTACAGAAGTCCAAGTAGATGACATAGGTCGGTCTTCTCTTGTTGTCTGATGTGGTCACTCCATTGTAGAAAGCCATCACATTGGTCAGGCACAATTTACCCTTTGGAGAAGCCATGCTGGCTGTCTGAGATCACCTCTTTGTCTTGCATGTGCCTTGACATCGATTCCAGGAGGATCATTTCCATGATCTTGCCAGCCACAGAGGTGAGGCTCACTATTCGGTAGTTCCATGGGTTCTCCTTTCTACCCTTTTTAAAAATGGGAGTGATGTTTCCTTTTTCCAGTCAGCAGGGACTTCACCTGACTGTCAGGACTCTTCAAATATGATGGAGAGAGGCTTGCCAACTGCATCAGACAGTTCCCTCAGGACCCTGGGATGCAAGTCAGCAAGCCCCATAGACTTGTACTTGTTGAGTTCCATCAGGTTGTCTCAAACCTCCTCTTCACTTAGAGCAGGAGGGACTTTGCCCCCCAGCCTCCATCTATGGCTTCAGGGAATGAAAGACTTGGGAAGCCTGACTGGCAGGGAAGACTGAGGCAAAGATGTTGTTGAGTCCCTCAGGCTTCTCCACGTCTGTCATTACCAGTTCACCCTTCTCATCCCTCAGAGGGGGTACACTCTCCTTGGCCTTACTTTCCTGAGCAATATACCTATAGGATCTCTTCCTATTATTCCTTGCATCCCTTGAAAAGAACAGTTCCATCCATGCCTTGGCTTTCCTTATCCCATCCCTGCACATATGAAACTGAAACATGTGAGAGGTCCTGGGAAAAGTAACCCCGGATGCACAGAACCCACTTGGGAAAAAAAAAACTTTGTAGGAAGCATGATTTTGTGGAAGTGCAGAGCTGATGGGCACATTGTGCAGGATGCTGCTAAAGACCTTTGTGTCCTTTTCTCTCCTGAGTACAATGCGACTTCCTTCTCAGGAATGGAGGAGCCAACAGAGGTGAGACAGATACTCTGCGATCATGGATGTCATCAGAGAGCTGATTCCAGGAAGATACGCAGAGGTCAGGAGCAGCCTGAACAAGAGACATGTGAGATTTTGGGGTGGGAAGAGGAGCATGGCCAGCAGAAATTAGTGGTTTCATAGAGGTAAAAGCATTCCTGCAATGCCCATACTGCAGTAACAATGACTTAAAAAAGTCACATATGGCCCTTACCTAACTGGAAACAGTAATTTTAATCCCTAAACCTAAATGCTACTACAACACTCTGAAAGGAATCAATTTTCTCTCTTGATAACCATAATCCCTTCCCTTAAAACTAACATTAAAATGCTCTATTTAACCCTAGACTCCCTGGAAGACGTAAAACACCTGTAAACCACAGAGCTTGTCCATACCTGAACTACAGACATGACAGCACAAGCAGAACACCAAACAATCCCACTAAAACTTTGCTTACTCTAACCCAGAAAGTGAAAAAGAGATACCAAGGGGCCTAGAGAAAGCTCAGCTTTACCTCAGGATCTCCTGCCCCCGCAGGAGCAATGTGACTGTGGCAGGGACTATGAGGTCACTTCTGTCTCTGCACTTGATAGGGCAGCAGCGAGAATGTGTCACAGAAAGGGACTGTGAGGTCACTTCTGTCTGGAGGTGGCAGGTCACACTTGACTTCTCCCTGGGAGCTGCACTTTTGGGCTGACATCTGGCAGTGGCCCTGCTAGGCCAGCAGAAGACACCTGCTTGGCATGCTGACTGGGGGATCCTCTCTGCCTCCAGAGCCAGGAGGACCCAGGCAGAAAGAAGGCCCCCAGATGGGTTGTCCTGGCCCTTCTGCTTGAGTCCATGACTGCACAGCAGCAGGCACAAGGCTTGGTTGTGTCTCCACAAGAAGCTGCAAGGCCAGCAGCAGGCCCCTGGCTTGGAAGCTGCTGCTGAGGTGACTTGTGTCTGCTTGGCTGAGAGGCCGCAAGGATTCTGCTGGGCTGGGATGCCTACTTCAGGAGTGGTTTCCACTACAAGAATGCCATACGAGCAGTTGTGCCTTATCACCAGGAACCAGGCCAGCTTCCTACAGATTTGCCTTATGAGATATTTGGGTCCATGGCTATGGCTATTGTCTCTGCCACTAAAGCTTTTGAGGAGACAGATAATCATTAAAACGCCAGATCCTAATTGGCTTCTCGTGGGCACATCAGCAAAGCCACCAGAGTGGTGATTATAATACCTTGGGATAGGCCTCTGGTGCTGAGCTGGGCCAGACTCCTGGGACATGAGAAAACACATTTTAAAAAGTTCCATGAAGCAGAGAGACAGCTGTTCCCAGGAGCAACTCCTCTGCATAACGCATCAGGAAAGAGACACAGAGGCACAGACACAGAGAGAAGAAAAGGAGAGAGGGGCTGAAGGCAGTTGGCAGCGGGAGGATGCTGAGAGCTGCCTGCAGGGGAAACCTGCAAAGCCCTTGACAAGGTAAGGGTCTGGCTGCAGGGCCATGCAGCTGCAGGTCCTGGAAGGGTCTCCTGCTGGGTCTTGTTTCTGGGAGGGCAGTGGGCAATGCAGTAGGCTTTGAGAGTCCTGCTGGGTTGCAGTGCGAGGTGAGGAAGTCTGGCAGAAGCCCCTTGGAGTTTCATAACCTAGCTAGCCCTGGTCAGATAAGACAGGGGTGGCTAGAACACTGCAGGAGATGCAGCTAGGATACTGGCACACACAAGCTTGCAGATATCCAGCTCTGTCTGTGGGGCATCCTCCTGGGCTGCAGGCTGCTCTCCAGCAGGATGCAGCTCTCTCGTGGCATCGTTGTGTTATCCAGGTGCCCCAAGGAGAAGACACCTCCTTGCTAAGGCCATGTACATGCTGCTGGATGGCTGTCTGTGGGCAGCTGGTTTGAGGCTTCTGCACTCCTATCTAGGAGGCAAGAGCTGAGATCCTGATCACACACCTGGAGATAAGGTGAGGATTCTGTCCATCTGCCTTTTGAGTCGGGCTTCTCTGCTCTCAGCTGTCTCCAGTTTCTTCTCATGCCCAAGCTCACTGCTGGGCAGGTCTGCTCTGCTCAGTCTTCACCAAGGGACAGCCCCTTTGCCTCCTGGCATCTGCACGATTTCACCAGGAGCACACATATCAAGTCACAGAGTTCAACCATCCAATAATTCACCTAAGCGTTACAGGGGCAACCGAATAACATTAAAGCAAGCAAAACACCGCAGCTCTGCTCTGCATTCAGATGAGTTGTTTGCAAGAAAATTCTGCAAACTTATTGACTTGACAAGTGGACTGAACTCGAGTTTCCCCCATGTTCCTGATTCCCTCCTGCTGCAGGTAGGACTCCTCTGCAGCACATAGAGGCCCCTGTGCCCAGTGCCAGTCTCAGCCAGCACCAGCCACAACTCGAGCAGGAGAGCTGCAGAAAGGTTCTGCTGCAAAGAGAGAGGCTCTGTTTGGGGGTTCTCTATGACTTGTAATAAGTTTTCCTCATCCAAATCAGTTCTAACTTTGTTCTACCTTTTTCTCTCCAACAGAGAATGTCAGAAAATGCCCAACATCAGCTCTGTGAGCGAGTTCCTGCTGCTGGCATTTGCAGACACACGCGAGCTGCAGCTCCTGCACTTCGCGCTCTTCCTGGGCATCTACCTGGCTGCCCTCCTGGGCAACGGCCTCATCCTCAGTGCCGTAGCCTGCCACCACCGCCTGCACACCCCCATGTACTTCTTCCTCCTCAACCTCGCCCTCCTCGACCTGGGCTGCATCTCCACCACTCTGCCCAAAGCCATGGCCATATCCCTCTGGGACACCAGGGCCATCTCCTATCAAGGCTGTGCTGCTCAGGTCTTCTTTATAGCCTTCTTCATTGGAGCAGAGTATTCCCTTCTCACTGTCATGGCCTACGACCGCTACGTTGCCATCTGCAAGCCCCTGCACTACGGGAGCCTCCTGGGCAGCAGAGCTTGTGCCCACATGGCAGCAGCTGCCTGGGGCAGTGGCTTTTTCCATGGTGTCCTGCACACGGCCAACACATTTTCCCTGCCCCTCTGCCACGGCAATGCTGTGGACCAGTTCTTCTGTGAAATCCCCCACATCCTCAAGCTCTCCTGCTCAGATGCTTATCTCAGGGAAGCTGGTCTTCTAGTCGTTAGTGCATGTTTAGCATTTGGTTGTTTTGCATTCATTGTGCTGTCCTATGTTCAGATCTTCAGGGCAGTGCTGAGGATGCCCTTTGAACAGGGCCGGCACAAAGCCTTCTCCACGTGCCTCCCTCACCTGGCTGTGGTCTCGCTTTTTCTCAGCACTGGCATTTTTGCCTACCTGAAGCCTAAATCAATCTCTTCCCCATCCCTGGATCTGCTGGTGTCACTTCTGTACTCAGTAGTACCTCCAGCAGTGAACCCCCTCATTTACAGCATGAGGAACCAGGAGCTCAAACAGGCAGTGAGGAAACTGTTTTTGTATGTGCTTATTAAACATCAATATTGTTAATATTATTGTGATTTTTATCATATTATTTTTATCCTTAGTATTATTATCATATTGTAAACATTAATAATAATCCTGTCAGGACTACTATTGTATTTGAGAAACGAACATGACAGATTTTCATATCTTTTTTTTTTTTTTATTATTATTATTATTATTATTATTATTATTATTATTATTATTATTTTCATAACTTCTGATATTGGTTTAATTTATTTAGTAATTTTTTACTTTGAGTACATCTTCTAATCAACCTATTGAACTAGGTATCCTCTCTAGGTATAGACAATAAAGCAGACAGCATAAATTCACTGGTCTGAGCTGCCATCTCTTCCAATCCCCTCTGGAGCTGGGAGAGCAGCCCCAGCATGCAGGAGGGGCTCGGGGCCAAGAGCCCAGCTGCCACATGGAAGAACAGCCCCGGTGGCCCTCGGGGCTGCCCCTCACTGCCCGCTGGGCTCTGCCTCTCTGCTGCCTTCGTGTCGGGGCTGCTGCTTCCCTGGAGCCATGGCCATAGCCAGCAGCAGGATGTGGCCTTTTCCCTGCTGCTCTCTTTTGGCTTCCACATTGTGCTTCTTTTTTTCTGGGTAAGCCCTGATATCTCGTGTACCTTGGCGACAGTCCTGTTGTCTCTGCAGTGCCATACATGTGACTGCAGGCAGCAGCAGGCACTGTGCAGCCCTGGGTCACTGTGCAGCCCTGCCTCCCTGCTAGCACCACAGTAACAAGTGGGGTTTTAGTTGGGGCTTCCGGGAATGAAGAACATAGACTTAAATTCCAAGGACAGTCTGTGAGGGACCAAAGGCTTGACCAAGAGCTTTATAGCAGCACCTGACAACAACTGGACTCATCTGCATGGCACTGCCCCCCTGCAGTGGGGCTCATGGCCACTGTCAGCCTGGAGAGGAATCTGGAGCTGCAAGGAGATGTCAAGGGATCTGCAGGGAGAACATGCAACGTTGAGTTGGTAGGGATTATAACCTCATAATATTAATGGCCATCCAAAGAAGAGTTTGGTAAAGAAAAAGGGGAATCTGAGGAGTCCATGGGGTAAGGACAGCTCTGCCATGGCAGGAGTGGTACTGAAGAGCCAACAGACAAAGGCCCCTAAGAGTGTAGAGTAATTGAGGATAACCTTTTTGAGGCCTCATGGACCAGGTCTGGTGCAGCACTCGCCTGCCCTTTGTGCCCTCAGAGACACCCCATGGTCCTGCCCAGCACTGCCCTGTGCTGCTGAGCCATCAGGGCACATGGAAAGGGGCTCAGCAGCAGAGATCCCCATGGAGTTGAGTCTACTACCCACCCTGAGCAGCACGGGCAGGGCGAAGACCCGCAGGGTCCCGGGTCACCACAGCCCCTGGCTCTCACAGCAGAACCGCCAGCTTGGGGCCCTGCAGGGAGCATGGGGAGGGAAGCAGCAATGGCCGTCCAGGCCAGCATGGACACATTACCCTGGGCCTTCTCTGGGAGCAGGGATGGCCCTGGGGAAGAGCAGGGCAGCATTGCTGGGCCTGCACTGATGGGGAAAGGGCAAAGGGAAAGCTCTTTGTGCAGGCCCCTGCTTGGGGCAGGCTGCACTGTGGCTGGGCCAGGCCTCTTGTGCTGGCCTGGGGAGCGGGGCTGGCCCTGCGGGGCACAGGCACTGTGTGCTGGGGATCTGCCAGGCAAGAGAGTAGGGCTCCTGCAGCTTCACGGACCTCCATTTCCTGGCACCATAGCCAGCCTCCTCCTTGCTCACCCCAACCAGACACTACACATGTACGAGCTGCCTGCTTCCTCCTCCTCTAGAGGGCAGAGGGGAGGGAACAGTATAAGTAATGAAACTCACAAGTTGAAAGACACATAAGGATAGGAAAGGAAAAGAAAAAAGAAAGAAACAAAAATCAAAAGCCAAATATGATGAACATTTTGTAACTCATCAGTTCCCACTAGCAGACCATTGTGCACGCAGTCTCTGAGAGAGTGCCACCTTGTCTTGGAAAGATGATCCCAATATGTATTGCTGAGCACTATGTTATGTGCCATGGAACATCCATTTGGTCAGGCTGGGTCAGCTGTCACAGCGGGTTCCCTTCCTAGACTTTTGCCCACCCTCAACCACCTTGCTGGTCAGGCAGAGTGAGAAGCAGAGAAGGCCTTGATTTTGTGCAAGCAATGCTCAGGAACAGGGACCAGAGCCATGGGTGACCAACACTGCTCTAGACACATCAAAAACACAGAACCACAGGAGATGATCTGCACAGAGTAACGCCATCCCAGCCACAGCCAGTGCAGGGCCCTGTGCTGGACTAGAAGGCTCCCTCTGAGCTCTGGAAGGAGCCAAGGAGGTGCTAATAAGCACCAGGACATTTGAGGAAGCCCAAAGGCCCTTCTGAAGGGTCACCGAGTGCCACCTGAGAGGCAGTGCTGGGCAGTGGGGAGGGTCAGGAGAAAGACTTGGGTAAAAGCTGTGAGAAACAGAGACACTCAGAGCTTTAGCTGCTGTCTGTGGATGGAGTAGGAGTACGAGGTCACTCCTGTTACTAGGACAGCGCTGAAGGTCCCTGCGTGAAGCTGGGCTGATGGAGAAGTATCCATCCTGCATGTGTGCCTCAGCCTGGGAGCACGGGCCTGCCCACAGTGCGGGATGGCTGGGCTGTGCTCAGCCATGCCCCAGGAGATGACCTTGCTCTCTTCCTCCCCACCACTCCCCACACGGGGCAGGCCCTCAGGAAACACCCCTGAGCCTGGAGATGCACCAACCTGCTGCAGTGAGGTGCCACTAGTGCAGGGGAAGAGGGGAGGCTTGGAGAGACACGTGGGGCCTGTGGGCAAGAGTGGTGTGGCCTGGGGAAGTGAGTGCCTGGGAAAAGTTACCCTGGAGCCATAGGAGCCATTCTGGAAAGAAAACTTGTAGGCAGGAACCGCACTTTTGTGATGGTGCAGAGCTTCTGGGCACATTGTGCAGGGTGCTCTGATGGACTTTTGTGTCTTTTTCCATCGTGTCTTAAGTGCCACTTTTCTCAGAAATAGAGCAGCCAACAGAGGTGTGATGGATACTCTGAGATCATGAAAGCCATCAGAAAGCTGATCCCAGTGAAATGACTGATAAGGGGAGGTCAGGAGAAAGATGGACAGGAGAGATGTGAGATTTTGGGGAGGGAACAGGGGCTTGGCCAGCAGAAATTAAGGATTTTGTAGAGGTAAGAGGGTTCCGGTTATGCTGATGCTGCTGTAACCATGACCTAAAACAGTCATATGAGGCCCTTCCCCACTTTCAATCAGTAACATTAAGTCCCAAATCTAAATGCTGCTCCACACACTAACAGGAATCCAATACTCTAATGTCTGAACTCAAATCACAGATCACAGATCAAATCACAGAATTTCTAGGTTGGAAGAGACCTCAAGATCATCGAGTCCAACCTCTAACCTAACACTAACAGTCCCCACTAAACCATATCCCTAAGCTCCACATCTAAACGTTTTTTAAAGACTTCCAGGGATGGTGACTCCACCACCTCCCTGGGCAGCCTGTTCCAATGTCTAACAACCCTTTCGGTAAAGAAGTTCATCCTAACATCCAACCTAAAACTCCCCTGGTGCAACTTAAGCCCATTCCCCCTCGTCCTGTCACCAGGCATGTGGGAAAACAGACCAACCCGCACCTCACTACAGCCTTCTTTGAGGTACCTGTAGAGAGCAATAAGGTCACCCCTGAGCCTCCTTTTCTCCAGACTGAACAAGCCCAGCTCCCTCAGCCACTCCTCATAGGACTTGTTCTCCAGGCCCCTCACCAGCTTCGTCGCCCTTCTCTGGACCCTCTCAAGCACCTCGATGTCCTTCTTGTAACGAGGGGCCCAAAACTGAACACAGTACTCGAGGTGCGGCCTCACCAGAGCTGAGTACAGGGGGACGATCACCTCCCTAGCCCTGCTGGTCACACTGCTTCTGATACAAGCCAGGATGACGTTGGCCTTCTTGGCCACCTGAGCACACTGCTGGCTCATATTCAGCCGACTGTCCACCATCACTCCCAGGTCCTTCTCTGCCTGGCAGCTCTCCAACCACTCGTCTCCCAGCCTGTAGCTCTGCTTGGGGTTGTTGTGCCCCAGGTGCAGGACCCGGCACTTGGCCTTGTTGAACTTCATGCAGTTGACCTCAGCCCATCGGTGCAGCCTATCCAGATCCTCCTGCAGAGCTTTCCTACCCTCGAGCAGATCGACACACGCACCTAACTTGGTGTCATCTGCCAACTTACTGAGGGTGCACTCAATGACCTCATCCAGATGATCGATGAAGATATTAAAGAGGACCGGCCCCAGCACCGAGCCCTGGGGGATGCCACTAGTGACTGGCCTCCAACTACACTTGACTCCATTTACCACGACTCTTTGGGCCCGGCTATCCAGCCAGTTTCTAACCCAACGAAACGTGCGCCAGTCCAAGCCAAGAGCAGCCAGTTTCTTGAGGAGAATGCTGTGGGAGACGGTGTCATTTCTTCTGCTTTGTCCTCCTGCTTCCAAGATGGCCCAACTTTGGAGAAACCTGCCTCATGTTCTTCTTCCTCTTTTATTGTCTGGGTAGGGGTTTTATTTCCATTCTATAGAAAAACTGAGTTTCACACCCATTTTTTCCTCTTGCATGTAGAGTCAACAGATGCTGGCTTAGGTTCATTCTCTAGCCCAGTGACGTGTCCCATTGCAGGGGCTGGAGTGGCTGCAGGGCCCATCACAGGAGTTGTTCTGGCTGTGAGGCCTTTCATAGGAATTGGAGTGGCTGCAGTGTCTATTGCAGGTTTGGGAGTTGTTATAGGGCCTATTATAGGGATGTGTTTAACCTTAAGCCCATTGCAGGAGCTGGAGTGCCTGTAGGGCCTGTTGCAGTGTTTGGAGTGGCTTTGGACAGGCTCTGGGCCTGTCAAAGGGGCTGGAGTGTGCCTGCAGGAAAAGTCACAGGGGTGGGAGAGGTGTGGACTGTAGCTTCATAAGCATAATTTAACCACCAGCATATTGCAGTGTTTTGTGTCTCTTTGGAATTGCTGGGGTGATGACACGCTTAAGCATTTCACAGTTTTGTTTAAGATTGCACTTGCTCAGAGGTGAAATTCCAAAGCATTAGACATGTCCACTGCTGTAGGTGCCTGCCCAGATCTTCGAACTCTCCCTGCCACTCCTAGCTTTCCTGCTTCTGGACAGATCTCTGGATGGCACGTTTAAGTTGTTGTTTAAACTTAAACAAAACCTGAATGGCATTGAGGAGACCTAAAAATAGGAACATGCTGGTTTGACCATCGCAAGGATATTCAAAGCTTTGAAGAGCTATTGTAATTACCCTGGAGGAGAAGCATGAGGTGGAGGAGAAAGGGAGAGTGAAGAAGTGGGGAAAAGCATCCCCCTCCACCCTGCATAGATTTAATCCCTGAGGAGAAAAGGCAAAGACTTTAATTCTTCATAGTTTCCAAGAGATGAAGAGATGGTTCCTCAGGTATTGAGGGGGCAATAATTTGATCCTATCAGAAGTCAGTGTTATCCACTACAGCAAAACAGTAACCTTAAACCAGCCCCCAGAACTGATAAACAGCATGACATGGAAGTTACTAATGTGCTATACAACACAGTTCTGAAAAGAAGCACAACAGACCCCAGATCAAAAAGATCAATATTGTGATCAGCAACTGTTAAACTCATCTAATGCTTATAACAATTTATTTTTAAAACTCTGTGGTCAGATCTGGCATCTCAACCTCTGTGCTCCACGCTAGGCACCAAGAAGACTTGCTGTGGTTTGACCCTGCAGGCAGCTCAGCACTACAAATCTATTCATCCAATGGGACGGAGTAGAGAACTGAGAGGAAAAAAAAAAAAAAAAGTTCATGCATTGAGATAAAGGCAATTTAATAGAACGCAAAAGGAATTATTATTATTACTATTATTATTGACACCAATCGACTAAGGTCATGACATTTTTGTGTTCATATCAAAAGACAGGAAAGGTGGTGGTGATTAATCAGAAATTGACAGAGCTGAGCATGACATAGATTGTATGGATTAAGTGCTGGATATTGTCTTAGTTTTGTCTGAGACAGAGTTATTTTTTCTTCCTAGTAGCTGGTATGGTGCTGTGTTTCAAATGTACAGAATCACAGAATAGTTCGGGTAGGAAAAGACCTTACAGATCACATAATTCCAACTCACCTCCCATGGACAGGGACACCTTCCACTAGACCAGATTGATGAAAGTCCATCCAACCTGGCCTTGAATGCATCACGGGATGGGGCACAGATCTAATAGATCCATATCCTTACACAGGGAGCCCCAGAGCTGAATGCAGTCCTTGAGGTGTGGCCTCACCAGGGCCAAGTACAGAAGGACTATCACTTCCCTACATCTGTTGACCACAGTATCCTTGGTACAAGGCAGGGCTTCTTGGCCAACTTAGCACACTGATGGCTCATACTAGGCCGACTATCCACCAATATCCCCAGGTCCCTTTCCCCTGGGCAGCTGTCCAGCCACCCTTCCCACAGCATTGCATGGAGTTGTTGTGCCCCAAGTGCAGGACCCAGCACTTGGCCAACTTCATGCAGTTGGCCTCAGCCCATGGGTGCAGCAATCAACAAGACAGAAGTCACCTCATGAACATTTTTAAAGGAATGGGCTGGCTGCTGCTCTTGCAGCTTCTTGGCAAGACACAGCCAAGCTTTGTGCCTCCTGCTCTCCAGTCATGGACTCAAGCAGAAGGGACAAGATGACCCATATGGGGGCCTTCTTTCTGTCTGGGTTCTCCTGGCTCTGGAGGCAGAGGGGATCCCACAGTCAGCATGCCAAGCAGGTGCCTTCTGCTAGCCTAGCAGGGCCACTGCCAGATGTCAGCCCAAAAGTTCAGATCCCAGGTCTATGTCAAGGGTGACCTGCCAGCTACAGACAGAAGTGACCTCACAGTCCCTTTTTGTGACATGTTCCTGCTGCTCCCCTATCCACTGCAGAGACAGAAGTGACCTCATAGTCCCTGCCACAGCCACATTCCTGCTGCTGCGGCAGTAGATCCTGAGGTAGAGCTGACTTCTCTAGTCCCTTAGAGACAAGGGTTCACTTTTCTGGATTAGAAATTTAGCAGATGGGCTGTTCTGTTTAGGGTGTCAGGTCTGTGGTTAGGTTATGGGCAAGTTTGTGGAACAGTTTTTTGTTTTACATGTGACTAGAAGTCTAGGTTTAATGGAGCATGTTAATGCTAGTATTGAAGGCAGGGATTAGGGTGAGCCCGAGAGTAAAGGCAAGAGCAAAGGACTATGGGCTGAGTTTTGCTTCATGGAATACTTTGAGTTCAAGCATTAGAATAGGGGATTCTTGTCAGGGTGTTGGAGTGGCATTTAGGTTTAGGGATTACTCTTTAAAACTCTTCAATAGTGGGTTTTCTTTAAAACTGGTTACTCTTTAAAATTGGCTAAGGGCTTTACATCAATGTTTTAATTCTGTGTTCAAGCAGCATCAACATTACCTGAAGCCTCTTACCTCTATGAAATTGTTGTAGAGGTTCACTCACCCTTCTCCCTCCCTCTCTAGGGATGTCCGGATCAGCCCCTGGCTTTGTGTTTCATGGATTACTGAGGGCAGATGGAGAGACAGTCAAGGCAGGGAGGTGCTCAGAGCAAGGTGAGAGCAAGGTGGGGAAGCAAGGTGGGTATCTAAGTCCTGCAGGGAAACAGGTGCAGACGTGACAGCATAGGACAGCGTGTGGTGGTTGTTGTCAAGGATCTTTTGCAGGATGAAAGCCTCGACAGAGCCAACAGCTTTGTCTGCTGGGCTCGGGCTCTTGTCTCCGTCAGTGATGCCTATGAGGAGACACCTCATCCTTACAGCAATAGGGCCTCAATGCCTCCTCATCCCCCTCCAGGAGCCTGGGAGATGTCCTCCTGTAGCCTTGTACTTGGCACTGCCCTTACCCACTGTGCACTGACCCAGGAAGAGCCCTAAACTTTGCTGGAGGGACAGCATCTCCCTTCCCAGAGGCTGGGGTCAGGGCCCGACTGTTGGACTTCATGGGACACATCAAGGTTTCCTCAGCATCAGGGCCACCTTTCCTGGGCCCTGGTCTCCCCGTCATCACTGCCTGCCCTTTTCTGCTCTAACAAGTCCATGGGGAGGCCTTGACAGTAATGTCCCTCAGTGGGACCGTTAGCACTGTGAGAGGCTTTGGAGTTTGCATCAGACTTGGACTACCTGAGAAGCTGCTTCAGCCACCCAGATCAAGCTCCTCTGCCAGGCACAGCATTGCTGGGGGCACTGCGTGCAGCTGGCATGGGGAGAGGAGAGAAGGGGGAGAGAGGTTCAGGGCAGCCTGGAATAGGAAGGCAGGGGAGAGCTGGCAGAGGGAGAAATCTTGCCAGCCACCTCCCCATGGTAAGTCTCTGGGTGCAGGGCAATGCCGCTGCACACCCTGCCAGGTTCTCCTGGAGCTGGCCCAGCCCTCAGCTGATGGGAGCTGTCAGGAGGACGCTCGGTGTCGGAGTTGAAGGGCAGGCAGGGCTTGTGCGCTGCAGGGTCAGCATGCAGGGAGCGAGGACTCCCTCCTCTTAGGGCCGGCTGCAGGCTGTGCAGCCAGGGGTGCAGGCAGGGGTGGCCAGGGCTGTGGTGCAGAGCAGGGTCCCTGCTGTGCCCCAGGGACTGTGTGCCGAGGCAGGGCCTCTGCTACCTGCCAGGTTCAGCACTCAGCCTGCCTGGGGAGCTGCCCAGGGGCTGCGGGGAGAAGCTGCAGGTGGAAGGAGCCCCCCTGGTACCACAGGGCAGGGTCCTGCTGCTGCCCAGAGCCTGCTGCCTGGGGCAGGCTGCTCACAGCCCCACACCTCCCCAGGGCACTGCACTGCAGAACTGCCCGGCAAGAGCTACCTGAAGGCAGTGCACTTTTTAGAATCTGCTTCATTTTCCTGCCCACGTGCTGAGGCAGAAGGATGGTAATGGAGTAGGAGCATCTGTAGTAGAGGCTAAGGCTCCTTGAGCATTGCTGCTGCTCTGAGGCACCTCACACACCTCAGCATACAGAACCACCTTTGTTGTTTCTTAAGGAGTTATTTGACCTTCTCCTGTCCTGCAGACAAGGAGATGACCTTGCCCAGTGGACTTCTCAGATCACTCAGGGTTCCCTTTTACCAGTCTACACCAGGACTGACTGCTGCAGAGCCCACAGCACAGCCCCCTGCTTCTTGTGGCACCCTCAGAGCACCAAGCAGAGGTAAGCCAAGCAGCTGCAGAAAGCTCTTCCTGTGAAAGGAATGGGAAAGAATGTGTTCTGTGTGACTGTTCTACGAGACGTGCAAAGTATTTTGGTAAGAGAAGTCCTTAAATTTTACAATGTCACTTCTTCTTTTGGACAGACTACCTTGCTCAGGGGCAATAAATGTGTAAAAACAGCTCCATCACCGAGTTCCTCCTGCTGGCATTCGCAAACACACGCGAGCTGCAGCTCCTACACTTTGGGCTCTTCCTGGGCATCTACTTGGCTGCCCTCCTGGGCAACGGCCTCATCCTCACTGCTGTAGCCTGCGACCACCACCTGCACACCCCCATGTACTTCTTCCTCCTCAACCTTGCCCTCCTCGACCTGGGCTGCATCTCCACCACTGTCCCCAAAGCCATGGCCAATGCCCTCTGGGATACCAGGGCCATCTCCTATCTAAGGTGTGCTGCACAAGTCCTATTTTATGTATTCTTCTTTGGTTCAGAGTTTTCAATTCTTACCATCATGGCCTATGACCGCTATGTTGCCATCTGCAAGCCCCTGCACTACGGGAGCCTCCTGGGCAGCAGAGCTTGTGCCCAGATGGCAGCAGCTGCCTGGGGCAGTGGCTTTCTCAATGCTGTCCTGCACACGGCCACTACATTTTCCCTGCCCCTCTGCGAAGGCAATGCTCTGGACCAGTTCTTCTGTGAAATCCCCCACATCCTCAAGCTCTCCTGCTCAGATGCCTACCTCAAAGAACTTGAGCTACTTGTTTTCAGTTTTTCCTTAGTCTTTGGTTGTTTTGTTTTCATTGTGGTGTCCTATGTGCAGATCTTCAGGGCAGTGCTGAGGATGCCCTCTGAGCAGGGCCGGCACAAAGCCTTTTCCACGTGCCTCCCTCACCTGGCTGTGGTCTCCCTGTTTGTCAGCACTGTCCTGTTTGCCTACTTGAAGCCCCCCTCCATCTCTTCCCCATCTCTGGACCTGGTGGTGTCATTTCTGTACTCAGTGGTGCCTTCAGCACTGAACCCCCTCATCTACGGCATGAGGAACAAGGAGCTCAAGGATGCCTTGAGGAAACTGATGACCTGATATCTTTAAAAAAAAAAAAAAAAAAAAGCCAAAGCCCATTGTCTTCTACATATGACTCATAATGCATTGCAGGAACATGGTTTTCTTTTTGACAATTTTTCATACTCTGGAGCGTGTCATCACAAGCTCAGAGCTGTGGGGTGTATGGGCAGGACGCTCAGCAATGACTGAGCAGGCCATTGCTAATTGCTCACTTGTTCTTCGGGGGATGGGATAACTCAGAAGAGCAGGGCCTGCTGTATGTATATGGAAAGAGACATGGAAAGAGAAACCCAGTGCTGGTGCCAGCAGGCACATCATATGTGTGTGGAGAGATGAACACGAAGGAGCACAAAGGCCATCAGCTATTCCTAGAAGTCTCATGAAGGCCAGCTGGACAGATAGTGTCACAAGACCAAGTAACGTCCCCTGTGAAGCCACCTGAAGGCAGCTCTGGGATGTGCCTCCTTGAACCGAGGTCTCTGTGCCCATTCCTCATGCCTTGGGGTATCTCAGAGGAGGGCAGAGCAGGGCGAGGCACCACATGGCCAAGGTGCCTCCCAGCCTCTGGCAGTGGCTGCAGGAGCCAGAGGGACACTGCAGGCACTGCAGTGCACTGCCTGTGGATGTGCAAGGCAGGGACCTGTGTCTCTCAACAGCCCCATGTGTATGAGGAGCATGGGAGGCCAGTTCAGACATAGGCACCTCACAGAATCCTGACGCTGCCCTGTGTGACTCCAGAAACAACCCCTGTTGTCCCTGTGAGATTTCTGTCATGCCTCTTGCACAGATTCAATGCACATGCTCCTCTCCTCTATGTCACACTACCATGACTTTCTGGACTGGGCTGTCAGAGATTTGGATCATAGATTTCTGGGACTTGGAAAAGGCAGGCATCAAAAGCATGTTAAGGAATGACAATAAATAAACAAATAAATAAATAAAAGGGCGAGGAGAATTGCAACTGTCACCTCTGCACCTGCTGACATGATGGGGAAAGTCCTGCCAAAGCCGTCTTCAGGTATGTGGCAGAAAAAAGAAAAGAAATTGCTGAAGCAGTAGGGAAGGGGAAAGAAGGCAATGTGGTGAACCTGGACTTTATCAAGGCCTTTGCCATGGTCTTCTGCAGTCTCCCTTTAGCCAGACTGGTGAGATTTGGACTGAAGAAAGGGATGATGATGTGAGGGGGAGGGTTGCTGGACATTAATGGTACAAAGTCCTCCTGCCAGCCAGATACCAGCAGCATTCCTCAACACCACTAACCCTATTTGTTATTGTTATAAATGGCGCAGGATTCAAATTAGGATTAAATGAAAAATAGGATTTATTAAAAGAATATAAAGGAATAGAGGTAAGCAAACAGCGCTGGGTGCACCGGGAGTCTCCGCTCCACCAGGACGCACACCAGTTACATCAAGCAGCTGATTTTTATGCACCTAGACTAATACATATTCATTACTACTTCTAAAAAAAATAGATTATTATAATTATCTTCCGGGGTCCAGTTCCTCCTACTGGAGCATGCGCATCAGTCTCCTCTGGGGGTCTCTAGGGGTCTTTCATGCTGAAGGCTCGTAGTCTTCCTCCCACCCTTTGTACTCACTTGGCACTATTCCAAGTTTATGGAACACTCTCTGTACACTCTCTGCAGGTCTTGTCTCCCAACCATCCTTCAGCTTCTTTTTTCTTCCTCTTAATCTCTTGGCCCCCCTGGCCAGATACCAAGGATCCACATAGTATCTCATTACAGTCACCAGCAGTCACCAGTTATTATCAGTTGTTCTGAAACTCCCAAACAGCTTGACAATTCGCGAGCAATTAAAACATTCTTTCCCAGCTATTCACAGTCATCTATATAACATCTAGAGCAGTGTTAAATCAATCTCGAAGAAGACAGAAAAAAAAAAAACTATAACTGTTAGAACTAAAAGTCAGGAATAACAAAAGCAAACAGGTTCATAAATTTAAGGAGTGTTTTCTGAAGACTTGATAAATTGACTAGAATGAGGGGGAGACTGGGACACACTGCATCTGTGGTTCAAGAATTAAATTGCCAGTGCAGGGCCCAGAGGCAGACAGGATTGAAACAGAATTATTCTTTATGGACACGAATATATAGACACGAATTTATGGACACGAATTTATGGACACAAATTTTTGGACACGAATTGGAATTGTTAAAACATTCCTCTTTGTTATCTCCCTTTATGATGACATGGAGCACATTTTCAGCTCATTTGTGGCTGATGCCAAGCTAGGAGGAGTCCTTGAGCAACTTCACCTTGCGCAGAGCACAACACTATGTGGGCTGCTGCAGGGCAAGTTAACTCCATCCCTGTCAGACCCAGTACAAGCAGACCCTCGGTTTTCATGCCGACTGTGAGATCCCCTCTGCCTACATACCTAGTAGGACCCTTACAGGAAGAAGACCTGGCTATAGGTTGTCATGTTCCTTCTTGGCGGTAAGGAACTGGACAGGCTTGAGAGGTTGCTTGCGGGAACCTCATGAGACTCCCACCTGCTCTCATGAGACGCCACCTGGAGTACTGCGTTCAGCTCTGGGGCTCCCAATACAAGAATGACTTGAAGCTATTAGAGTGAGTCCAATCAAGGACCACAAGGATGATCAAGGGGCTGGAGCACCTCTCCTATTAAAACAGGCTGAGGGAGTTGGTGTTGTTCAGCCTGGAGAAGGCTCTGAGGAGACCTTAGAGCATCCATTCAGTACTTAAAGTGGGCCAACAGAAAAGCTGGGGAGAGACTTTTTCTCAGGGTGTGCAGTGATAGGACAAGGGGAATGGTTTCAAACTTAAAGAGGGTAGATTTAGAGTGGATAGTCAGATGAAATTCTTGATTTGGAAGTGAGGCACTGGCACTGGTGCTGTGGGTCCAGAGGACACCCAGAGGGAGTTTGGACCAGCCCATGCCCTTGTGTTTGAAGGAACAGCTGGCGAGAGAGGAGAGGCATCGCTGAAATCATGGGAATATCGGAGTGAGAGCAAGGTGGGGAAGAGAAGTGCCTGTCTGCAGCCTTCAGAGAGGTGTGGGACAGCATAGAAAAGTCTGCAGAGGAGAAGGCAGAGGGCTTTGACAAGAATGGAAGGCTGCAGCAGCACTCACATCTTTGTCCCCTTGGCCATGGCTTATGAGGAGACGTGTTATACCTGCAATAAATGACTGAGTCCCAAATAGGATTGCAATTAAAATTTGCAATTTCTTAAAGGAATAGAGGCAAGCAAACAGCACTGGGTGTGCCAGGAGTCTCCGCTCCACCAAGACACACACCTATTACATCAGGTGGCTGTTTTTTATGCTACTAGGCTACTACATATTCTACACCACTTTTTGGAAAAGGCGAGGTTATTATAATTAGTTTCCCGGCATCCGAACCATCCCACGGACGCACGCGTATCAGTCTCCGGTGGTCCCTCTGGGGGGTCGCTCGTACTGAAGGCTCATAGTCTTCCTTCCAGTCTTTGTCCTTCAATTGTTCTTCATCTTCCCCCCTTCTTCTTATTTGGTCATATCTTAGCTGGATATCAGAGACCCGTGTAGCGCCACATTCAGTAGTTAGCAGTTATTTTGAAACCTCTTTGTTCTCTTCTCCCAGATATCAGAGACTTGTCCCATGCAAAAGTCAGCAGTTTTTGGAAACTCCTTTGTTCTCTTATCCCCTAGACCCGAGTCTCAAGGTTTACCCTTCAAACGCTCTATTGACACGAACTGCTAGACAATTCTTTTGCAAGATACAACAACTATATACATTAACCACTCTGTTTCACTTAGACGTGTGGTTATCCAAGGCGATGTAAGACAGAAGGTCACATTCATCATACCATGCAGCCCTAGCATTGTTCCATATCGACACGAATCAGATGAACATATCTCACATACTCGTGGCATTGGGACAATGTATTCTCCTTTCAACCATGTGAAAACACTGGATGGTATCATAATGTTGTCCTTCAAATGACATTATGGGCATTGTCCCCTACCCCACAGACTCCAGGAAGAGCCCTGAGTAAGACATGGAGGTGCTGAGGGTGCAGGATCTCCCCTCCCAGTGGCTGGGGTCAGGCCTTGGCCTTCTGCTTCAGCAAAACAAACCAAGACTTTTCTCAGCACAGTGCCTTTGCCTGTCTGTAATCAGGGCCTCTAGTTATCTGCCGTAACGGTTCCCATGCGAGGCTTTCATAGCAACAGACTAGAATGGCCAACAGAGTGTAGAGTATAGAGCAGTCTAATAGTACGGAATAGAGTAGCCAGCAGAGGAGAGACAGGTACTTTGATATAATGAAAGCCATCAGAAAGCTGATTCCACTTAGATGACTGATATGGGGAGGTCAGGAGTAACCTGGCCAGGACAGATGTGAGATTTGGGGGAGGGAAGAGAAGGGAGGAGGAGCTCAGAAGCTTACCTTTGCAGAGGTACGAGGGTTCATGTAATGTTGAGGCTGCTGTGACACTGACTTCAAACAGTCTTGTAGGGCCTATAAACTGTTTTCAACAGTAATGATAATCCCTCAACCTAAACATTACACAAACACCCTGACAGGACTCCACTAGTGTAATGCAGAAATCAAAGTATCACCTGAAGAAAAACTCAGCCCATAGCCCCTTTCCCTTACATTTACTCTCTTGCTCACCCGAATCACTGCCCCTAACACTAACATTAAATTGCTCTATTTCATCTTAGACTTCTTGACAGATGTAAACAAAACCCTTAAGCATAATGCTTGCCCATACCCTAACCAGAGACCTGACACCACAAGCAGAACACCAAACGCTCCATCTTAAACTTTGTTTAATCAATAACCCAGAAAGGTCAAATCTAGTCCCTAGGAGAGTAGAGAGAGGCCAGCTCTACCTCAGGATCTCCTGCCCCAGCAGAAGGAATGTGACTGTGGCAGGGACGGTGAGGTCACTTCTGTCTCTGCACTTGATAGGGCAGCAGCAGGAACATGTCACAGAAAGGGACTGGGAGGTCACTTCTGTGTGTCGCTGGCAGGTCACCCTTGCCTTCTCCCTGCACTGACAGATAGTCTAAGATCATGAAAGGCATCATAAGCATGCCCCTAAAAAGATAACTGATATGGGGAAATCAGGAGAAGCCTGGCCAAGAGAATAGGGGCTTGGCCAGACGAAATTAAGGATGTTGTAGAGGTAAGAGGGTTCAGGTTATGCTGATGCAGCTGTAACTGTGACTTAAAATAGTCATACAAGGCTATTCCCCAGCTTCAATTTGTAATCTTATTTCCTAAACCTAAATGCTACTCAGCACCCTGACAGGAATCCACTACTCTAATGACTGACCTCAACGTATCCCTAGAAGACAAAACTCAGCCCATAGCCGCTTCCTCTAGCTCTTACTCTTAATCACTCTGATCTCTGCCCTTAATAGTAGCATTAAAATGGTCTATTTAACACTAGAAAACTGCTTAAGAGATCTAAAGAAAACCCTAACTCCAAATAAATGTGAGGGGCCATGGATCTGTTCAGCTTGTGGGCCAAAAGGAGGAGATGGGTGGGAATGCTCTGAGGAGCTCAGCTCTGCCTCAGCAACTCCTGCCCCAGCAGGCCCATGGCTTGGGAGATGCTGCTGAGGTGACTTGTGTCTGGTTTGCTGCCAGGCCGCAAGGAGCTTGATGGGTTGGGATGCCTCTTCAGGAGTGGTTTCCACCCTGATGGAGCTTCCTTTGATATTAGCAAAGAAGAGGAGAGAATAAGCTGCCACAAAAAGCAATGTGGAAGGTTGGCACTGGCCTCGATGAGGAAGAAATGACAAAATGAGAGCAAGGTGGTGAACAGACATGGGTGTCTGCAAACTTCAGGAAAATAGGGCAAAGTGTGGGACAGCACAGGAAAGCCTGCAGAGGAGAAGCCAGAGGGTGCTGGCGAGAATAGAAAGCCCCAACAGCCCTGAAGTTTTTGTCCCCTTATGAGGTGATGAGATGTAGTCATTGCAGTGGGGCCTCCTTCCTCCCTTGCAACCCTTGCAGATGCTGGGAGGTGTCATTCCGGTGTTCTTCTCATGGCATCACACTGCCCAGAACATCCCACAGATCTCCAGAAAGAACCCTGAGCCAGACATGGGGTACAAGGTCTCTCCTCCAGTAGCTGGTGGCAGGCCTTGAATCTTCTGCTTCATTAAAACTAACCAAGACTTTTCTCAGCACAGTGCTTTGCCTGTCTGTAACCATGGCCTCCAATTATCTGCCCTAACAAGGCCCTGGGGAGGCTTCGTTAGTAACAGCCCTCAGTGGGGCCCATTAATACTCCAAGTCTCTTCAACTTTTGTGCCTCCTGACTTGACTTGCTCAAGCGGTTACATCACTCTCCTCTCAGTACCTGAGCTTCATAGACTCAGCACCAAAATACACCATGGACCTCATTAAAATGAACAAACTCCTAACATCTCTACCACACTTTTCTTAAAGACTTCAAGATTTGTTCAGCTAATTGCAGAGCTTGCATGATGTAGTTAAGGAAGAAGATTTCAAAAAGCACCTAATCAAAAACTTCTTGTTTCAAAGTCTGAATTTTGCTGCATTTCAGTCTTGAGCATCATTCTCCTATTGCTGTTCATCCAGGGTGACTTCTTTGGAGACCTCCATCAGGAGGAAAAGCAGAGTCTGGAGGTCTGACAGCTCCACTGCCAGCAGTGGTCTTTGACCCTGTAACTGCAGCCCAGCCCAGCACATGAAACCCTTTCTAAGACAAGTCAGTTGTTGTTTGGGAACAAAATAAATAAATAAAATAAAATAAAATAAAATAAAATAAAATAAAATAAAATAAAATAAAATAAAATAAAATAAAATAAAATAAAATAAAGTAAAATGAAGTAAAATAAAATAAAATTAGATTAAATTAAATAATATAATATTAAAATTGAAATAACCATTGGAATTTGAGAAATTCAGCTTAAATCTTAGTAGACTCCTGGACATCCATGGTGTCTCTTGGGTCGTCTGTGGAAAACTCAGGAAGAAAGATAAAGAAAATATATCTTCAAGTGGCTGTAGCTGTACCCATGAGCTTGGCCTCTTTTGGGAAATCATCTCCTTCAAGCCACAGAAACCTAAACTGAGTAATGTGAAAAGATGTGCCCAGTCAATAGAGTAGGGCAGAGTCCTACTTCCTGTGCTACAGATGCAGAAGGCAAAAAGAATTGCATTGTGCCTGATACTACTCAAGGACGTGTAACCCAGGTCATGCAACTTTACCTTAGTACTGACAAGTCCATCATGAAACCACGCTACCAAGTTCTACAACTACACCTTGGCTCTCCAGTCAATGAACTAGCTCATGGATGGCAATCAGCGAGTCTTCGTTAGCGCAACGCTGCCTCAGGTGCACCACCATGGTAGCCATTGGTACCTGCTGCTCTTCAACCCTCAGCAAACCCACAACAGAAGGAGTCTGTGGAAGACCATGTAAGGTAGACAATTTTTTAATGTCCCCAATCCCCAAGGTAGCTATGCCAAAGCTCCACCAGTAGTGCCCTCTTGGAACTTTGAAGTACTCTCTTCTGAATCACTCTATGCCAAGGATGCATATAGCCTCTGGACTGGTCCCAATGGGGTGCTTTTGCCATTCCTTCCCAGTTAGACTCCCTTCAGCCTCCAGACAGTTAACTGCTGGGATCCTCCTGTCACTCCAGAAATACAGGTGGGTTCTACCTTTTTAAGTCTTGATGGCATTATGGTACACTGTGCACTAGTATCCAGTAGAGCCTGACACATTTGTGGGTCTGATGTACCAGGCCATTAAACATACACAGTCCAGTAAACCCTATTGTTCAGAAACACCAGGAGAAGCATCTCAAGGGGTGGTGCTGCTGGTGAGGACACGTTTGTACCAGAAGCATGAGTGGGCAGCAGCTGTGCGCCGGCGAGGGGAGGCCAGGAAGCACATGCCAAGAGCGCTCCTGCCAGCAGAGCCAAGGTTGGGGCCGAGGCCAAGGGGAGAGGCAGGCCCAGGGCAGGGGGCTGCAAGGGCCATGCTGAGCTCCCTGCCCCTGCAGCAGCCGCACTGGCCCCCAGTAGATGTGCTGGCCGGCAGGCACAGGGAGGTCCTGGTATGCATCAGAGAGCATCAAGGAAGGCACTGGAGAGGGCTGGGGTGAGGCAGGTGGCACAGCGCCAGGCAGGGGCTGTCTGGGGGTCCCCTCTGCTGCAGCCACCGCATGGAACATGGCAGGAGGAGGGCACGCAGGGCTTGTGGCCACAGTGCAGATCCTGCCTCTAGACACTCCATGACTGCCTTGCAGCTCCTGGCAGGCCATGGTGAGGAAATGAATGCCCTGGGCCCCCTTCCTGCTCTGCCCAGGCCAGCAAGGGCCCAGAGTGGCCTCCTCTCCCCTGCCCCTGCAGCTCTGGGCTCCCTTCATGCAGTCCTGGCTCTGCAGCACCAAGCCCTGCTGGGAGCCCTCCCCTGCATGCTGCCACCGCTCCCTGACGCTGCTGTTGCCCTCTGCCGGGCACTGCCCAGCCCAGCCCAGCCCCTGCCCACCTCTCCCCACCTCCCTGCCCTCTCCCCAGCACAGCAGCTCAGGCTGTGCTGGTCCCAGGGCAGTGCCCACCGCAGGCTGCTGCAGGGCTCTGGGCATGGTCACCACAGCCCCAGCCCCTCAAAGGCACAGCAGCTGCTGGGACAAAGGTGTCTCTGGGCCTCCCCAGCAGCCCCCACACAGGGGCTAGCCACAGCTCAGGAAATGGAGGGTCCTGAGCTGGCGGTGCTGCTCTGCAGAGCCAGGGGCTGTGGTGCCCTGGGCACTCCCCCAGTACTCTCCCTGCCCGTGCTGCTCAGCGTGGGCAGCAGACTCAACTCCATGGGGATCTCTGCTGCTGAGCCCCTTTCCATCTGCCCTGATGGCTCAGCAGCACAGGGCAGTGCTTGGCAAGACCAGGGGTATCTCAAAGAACACAGAGACAGCTGCAGGAGGCCTGACCCGCGAGACTCCAAAGATGGTGTCCTCAATTACTCTGTAGTCTCATGGGCCTTTGCCTGATGACTCTTCAGCAGCTGTCCTGGCATTGCAGAGCCCTCCTTAGCTCATAGACTCCTCAGATTCCTCTTTTCCTTTGCCAGACTCTTCCTTGGATGGTCACTCATGGTTCTAATCACTGCCAACTCAGCGTTGCGTATTCTTCATGGAGATCCCCCAACATCTCCTGGAAGCTCCGGATTCCTCTCCAGGCAGGCATCGGCCATCAGACTGGTACATGGAAACAAATTTTACAACTCAAGGAGTGTTTTAAAGGAGCTATGTTTCTTGCAGCGCTGGGTGCAAAGGGTATTACTCCTCCTAACTTGCACACTAAGGGTTACTACCAGGGTGCTTATAATGATGGGATAGATACATATTCATTTCACTTCCCCTGTAAGTCTCTTGCATATTCATTAGGTATCCGAAGAATCATTAACTGAGGTTCCCGCCCCTATTCACGTGTGCATTAGAGTCCTCGGGTGGTTGTCCATTGTACTCTGGTGGTCTGTTGATGAGGGCCAGAAGTCTTCCCCACTGCTAAACTTTTGACACTTCCTCTCATTTGCAGACTTCAGCAGTCCAAGCCAGTTCTTGCTGGTTCTATTGTCTATGTGTACAAAGTCTTTTCTTCCCTTATCTTTTAGCGATGTCCCATACTCATACTCCCTGTCCTTGTGGTTGATTTACAATATGCATCTGTGTTAGCTAAAACTTGCAAAATCAGCATTGGGTGACTTCTCTAGATATGCTATAGTTCTACAGTCAAAACTTTAGTATCTATTTCTTAGTTCACCACCAGGAGGGCTCAGCAGGACAGGGTGGCAGTGGCAAGAGAGCAGCTCTGCATGCCCCAAGTGCTGGTGCTCCCTGGCCATGCTGCTGGGGTGGGACTCTTTTCCTCTGCACCACTGCACACGGGCATTGCCCCTGCAGAGCCAGACCAGGTCTCAAAGAAAGGATGTCAGACAAAGAAGGCACTGCAGGCTCCTTCCTTAAGTTTAAATTCACAGAGAGACGGGCTTCTCATTTACAGTCTCTGAGCTGTACTGGACCTGTACACACTTAAATAAGAGTGAATAATACCATTTATTGGGTAACAGTAGTCAAACTAAAAGAAAAACACAAGCAAACCTGTACTAAAAATGCAAGAACACACACTCATGAGAAGAAAGAAAAAGAGGAAAGAAAGAAAGAAAGAAAGAAAGAAAGAAAGAAAGAAAGAAAGAAAGAAAGAAAGAAAGAAAGAAAGAAAGAAAGAAGAAGGAAGGAAGGAAGGAAGGAAGGAAGGAAGGAAGGAAGGAAGGAAGGAAGGAAGGAAGGAAGGAAGGAAGGAAGGAAGGAAGGAAGGAAGGAAGGAAGGAAGGAAGGAAGGAAGGAAGGAAGGAAGGAAGGAAGGAAGGAAGGAAGGAAGGGGAGAGAGAATATTGTCTGTTCCCGTAATAAGTGACATTATGAGTTATCTGCAGAAGCAGATTGTAAATGTATTGCATCTGGACCATATCTATGCATAACTTTCCAGAGTACATGCTTGATCTCCTTGCTTCTTATGCTGTAGATGAGGGGGTTCATTGCTGGAGGCACTACCACATATAAAACTGCAACCACCAGGTCCAAGGATTGGGAAGAAATGGAGGGGGGCTTCAGGTAGGCAAACATGCCTATGCTGATAAACAGGGAGACCACAGCCAGGTGAGGGAGGCATGTGGAAAAAGCTTTATGTTGGCCCTGCTCAGAGGGCATCCTCAGCACCACCCTGAAGATCTACACATAGGACACCATAATGAAAATAAAGCAGCCAAGACCCAAACAGGCTCTAATCAGAAGAACCCCAGCTTCCCTGAGGTAGGCATTTGAGCAGGAGAGCTTGAGGATGTGGGGGATTTCACAGAAGAACTGGTCCAAAACATTGCCTTGGCAGAGGGGCAGGAAAAATGTGTTGGCTGTGTGCAGGACACTGTACAGAAAGCCACTGCCCCAGGCAGCTGCTGCCATCTGGGCACAAGCTCTGCTGCCCAGGAGGCTCCCGTAGTGCAGGGGCTTGCAGATGGCAACGTAGCGGTCGTAGGACATGACAGTGAGAATTGAAAAGAAGAAGACGAAAAAGAGGACTTGTGCAGCACAGCCTTGATAGGAGATGGCCCTGGTGTCCCAGAGGACATTGGCCATGGCTTTGGGCAGAGTGGTGGAGATGGATCCCAGGTCGAGGAGGGCGAGGTTGAGGAGGAAGAAGTACATGGGAGTGTGGAGGCGGTGGTGGCAGGCTACGGCACTGAGGATGAGGCCGTTGCCCAGGAGGGCAGCCAGGTAGATGCCCGGGAAGATCTCGAAGTGCAGGAGCTGCAGCTCGTGTGTGTCTGCAAATGCCAGCAGGAGGAACTCACTCAGAGAACTTACGTTTGTCATTTAATGACATTAGACACAGTTGCCTGTTGAGGAGGAGAAGGCAGAGCAACGTTAGTACAGACTTCTCTCAGGAAAACACATTGCAAGTCTTAGAACACTCCCAGCCTGAGCCTCTGTCTTTACAGGAGAACCTTTCTGCATCTCTCTTGCTTGAGCTGCTGCTTTTGCTGGCTGGGAGTGACATTGGGAGCAGGGGCTGCAGTGGGCTTCAGAGGAGTCCTTCCTGCTGTGCAGCAGGAGGGAAGCAGGAGAAAGGGGAACTCAAGTTCAGTGCACTGGTCAGACCACAAGCTTTGAAATGTTGCTTCAAAGAAAGCATCCAACCACACTGTAGAGCAGGGGGCATTTCTTTGCTTTATTTTCTGGTAGCTACACTTGTAATAATTTGGAGGAACAAGCAACCCGGTGGTTTCCCTGAGAAGAAAGTACGGACAGCTGAGAGAGAGAAGACCCAGTCCCAGTGCAACTGGACAGAATTGTGAGGAATGTTTTAACAATTCATGTCCATAAAGAACAATTCTGTTTGAATCCTGTCTGCCTCTGGGCCCTGCACTGGCAATTTAATTCTTGAACCACAGATGCAGTGTGTCCCAGTCTCCCCCTCATTCTAGTCAATTTATCACGTCTTCAGAAAACACTCCTTAAATTTATGAACCTGTTTGCGTTTGTTATTCCGGACTTCTATTTCTAACATTACAGCCTTTTTTTTTCCTGTCTTCTTCGAGATTAACTTAACACTGCTATAGATGTGACTGTGAATGGCTGGGGAAGAATGTTTTAATTACTCATGAAGCGTCAATAAGAAAGCTGTTTGTGTTTGATGTCTGGGAGTTTCAGAACAACTGATAACAACTAGTGACTGTTATGGGATACTATGTGGATCTTTGGTATCTGGCCAGGGAGCCAAGAGATTAAGAGGAAGAAAAAAGAAGCTGAAGGACAGTTGGGAGACAAGTGTGGCAGAAAGTGTTCTATAAACTTGGAATTGTGCCGAGTGAGTACAAAGGGTGAGAGGAAGACTACGAGCCTTCAGCATGAAAGACCCCTAGAAACCCCCAGAGGAGACTGATGCGCATGCTCCAGTAGGAGGAACTGGACCCCGGAAGCTAATTATAATAATCTATTTTTTTAGAAGTAGTAATGAATATGTATTAGTCTAGGAGCATAAAAATCAGCTGCTTGATGTAACTGGTGTGCGTCCTGGTGGAGCGGAGACTCCCGGTGCACCCAGCGCTGTTTGCTTACCTCTATTCCTTTATATTCTTTTAATAAATCCTATTTTTCATTTAATCCTAATTTGAATCCTGAGCCATTTATAACAATCTGGGGGCTCGTCCAGGATGGCTATAGTTCCTGAATTCTGATTTAATCTAGGAGAGGCCCCCCACCATTTGGTGGACAGGATCACCCCCCAAAACGAAAGAAAACCCCAAAAACAATAGATCCACCCCAAAACCACCCTAAACCTACCTGATGTTCTCCAAAACCCACAATTTACGCTTTTTCACCATGATGACCAACAAGAACCCAACAAAACCCAACGGAGACCCCAAAACATGTCAAAAACAGCCCAAAAAAGAACAGGATCACCCCCAAAAAACAGAAGAAAACACCAAATACCATGAATCCACCCCAAAAGTCCCCCTAAACCTACCTGATGTTCTCCAAAACCCGCAATTTACAATTTTCCACCACGATGACCACGGAAAACCCAACGAAACCCAACGGAGACCCCAAAACACGTCAAACACACCCCAAAAAGAAATGGATCAGAAGAAAAAAAGAAAAAAAAAAAGAAAAAAAAAAAAAAAAAAAAAACATAGATCCAATCCAAAACAGCCCTAATCCTACCTGATATTCTCCAAATCCCAAAGTCCACTCCCAACCACCAGAAAACCCATTAGGAACTCAACGAAACGCAACGGAAACCCCAAAACATGTCAAAAACACCCCAAAAGAGAACCGGATCAGAAGAAAAAACGTGATTTAACCCCCAAAAAAAACTTAAACCTACCTGATGTTCTCCTAAATGTATAATCCACTCCCAACCACCAGAAAACCCAATGGAAACCCAACAAAACCCAACGGAGACCCCAAAACACGTCCAAAACACCCCAAACAAGAACAGGATCACCCCCCAAAACGAAAGAAAACCCCAAATACCATGAATCCACCCCAAAAGTCCCCCTAAACCTACCTGAAGTTCTCCAAAACCCACAACTTACCCTTTTCCACCACGATGACCACGGAAAAACCAACAAAACCAAACGGAGACCCCAAAACACGCCAAAAACACCTCCCAAAAAAATTGGATCAGAAGATAAAACACCAAAAACTATGAATTTCCACCCAAAACCACCCTAAACTCACCCGATCTTCTCCAAATCCCACATTTCACTCCCATTTATCTTAACGACCAACGAGAACCCAACGAAACGCAACGGAAACCCCAAAACACGTCAAAAACACCCCAAAAGCGAACCGGATCAGAAGAAAAAACGTGATTTAACCCCCAAAAAAACCTTAAACCTACCTGATGTTCTCCTAAATGTACAATGCACTCCCAACCACCAGAAAACCCAATGGAAACCCAACAAAACCCAACAGAGACCCCAAAGCATGTCAAAAACACCCCAAAAAAGAACTAGACGTGAAGAAAAAAAAAAAAAAACAAACATGAATTTCCCCCCAAAACCACCCTAAACTCACCTGATCTTCTCCAAATCGCACATTTCACTCCCATTCACCATAATGACCAACAAGAACCCAAAGAAAACCAATGAAGACCCCAAAACACCTCAAAACCACCCCAAAATCATCCCAGATCCTAAAAAAAACCAACAAAATGCCATGATTTCACCCCAGAAACCCCTTAAACCTGCCTGATGTTCTCCAAAACTCACAATCCACTCCTATTTAACATAATGACCAACAAGAACCCAACAAAACCCAACGGAGAACCCAAAAGACATCAAAAACACCCCAAAAAATAACTAGACGTGAAAAACAAACAAACAAACAAAAAAAAACAGGTCTACTTCTCCCCTCCTCCTCCCCACTCTGTCCTCCCCGCCCCCCTCCCTCCTCATGGAGCCACCAGGTCTACTTTTCCCTCCTCCCCGCTCTCCCCGCCCTGCTCATCCCCCTCCCCGCCTCGTGGAGCCACCAGGTCTACTTCTCCCTCCTCCTTCCCGCTCTCCCCCCGCCCCCTCCCTCCTCGTGGAGCTATCATGTCTACCCCGCCGTCACGGCCATTGGTCTAGCCATCACGTCCAGTTTTAGAGGGCGGCCCGTCTGCCTCGTCTACATGGCCACACGGATGCACGTGTGCACAGATGCGCGCGTTCCCGCACGCTTCCCTCTGGCGGCCCGCCAGGTCTATGTGAGAAACACTCCGTAGCCAATAACTTAGGCTCAGGCGAGGATCTCAGTGAAGTAGTAATTTACTCGCGATTGCAATGGCGGGCGCCCCACAAGCAGGAGAGAGCGCATCTACTAGTTCCAAAACACAGTTTATATACCTTTTGATGGCAGGACCCTCCCCTGTTTCCCCACTGAGTGGGTAATCCATGTTCACAATCTATCTGATGCTTCACAAACAATGCATGGCCTTCAGTTGCCGGCCTGTTAAATTTCAAATTTCTTTTGACATTTTTACTGCTTGAAGTGGTAATGTTTCTTCACTTATCTGACTTGACTTGACACCGTGATTTTCACCTAATTGTCCTAAGGAGTCTGGTTGTCTGCATTTTACTAGGTCTCCTGCTAAACTTTCTTATCACTGTAAGCATATCTCAATACCACATTTCCTCCTTCTAAACAACGTAACTCTGTAAAAACAACATTTCTATTCCCACACCTCCCCTGGCAGCAGCACGCTGGCATTCCTCCTGGCTTCTCCAGCTGGCCGTGCTGCTGCTGGTCTTGATCCCAGGCTGGCTGGGGATGGGGGTTTCACATGCCTGTGGGGTGAGCCCTCAGTGTGCTTGGGTGAAGGGGAGTACGGGGACAGGGTGAGGGGTCTGGAGATGGGCACTTTGAGCCTGGATTCCTCTGCTCTCAGCAGTGTCCTGGTTTGTTTCAGGCAAACATAGGAGTGCAATTGTCCAGTAGGTCAAAGAGACACCAGCACAGGGCAGTTGACACTAGGACTAACACACAGACTTGATGTGCTCTCTCAAGGACACTGCACTGAAGATATCACCATTTTGATGACACACAAGGATTTACTTTGAGTACAGTGCGGCTGCTAGCACAAAAGAGACAAAAGAAAAATCACTACATAATCTTTACCACTTACTTTGGGCAGGACTCACTCCCACATTGCCCACAGCAAGTCCGGTGCTCTCAGTGACACCCTCTAGCAGCAGTAGCCAGAACTCATGAAAGGGACCTGCCAAAAGTCTAAATGGAAGTGAAGAATCATTTGGGAGGGATTAAATGAAAAATTGAATGATTTTTCCTCTGAAATTAGAAATGAAGGCAGAAAAGAAAAATAGATTTATTTTTTTTTAATTATTTTGTAAGATAACTCTGTTAAGATAACTCTGATAAACAATCAGTGTTTTTCTTTTCCTTGGGCAGGACCCCATGCCCAGAAGCAGGAAATGCCCAACAGCAGCTCTGTGAGTGAGCTCCTCCTGCTGGCATTCGCAGACACGCGCGAGCTGCAGCTCCTGCATTTCGTGCTCTTCCTGGGCATCTACCTGGCTGCCCTCCTGGGCAACGGCCTCATCCTCAGCGCCGTAGCCTGCCACCACCGCCTCCACACCCCCATGTACTTCTTCCTCCTCAACCTCGCCCTCCTCGACCTGGGCTGCATCTCCACCACTCTGCTCAAAGCCATGGCCAATGCCCTCTGGGACACCAGGGCCATCTCCTATCAAGGATGTGCTGCACAGGTCTTTTGTTTTCTCTTCTTCATATCAGCAGAGTATTATAACCTTACCATCATGGCCTATGACCGCTACGTTGCCATCTGCAAGCCCCTGCACTACGGGAGCCTCCTGGGCAGCAGAGCTTGTGCCCACATGGCAGCAGCTGCCTGGGACAGTGGCTTTCTGTACAGTGTCCTGCACACGGCAACTACATTTTCCCTGCCCCTCTGCCATGGCAATGCTGTGGACCAGTTCTTCTGTGAAATCCCCCACATCCTCAAGCTCTCCTGCTCAGATGCTTACCTCAGGGAAGTTGGGGCAGTTCTGTTTAGTATTTTTTTAGCCTTTGGTTGTTTTGTTTTCATTGTGGTGTCCTACGTGCAGATCTTCAGGGCAGTGCTGAGGATGCCCTCTGAGCAGGGACGACACAAAGCTTTTTCCACCTGCCTCCCTCACCTGGCTGTGGTCTCCCTGTTTCTTAGCACTGGCATATTTTCCTACCTGGAGCCCCCCTCCATTTCCTCTCTGGTGGTGTCATTTCTGTACTCGGTGGTACCTCCAGCAGTGAACCCCCTCATCTACAGCATGAGGAACCAGGAGCTCAAGGATGCAGTGAGGAAACTGTTTCCATACATGATTCTTAAACATCCATGATGCTTTCAGAAGGTGTATTCTTAATAATATGCATATATTTTGGTTCACATTCTATCATATCATTTTTATCGTTACTAGTGTTATCATAACATTGTCATTAATAAGAATCCCAAGAGAAATCAAAGGATATTTGGGAAAATGACACAACATTTTTAAAATTATTTTTCTCTGTTTCTATTTGAACAATATTTCATTTTGTTTTTAATAGTCTAATTCTTAACATTCTGAATGTTACTTCTTGTGTTAGGTTTGACCACATCATCTAATGTACATACAGAACCAGGCTTCCTTGGTAGAGAAAGACAATAAAGATATTATCAAAAATTCATTGGTCTCAGTTTCCTTTTCTTCCCATCTACTCTGGAGCTGGGGGAGCAGCCCCAGCATACAGGAGGGGCTCAGGACCAAGAGCCCAGCTGCCACGGTTAGGAGCAGTGTATTTGGATTCCACCTTGTGGATCTAGGTGACAGTCCTGTCGTCTCTATAGCAGGGCCGGCACAAAGCCTTTTCCATGTGCCTCCCTCACCTGGCCATGGTGTGCATCTCCCTCAGGACTGTCATGGTTGCCTTTCTGAAGCTCCCTCCATCTCCTCCCCATCCCTGGACCTGGTGGTGGCAGTTCTGTACTCAGTGGTGCCTCCAGCAGAGCACGTCCTCATCTGTAGCATGAGGAGGCAGGAGCTCAAGCATGCCTTGTGGATATAGATGAATAGATGTGTCTTGGATGCAATACATTTTTGATCTGCTTCTGTACATGTCTTGTAATGCAAATAAATGGTGGAATACTAGTATACCTGTTTGGTTTTGTTTTGTTTTTTGTTTTGTGATTGTGTTTGTGCATATTCTTATTACATTAATTCAGCTAATGAACACCCGTTACAATGATATGGATGTACCTGTTGAATATACATGTAGCTCATAGACTCTGTGCATGTGAAGCCATGCTCTCTGTGAATTTTACCTTAAGGAAATTAAGATTTTACTGCCTTTTTTGTCTGACATCCTTCCTCTGAGACCTGGCCTGGCTCTGCAGGGGCAGTGCCCATGTGCAGGGGTGCAAAGGAAAAGAGTCCTATCCCAGCAGTATGGCCATGGAGCACCAGCACTTGGGGCATGCAGAGCTGCTCTCTTGCCACTGCTGCCCTGTCCTGCTGAGCCCTGCTGGTGGGGTCAGGCCCGGCTGCTCCTGGAGCTTGGTGCCAGTGCTGCTGTGGGGCTGTGCTGGGACTGCAGGCAGGGACAGGCAGTGGGCACGGCAGTGGCACAGCTGGCCTCCACTGCAGCACTTCCCTCCTAAGGGGGGATCTCCTCCAAGGTGGACTGACCAGAGCTCAAGTGCTCAGTCTGGTGTGAGCAGGCAGAGGAGAGCTCAGCAGTCCCAGGGCACACAGCAGCCCCAGCAAAGGAGCCTGGCGAGTGATTCCTTGCAGCCCTGAGGCAATGACAGTGACCCCAGGAGCTGGGTCTGCCTCCCAGCCTACCCAGCACAGCCCTGCAGAGTGCCCCCGTGCCCCAGGCACCACAGACCCCTTGCTCTGCAAAGCAGCACTGCCAGCTGTGGCTGGGGCTGGGACCGGGGCTGGGGCTGGGAGGGTGCTTCCCCAAAGTGTTTCCTAGGCCAGCTCCAGGCTCATGTCTTCTGGATACAAACATGATTTTCACTGTGCGCAAGGATCTGACAGACTGCCAGCAGGCATGGGCTGGAACATTGCCTGCAAGCTCCCTCCCGCCCTACAACCTCCCAGGACTGGCACGGAACTGGGTCCTGTGTGTCAGAGAGGATGGGAGCCCAGCAGGTGTGCCAGGAGCTTGGAGGATCACAACCAGATCACTTCTACCTGGGCAGGTCCTGGCCCAAAAAGGGGGTGTTTTGTAGGTGTGGTATTATAAGCTCAGTGGTGCCTCAGAAACACTAAGTCCAGCAGGAAGCAAATGGCTGTTAAATGGCCTGTGAGGTGAGCTCTTTCTGAAGTAGCTGACAGGTCACCCTTGACTCCTGGCTGGGATCTGTGCCTTTAGGCTCACATCTGCCTGTGTCCATGGTAGGGCAGCAGAAGGCACTTGCTGTGCATGTAGTTTCTGAGATCGGCTCTTTCTAAATACCTGGTAGGCCCCATAGAGGAAGAGGTCTTGGATAGGGGTTGTCACGTCAGAGGTTTCAGCTTTTGACTGAAGTCATCCTTTAGGACTGCTTTCAGTTTTCTACACAGAGGGGGCCACTGCCTCCAAGACGCTTGGGGCAAACTGAACCGTGCATGAGGGTTTGGAAGAAGTTAGCCTGGGTGCACAGAAGCTATTCCATATCCAAAACATGGAGGCAGGAAACAAAATTTTGGGGTGGTACAAGAACTGCTGGGCATATTGTGCAGGGTTCACCTACAGCCTTTGTGTTCTTTTCCATCCTGACTTAGGTGCCACGTCAGTCTCAAGAAAGGAGTAGCCAACAGATATGAGACAGGTACTCTGAGATCATGAAAGCCATCAGAAAGCTGCCCCTAGGAAGATGACTGATATGGGGAAGTCAGGAGAAGCCTGGCCAGGAGAGATGTGAGATTTGTGGGAGGGAAAAGGAGTTTGGCCAGCAGAAATTAATTTCTGTGAGTTCAGAACATTCAGGCAATGTCGGTTCTGCTGTAACGATGCCTTACAAAAGTCATGTAAAGCCCTTCCCCTATGTTAACCAGTGACATTAATCTCCAAACCTAAATTGTACTCCACACCCTGACAGGAATCCACTGTTCTTATGTGTGACATCAAAGTATCCCTTCAAGCCAAAACCCAGCCCATAGACCCTTTCATTTACCTTTACTCTCTTGCTCACCCTGATCTGATCAGCTTGTGGCCCACAAGAAGGAGATGGGTGGGAATGCTCTGAGGAGCTCAGCTCTGCCTCAGGATCTCCTGCCCCAGCAGCAGAAATGTGACTGTGGCAGTGACTGTGAGGCCACTTCTGTCTCTGCACTTGATAGGGCAGCAGCAGGAACATGTCACAGAAAGGGACTGTGAGGTCACTTGTGTCTGGAGGTGGCAGGTCAGCCTTGACTTCTCCCTGGGAGCTGCACTTTTGGGCTGACATCTGGCAGTGGCCCTGCTAGGCCAGCAGAAGGCACCTGCTTGGCATGCTGACTGTTGGCATTGCTTCCTTGCAGCACTGTGCAGGGCTGCGGAGGTGTCATAATTAAGTTCTTCTAGTAGCATCACATGACCCACCACATCCCATAGACCCCAAGACTAGCCCTGAGCCAGACAGGGGGGTGCAGGGTCTCCTCTCACAGTTCTAGGGGTCAGGCCTTGGCCCTTCAGCTTCACTAAAACCAACCAAGATTTTTCTCAACACAGTGCTTTGTCTGTCTGTAACCATGGCCTCCAATTTTCTGCCCTAACAAGGCCCTGGGGAAGCTTTGTTAGTAACAGCCTTCAGTGGGGCCCATTAATACTCCAAGTCACTTCAACTTTTCCTTCTGATTTTAGCTTCTCAAGTGATTACATCACTCTCCTCTCAGCACCTGAGCTGAGTACAGGGGGACAATCACCTCCCTAGCCCTGCTGGTCACACTGCTTCTGATACAAGCCAGGATGCTATTGGCCTTCTTGGCCACCTGGGCACACTGCTGGCTCGCATTCAGCTGACTATCAACCATCATTCCCAGGTCCTTCTCTGCCTGGCAGCTCTCCAACCACTCATCTCCCAGCCTGTAGCTCTGCTTGGGGTTGTTGAGCCCCAGGTGAAGAACCCGGCACTAGAACCCCAGAAAACAGAAGAGCAGGGAGCAACCCCTTGGCTGTATTCCTGGCAGCAGCTTTGGGGAGGCGTTCAGGCTTCTGGGTTTGCCCTGAGCAAGACCTGTTACTGTGGTGCTAGCAGGGAGGCAGCTGTGACCCAAGGCTGCACAGTGCCTGCTGCTGCCTGCAGCCACAGGGATGCCACTGCAGAGAGAACAGGACTGTCACCAAGGCATATGAGATCTGACAGCTTATCCGAATAAAAGAGCACAGGAGAACACACTGAAAGCCAAAAGAGAGCAGCAGTGACAAGGCGACGTCCTGCTGCTGGCCATGGCCATGACTCCAGAGAAGCAGCAGTCCCGACCCAAACTCCATGTAGCAGATGGGCTCTTGACCCAGAGCCCCTCCTGTGTGCTGGGGCTGCTCCCCCAGCTCCAGAGAGGATGGGAATATATTGCAGCAGATAACAATGTAGTTCAGATGTTTTTTTGTTTTGTTTTGTTTTTGTTTTTTTTATTTATTCTGTTTCTCTGCATAACCTGCTTCTTTCAACAATTGGATGACTGGGTCACTATAAATGAAAAAATATAAATAGTAAAATCAGGTAGCAGGTCAAGGATAACATAATTTAAATCAAAAGAAAAAAATTGTAGAATATATTTATAGAGAAATATAGTAACAAAAATTTTCCTCACATTTCGTGAAATAATCAGGGAACTCACAAACATTATTGATTGCAAAGAAGCATGCATCCAAAGAGTTTCCTTACTGCATCCTTGAACTCCTGGTTCCTCATGCTGTAGATGAGGGGGTTCACTGATGAAGGAACAACTGAGTAGAGAACTGACACAATAAGATCCATGGATGTGGAAGACATGGAGGGGGGCTTCAGGTAGGCAAACATGCCAGTGCTGATAAAGAGGGAGACCACAGCCAGGTGGGGGAGGCACGTGGAAAAGGCTTTGTGCCAGCCCTGCTCAGAAGGCATCCTCAGCACGGTCCTGAAGATCTGCACATAGGATAAAATGATGAAAACAAAGCAAAGAAAGGCTAAAGAAACACTAAGCATAAGTGCCCCAACTTCCCTGAGGTAGGCATCTGAGCAGGAGAGCTTGAGGATCTGGGGGATTTCACAGAAGAACTGGTCTACAGCATTGCATTTCCCTGCAGAGGGGCAGGGAAAATGTAGTGGCCGTGTGCAGGACAGCATTGAGAAAGCCACTGTCCCAGGCAGCTGCTGCCATCTGGGCACAAGCTCTGCTGCCCAGGAGGCTCCCGTAGTGCAGGGGCTTGCAGATGGCAACGTAGCGGTCATAGGCCATGATGGTGAGAAGGGGAAACTCTGCTCCAGCCAAGAAAGCAAAGAGAAAGAGTTGGGCAGTACATCCTTGATAGGAGATGGCCCTGGTGTCCCAGAGGGCATTGGCCATGGCTTTGGGCAGAGTGGTGGAGATGCAGCCCAGGTCCAGGAGGGTGAGGTTGAGGAGGAAGAAGTACATGGGGGTGTGGAGGCGGTGGTGGCAGGCTACGGCGCTGAGGATGAGGCCGTTGCCCAGGAGGGCAGCCAGGTAGATGCCCAGGAAGAGCGCGAAGTGCAGGAGCTGCAGCTCACGCTTGTTTGAGAATGCCAGCAGGAGGAACTCACTCACAGAGCTGCTGTTCGGCATTTGCTGACTTTGGACATAGAACCTGCGAAATGAAAGAAAATATACATGTATAGACTGTTATGAGTAAATCTCTGACTAAAATTCCCAGTGAAAGACTTACCTTCCCCGTTTCCAAGAGGACCTTTGTCTATCTCCTTGTCTGAAGCCCTGCTTCATGCTTGCTGAGTGTCCTGTACACAGCAGCCACCTCTGCCCTTCAGCCCCCCGTGGGAAACCTCTGCTCCACTGCAATGGTTAATGTCGCTGTGGAGGCACATCTTAACCAGAGGTCACATCCAGGAGGGCTGTTCTTTTCATCCCCTCGTTCCCAGCTGCTGGCAGCTTGCAGCACTCATCTGGGGGATGGATGCACACAGAGGTTGTGCTGAAAAAACACATCCCCTGCCTGCACATCCTAAAGAACAACTCAGAAAAGCCCTGGTGCAGTCTGTAAGCAGAGAGAGTAGAAGGGGTATTCTGAGGTTCATCACTAACCTGTTTTTGTCTCAATTCAATGGAATAGGAAACTCAGTCACCCATGCAATTCCAACTACCCCATTAACATAGAGCCTGCCCCACAATCAGAGCAGGAAGAGGCAGGCAGAGAGTGCAGAAAGTGCCTTCTCTTTGCAGGCAGCCCCTGCTCTGCCCTTCCCCTGCCCAAGCCCCTGGGCTCCCTGGGCAGGATGAGTGCAGGGATCGTGCTCAGCACCACAACCCTGGGCAGCCCTTCATGCACCCCCGGCTTCTCATTCCTCCATGACCAAAAGCTACAATGCCCTCCAGCCAGAGACTTACCGGGTTCAGGGCTGGGAAGTGTTCTCCCCCAGTGAGCTCTGTGCATCCTGCCACTTCTGCCTGCCTTTAAGCACTCTGTCTCTGCAGGCAGTGCCCCCAGCCCTGCTGCGCTGTGCAGAGGAGCTGCTCCTGGGCACAGCTGGCTCTCAGCACCAGGGCCCTCTTGCCACGAGCTCTCTCTGTCCCACAAGCCTGGCCCAACTCAGCAGCACAGCACCAGCCCAAGGCACTGCAATCACCCCTCTGGGGGCTTTGCTGATGAGCCCACGAACCTCAGGCACTCAGAGACAATTGAAGACATCTCTCCAGAAGTGCAAGTCAGAGGCAAGTTTCCTGCAGTGTCCCCCTGAGGGCCAGCACTGACACAGCCTCCCTTGGAGCTCGTTAGAGCAGAACCCTGGAGGCAGTGAGGACAAGGAGACAAAGGCAATGTGAAGGTGACACTGATGTGTAGGAAAACTGGATGTGTTTCACCAAGCACAAGGCGCAGGCCTTGACCCCTGGTCTCTAGGAAGGGAGATCCTTAGCAGTCACACCTGGCTCAGGGCTCTTCATGGGGCAGTAGGAGATGGGGATGTGCATGGCCAATTGCAGGAGAATGGTACGACCCCTGCCTGGTTCATGGGTAGGAGCGAGGAGGCAATGAGGCCCTGGTGCTTTAACAATCAGCTGTGTCCTCATAGGGCTCAGTGACAGAGATAACAGCCATAGCCATGGACACAAAGACTGGGGTCCTGTTGGGACTTTTCAGCCTTGATACTCTCCACACCAGGCTGTCCTAGGGACTCCTAGACCTGTATGTCATTTCCTGCTGGCTGCAGGCCCTCTTCTGTGTAGTGTTACCCCGGATCTGAGCTGTGTCTGATAACTAGGATTCTGTTGGTGGCCATACCAACAGCTGCTTAAGGCAGCTCCGTAGGAAGCTGGCCTAGCTCCTGGTGAGCAAGTAACACTGCTCGTATGGCATCCCTTATGGTGTCCCAGCCCTCCACCTCCTGGGCACTGCTCACTCAGCAGTGTCCCAGTCTGCCCTGATGTGTGGGGTTCCTCTTCCTCTGGTTCAGGACTGGGTTCTTCTCCTTGTAAATGCCGAGAGGTTTCTGTAGGCAAAATCCTGCAGTTTCTCAAGGTTGCCCCACACTGATGCTCCATTCTGTCAGCTCTTCATGTCTGAAGGCAGACAGTTCAAACTTTGTGTGTGATTGTGCTCTCTCTGAGAAGACAGCATCATCAGGACTTGCAGGAAAGTTTGGATAATTCAGGAGTAACCAGTTAATTGCAATTGCAGCACAGTCACAGAAGAGTAGGGAATGGAAGGCTGTCAGGTTCCACCTTTTCTGTGCTTTCTTCTCATGCATGTTGTCAGTTTGTCTGGAGCTGTGTCCTGAATGTTAAGGGGCTGCGCAGGTCAAAATTAGAAGGGCCAAAGCCCAGCTGGAGCTCAATCAGTCTGTGACTCTCAAAGACAATGAAAAACTCTATAAATATACTCTAAATAAAGAAGGATTAAGGAGAACCATCATCCTTTATTAGATATGCAGGAAATCTGTTGACGATCATGAGATAAGGTAAAGGCTGAGGTACTTAATGCCTTCTTTGAATCTGACAATAGCAGTGAGACCAGTTGTTCCCCTGGACATTTCTTCCTCCTCATGGCCAGTGCCAACATTCCAGGGCACATTTTGTGGCAAGTTTTTCTCTCCTGATCTTTCCTACTATGAAAGGAAGCTCCATCAGGGTGGAAACCCCTCCTGAAGTAGGCATCCCAACCCAGCAGGCTCCTTGCGGCCTCTCAGCCAACCAGACACAAGTCACCTCAGCAGCAGCTTCCAAGCCAGGGGCCTGCTGCTGGCCTTGAAGCTTCTTGGCTAGACACAGCCAAGCCTTGTGCCTGCTGCTGTGCAGTCATGGACTCAAGCAGAAGGGACAGGACAACCCATGTTGGGGCCTTCTTTCTGCCTGGGTCCTCCTGGGTCTGGAGGCAGAGGGGATCCCCCAGTCAGCATGCCAAGCAGGTGCCTTCTGCTGGCCTAGCAGGGCCACTGCCAGATGTCAGCCCAAAAGTGCAGCTCCCAGGGAGAAGTCAAGGCTGACCTGCAACCTACAGACACAAGTGACCTCACAGTCCTTCTGTGTGACACGTTCCTGCTGCTGGCCTATCAAGTGCAGAGACAGAAGTGACCTCACAGTCACCGCCACAGTCACATTCCTCATGCTGGGGCAGGAGATGATGAGGCAGAGCTGAGCTCCTCAGAGCATTCCCACCCATCTCCTCCTTGTGGCCCACAAGCTGGTCAGATCCATGGCCCCTCACATTCATTTGGAGTTAGGGTTTGGTTTAGGTCTCTTAAGCAGATTTCTAGTGTTAAATACACCATTTTAATGCTAGTATTAAGGGCAGAGATCAGAGTGATTAAGAGAAAAAGAGCTAGGGGAAGCAGCTATGGGTTGAGTTTTGTCTTCTAGGGATACGTTGAGGTCAGTCATTAGAGTAGTGGATTCCTGTCAGGGTGCTGAGTAGCATTTAGGTTTAGGAAATAAGATTACAAATTGAAGCTGGGGAATAGCTTTGTATGACTATTTAAAGTCACAGTTACAGCAGCATCAGCATAACCTGAACCCTCTTACTTCTACAAAATGCTTAATTTCAGCTGGCCAAGCCCCTATTCCCTCCTCTCTATCTCACATTTCTCCTGGCCAGGCTTCTCCTGATTTCCACATATCAGTTATCTTTTTAGGGGCATTTTTATGATGCCTTTCATGATCTTAGACTATCTGTCAGTGCTTTGTTGGCTACTCTATTCCTGAGAAAAGCGTCACTTAAGACACGATGGAAAAGGACATACAAGTCCATCAGAGCACCCTGCACAATGTGCCCAGCAGCTCTGCAGTGCCACAAAAGTGCGATTCCTGCCTACAAGTTTTCTTTCCAGAATGGCTCCTATGGCTCCAGGGTAACTTTTCCCAGGCACTCACTTCCCCAGGCCACACCACTCTTGTCCGCAGGCCCCACGTGTCTCTCCAACCCTCCCTTCTTCCCCTGCACTAGTGGCACCTCACTGCAGCAGGTTGGTGCATCTCCAGGCTCAGGGGTGTTTCCTGAGGGCCTGCCCCACGTGGGGAGTGGTGGGGAGGAAGAGAGCAAGGTCATCTCCTGGGGCATGGCTGAGCACAGCCCAGCCATCCTGCACCGCAGGCAGGCCCCTGCTCCCAGGCTGAGGCACACATGCAAGGTGGACACTTCTCCATCAGCCCAGTTTCACGCAGGGCCCTTCAGCCCTGCCCCAGTCCCAGGACTGACCTCGTCCTCCTACTCCATGCACAGACAGCTGCTAAAGCTCTGAGTGTCTCTGTTTCTCACAGCTTTCACCCAAGTCCCAAGTGGGGAGGGCCAAGTCTCCTGGCCCTCCCCACTGCCCAGGACTGTCTCTCTTTGACCCTTCAGAAGGGCCTTTGGGCTTCCTCAATTGTCCTGGTGCTTATTAGCACCTCCTTGGCTCCTTCCAGAGCTCAGAGGGAGCCTTCTAGTCCAGCACAGGGCCCTGCATTGGCTGTGGCTGGGATGGAGTTACTCTGTGCAGATCATCTCCTGTGGTTCTGTGTTTTTGATGTGTCTAGAGCAGTGTTGGTCACCCATGGCTCTGGTCCCTGTTCCTGAGCATTGCTTGCACAAAATCAAGGCCTTCTCTGCTTCTCACTCTGCCTGACCAGCAAGGTGGTTGAGGGTGGGCAAAAGTCTAGGAAGGGAACCCGCTGTGACAGCTGACCCAGCCTGACCAAATGGATGTTCCATGGCACATAACATAGTGCTCAGCAATACATATTGGGATCATCTTTCCAAGGCAAGGTGGCATTCTCTCAGAGACTGCGTGCACAATGGTCTGCTAGTGGGAACTGATGAGTTACAAAATGTTCATCATGTTTGGCTTTTGATTTTTATTTCTTTCTTTTTTCTTTTCCTTTCCTATCCTTATGTGTCTTTCAAATTGTGAGTTTCATTACTTATACTGTTCCCTCCCCTCTGCCCTCTAGAGGAGGAGGAAGCAGGCAGCTCGTACATGTGTAGTGTCTGGTTGGGGTGAGCAAGGAGGAGGCTGGCTATGGTGCCGGGAAATGGAGGTCCGTGAAGCTGCAGGAGCCCTGCTCTCTTGCCTGGCAGATCCCCAGCACACAGTGCCTGTGCCCCGCAGGGCCAGCCCCGCTCCCCCGGCCAGCACAAGAGGCCTGGCCCAGCCACAGTGCAGCCTGCCCCGAGCAGGGACCTGCACAAAGAGCTTTCCCTTTCCCCTTTCCCCATCAGTGCAGGCCCAGCAATGCTGCCCTGCTCTTCCCCAGGGCCATCCCTGCTCCCAGAGAAGGCCCAGGGTAATGTGTCCATGCTGGCCTGGACGGCCATTGTTGCTTCCCTCCCCATGCTCCCTGCAGGGCCCCAAGCTGGCGGTTCTGCTGTGAGAGCCAGGGGCTGTGGTGACCCGGGACCCCGCGGGTCTTCTCCCTGCCTGTGCTGCTCAGGGTGGGTAGTAGACTCAACTCCCTGGGGATCTCTGCTACTGAGTCCCTTTCCATGTGCCCTGATGGCTCAGCAGCACAGGGCAGTGCTGGGCAGGGCCATGGGGTGTCTCTGAGGGCACAAAGGGCAGGCGAGTGCTGCACCAGACCTGGTCCATGAGGCCTCAAGAAGGTTATCCTCAATTACTCTACACTCTTAGGGGCCTTTGTCTGCTGGCTCTTCAGTACCACTCCTGCCATGGCAGAGCTGTCCTTACCCCATGGACTCCTCAGATTCCCCTTTTTCTTTACCAAACTCTTCTTTGGATGGCCATTAATATTATGAGGTTATAATCCCTACCAACTCAACGTTGCATGTTCTCCCTGCAGATCCCCTGACATCTCCTGGCAGCTCCAGATTCCTCTCCAGGCTGACAGTGGCCATGAGCCCCACTGCAGGGGGGCAGTGCCATGCAGATGAGTCCAGTTGTTGTCAGGTGCTGCCATAAAGCTCTTGGTCAAGCCTTTGGTCCCTCACAGACTGTCCTTGGAATTTAAGTCTATATTCTTCATTCCCGGAAGCCCCAACTAAAACCCCACTTGTTACTGTGGTGCTAGCAGGGAGGCAGGGCTGCACAGTGACCCAGGGCTGCACAGTGCCTGCTGCTGCCTGCAGTCACATGTATGGCACTGCAGAGACAACAGGACTGTCACCAAGGTAAATGATATATCAGGGCTTACCCAGAAAAAAAGAAGCACAATGTGGAAGCCAAAAGAGAGCAGCAGTGACAAGGGCACGTCCTGCTGCTGGCTATAGCTATGGCTCCAGGGAAGCAGTAGCCCCGACACGAAGGCAGCAGAGAGGCAGAGCCCAGCGGGCAGGGAGGGGCAGCCCCGAGGGCCACCGGGGCTGTTCTTCCATGTGGCAGCTGGGCTCTTGGCCCCGAGCCCCTCCTGCATGCTGGGGCTGCTCTCCCAGCTCCAGAGGGGATTGGAAGAGATGGCAGCTCAGACCAGTGAATTTATGCTGTCTGCTTTATTGTCTATACCTAGAGAGGATACCTAGTTCAATAGGTTGATTAGAAGATGTACTCAAAGTAAAAAATTACTAAATAAATTAAACCAATATCAGAAGTTATGAAAATAATAATAATAATAATAATAATAATAATAATAATAATAATAATAATAATAATAATAAAAAGATATGAAAATCTGTCATGTTCGTTTCTCAAATACAATAGTAGTCCTGACAGGATTATTATTAATGTTTACAATATGATAATAATACTAAGGATAAAAATAATATGATAAAAATCACAATAATATTAACAATATTGATGTTTAATAAGCACATACAAAAACAGTTTCCTCACTGCCTGTTTGAGCTCCTGGTTCCTCATGCTGTAAATGAGGGGGTTCACTGCTGGAGGTACCACTGAGTACAGATGTGACACCAGCAGATCCAGGGATGGGGAAGAGATTGATTTAGGCTTCAGGTAGGCAAAAATGCCAGTGCTGAGAAAAAGCGAGACCACAGCCAGGTGAGGGAGGCACGTGGAGAAGGCTTTGTGCCGGCCCTGTTCAAAGTGCATCCTCAGCACTGCCCTGAAGATCTGAACATAGGACAGCACAATGAATGCAAAACAACCAAATGCTAAACATGCACTAACGACTAGAAGACCAGCTTCCCTGAGGTAGGCATCTGAGCAGGAGAGCTTGAGGATGTGGGGGATTTCACAGAAGAACTGGTCCACAGCATTGCCGTGGCAGAGGGGCAGGGAAAATGTGTTGGCCGTGTGCAGGACACCATGGAAAAAGCCACTGCCCCAGGCAGCTGCTGCCATCTGGGCACAAGCTCTGCTGCCCAGGAGGCTCCCGTAGTGCAGGGGCTTGCAGATGGCAACGTAGCGGTCGTAGGCCATGACAGTGAGAAGGGAATACTCTGCTCCAATGAAGAAGGCTATAAAGAAGACCTGAGCAGCACAGCCTTGATAAGAGATGGCCCTGGTGTCCCAGAGAGAATTGGCCATGGCTTTGGGCAGAGTGGTGGAGATGCAGCCCAGGTCGAGGAGGGCGAGATTGAGGAGGAAGAAGTACATGGGGGTGTGGAGGCGGTGGTCGCAGGCTACGGCGCTGAGGATGAGGCCGTTGCCCAGGAGGGCAGCCAGGTAGATGCCCAGGAAGAGCGCAAAGTGCAGGAGCTGCAGCTCGCGCGTGTCTGCAAATGCCAGCAGCAGGAACTCGCTCACAGAGCTGATGTTGGGCATTTTCTGACATTCTCTGTTGGAGAGAAAAAGGTAGAACAAAGTTAGAACTGATTTGGATGAGGAAAACTTATTACAAGTCATAGAGAACCCCCAAACAGAGCCTCTCTCTTTGCAGCAGAACCTTTCTGCAGCTTTCCTGCTTGAGCTGTGGCTGGTGCTGGCTGAGAGTGGCACTGGGCGCAGGGGCCACTATGGGCTGCAGAGGAGTCCTACCTGCAGCAGGAGGGAATCAGGAACATGGGGGAAACTCGAGTTCAGTCCACTTGTCAAGTCAATGAGTTTGCAGAATTTTCTTGCAAACAACTCACCTGAATGCAGAGCAGAGCTGCAGTGTTTTACTTGCTTTAATGTTATTCAGTTGCCCCTGTAACGCTTAGGTGAATTATTGGATGGTTGAACTCTGTGACTTGATATGTGTGCTCCTGGTGAAATCCTGCAGATGCCAGGAGGCAAAGGGGCTGTCCCTTGGTGAAGACTGAGCAGAGCAGACCTGCCCAGCAGTGAGCTTGGGTATGAGAAGAAACTGGAGACAGCTGAGAGCAGAGAAGCCCGACTCAAAAGGCAGATGGACAGAATCCTCACCTTATCTCCCGGTGTGTGATCAGGATCTCAGCTCTTCCTTCCTAGCCAGGGCTGCAGAAGCCTCAAACCAGCTGCCCACAGACAGCCATCCAGAAGCACGGACATGTCCTTAGCAAGGAGGTGTCTTCTCCTTGGGGCACCTGGATAACACAAGGAAGCCATGAGAGAGCTGCATCCTGCTGGAGAGCAGCCTGCAGCCCAGGAGGATGCCCCACGGATAGAGCTGGATATCTGAAAGCTGGAGTGTGCCAATATCCTAGCTGCATCTCCTGCAGTGTTCTAGCCACCCCTGTCTTATCTGACCAGGGGTAGCTAGGTTATGACACTCCACGGGGCTTCTGCCAGACTTCCTCACCTCGCACTGCAACCCAGCAGGACTCTCAAAGCCTACTGCATTGCCCACTGCCCTCCCAGAAACAAGACCCAGCAGGAGACCCTCCCAGGACCTGCAGCTGCACGGCCCTGCAGCCAGACCCTTACCTTGTCAAGGGCTGTGCAGGTTTCTCCTGCAGGCAGCTCTCAGCATCCTCCCACTGCCAACTGCCTTCAGCCCCTCTCTCCTTTTCTTCTCTCTGTGTCTGTGCCTCTGTGTCTCTTTCCTGATGCGTTATGCAGAGGAGTTGCTCCTGGGAACAGCTGTCTCTCTGCTTCATGGGACTTTTTAAAATGTGTTTTCTCATGTCCCAGGAGCCCAGCCCAGCTCAGCAGCAGAGGCCTAGCCCAAGGTATTATAATCACCACTCTGGTGGCTTTGCTGATGAGCCCACGAGAAGCCAATTAGGATCTGGTGCTTTAATGATTATCTGTCTCCTCAAAAGCATTAGTGGAAGAGACAATAGCCATAGCCATGGACCCAAATATCTCATAAGTCAGCTTTGTAGGAAGCTTGCCTGGCTCCTGGTGATAAGGCACAACTGCTCGTATGGCATCCTTGTGGTGGAAACCACTCCTGAAGTAGGCATCCCAGCCCAGCAGAATCCTTGCGGCCTCTCAACCAACCAGACACAAGTCACCTCAGCAGCAGCTTCCAAGCCAGGGGCCTGCTGCTGGCCTTGCAGCTTCTTGGCTAGACACAGCCAAGCCTTGTGCCTGCTGCTGTGCACTCATGGACTCAAGCAGAAGGGACAGGACAACCCATCTGGGGGCCTTCTTTCTGCCTGGGTCCTCCTGGGTGTGTAGGCAGAAGGGATACCACAGTCAGCATGCCAAGCAGGTGCCTTGTCTTCTCAAAAGTCAAGGGTTTCCTACCACTTACATGCAGAGGTGACCTCACAGTCCCATTCCGTGACACGTTCCTGCTGCTGCCCTATCAAGTGCAGAGACAGAAGTGACCTCACAGTCCCTGCCACAGTCACATTCCTGCTGGGGCCTGAAATCCTGAGGTAGAGCTGAACTCTCTCTTGTCTCGTAGGGACTAGATTTTACCTTTCTGGGTTAGAGATTAAGCAAAGTTTTTGTTGAAAGATATGGTGTTCTGTTAGTGCTGTCACGTTTCTGGTTATGGTATAGGCAAGCATTATGGTTAAGGGTTTTGTTTATGTCTGGCAAGAAGTCTAGGGATAAATAGAGCATTTTAATGTTAGTGATAAGGGCAGGGATTAGGGTGAGCAAGAGAGTAAGGGAAGGAAAGGGGGCTATGGTCTGAGTTTTTCTTCAGGTGGTATTTTGAGTTCTGCTTTCCAATAGTGGATTCCTGTCAGGAAGCTGCACTAATGTTTAGGTTTAAGGATTATTGTTATTTTTGAAAATAGTTTACAGGCCCTACAAGAATGTCTGAAGTCAGTGTTAGAGCAGCATCAACATTGCATGAACCATCTTACCTCTACAAAGGTAAGGTTCCAAGCTCCTCTTCACTTCTTCTTCCCGTACCCCTATCTGACATCTCTCCTGGCCAGGCTACTCTTGACCTCTCCATAGCAGTCCTCTAACTGGGATCAGCTTTCTGATGGTTGTCATTATATCAGAGCACCTGTCTCACCTCCGTTAGCTACTCTATTCCGTAGTATTAGAATACTCTATACTTTGTTGCCTATTCTATTCTGTTCCTCACAAAGCCTCCCATGGGAATTGTTAGGGCAGATAATTGGAAGCCATGATTTCAGATTGGCAAAGGCAGTGTACTGAGAAAATCTCAGTTTATTTTGTTGAAGCAGAAGGGCCAAGGCCTGACCCCAGCCACTGGGAGGGGAGATTCTACAACCCCAGCACCCCTATGTCTCACTCAGGGCTCTTCTTGGGGTTTGTGGGGTAGGGGGAGATGCCCACAATACCATATGTGAAGGGCAATGGTATGACACCTTCCAGCATTTGCACAGGGTTGAAAGGAGAATTAATGGTCCCAATGCCATGGGTATAACACGTCTCCTCCTAAGCCATGGCCAAGGGGACAAAGATGTGAGCGCTGCTGCAGCCTTCCATTCTTGTCAGAGCCTTCTGCCTTCTCCTCTGCATGCTTTCTTGTGCTGTCCCACACTTCCCTGAAGGCTGCAGACAACCACTTCTCTTACCCACCTTGCTCTCACTCTGCTGTTCCCATGATTTCAGTGCGTCCTCTCCACTCTCACCAGCTGTTCCTTCAAACACAAGGGCATGGGCTGATCCAAACTCCCCCTGGGTGATCTCTGGACCCACAGCACCAGTTCCAGTGCCTCACCTTTAAGTCAAGAATTTCATCTGACTATCTACTCTAAATGTACCCTCTTCAAGTTTAAAACCACTCCCCTTGTCCTACCATAGAATCAGAAATCATAGAAACACAAAGTTGGAAAGGACCTACAGGATCATTTAGTCCAACTATCACTAATTCTACACGCTAAGTTACAAAGTCATATCTCCTAGCACCTTGTCCTGGTGCTTCTTGAACACTGCGAGGGTTGGTGACTCCAGCACCTCCTTGGGCAGACCATTCCGGTGCCTGACTATTCTGTGAGAGAAAAAGGTTTTTGTGATATCTAATCTAAATCTCCCTAGGCACAACTTGTAGCCTTTTCCTCAAGTCCTATCATTAGTTATCTGAGAGAAGAGGCTGACCCCTCTTATATGTGGAAGAAGCTTTTTCCTCTGAGGCCTCACCATCCTCAGAGGAAAAAGCTTCTTCCACGTATCCAATTTAAACCTACCCTCTTTTAGTTTAATATCATTTCTCCTTGTCCCATCACTACACTCCCAGACAATGACTGTCTCCCCAGCTTTCCTGTAGGTCCTCTCTAAGTACTGGAAGATTGCTCTAAGGTTTCTCTGGTGCTGAGTAGTACCAGTTTTCAGAAATGTGTTGTATAGCACATTACTTGCTGCATGTGTTCCCATTGTGCTCTTTGTCATTTCTGGGTCTGGTTTAAAGATATTTTGCTATGTTGTGTAGCACTGGCTTATGATTCTATAAAATTATTGGTCATGTGACAAATCCTTTCTTTGTACTGAGCACTGCCATTACCTCCATACCTCAGGAACCATCACTCAGAAACTTAAGAATTATACTCTTGACTTTTTTGCTTTAAGGAGACAATCTAGGGGGAGAAACAGGAGCGACACTTCTCCACTTCTTCACTCTCTCCTTTACCTTCCCCTTCTCCTCCAGGCTAATTACACTACATCTACAAAGCTGAGAACATCACTGGCATGGTCCTATTGTGATGTCTCCTGAATGTGTTTCAACTGTTGTTTAAGGATAAACAACTCTTGAAGAATGCCCTCCAGAGACCTGCCCCAGGGCCGGAGAGTGAGGAGTGGCAGGGAGCATGAGAGGATCTGGGCAGGAACCTAGAGCAGTGGGCACCTCCAGTGCTTTGAAACTTCCCCCCTGAGCACTTGCAGAATCCTTAAAAATTGCAGAAGTGCTTGAAAAGGAGGGGTTATCACCTTGGCAATTCCAAAGGGAATCCCAAAGGGAGCCTCAGTCAGTGTCACTCCAAGCCCTGGGACAGGCCCTGCAGCTACTCCAACACCTCTGATATGTCCCGCAGCCACTCCAGCCACTGTGACAGGCCCCAGACTAGACCAGACCCCTGGTTCTGCTCTTGCTAGGCCAGAGCACCAACCTGTGCCAGGATTCGTTCCCTCTATATGCAGGAGAAAACAGAGGGTGTGAAAGTCAGGCCCCTGAGAATGGAAGAGAACTACTGCCCAGAAAAGAAAGGAGGGAGAAGAATGTTGATCTATGAAACCTTGACATAAACTTCCCCACGAGAGGGCACTTCCAAGATCCAAAAGGGTACAGGTGGGGTTTCGGGATAGCTGTCTTCAAGAGAAAGGATGCTAAAGAGCTGTCTACCTTTCCCAGTCCCTGGGAGGACCCTTCCATTTGTGGACTTGATGAAGGTCAAAGAAGAGCAGGTGCAGATGGTTACCACAATGTTCTACCAGTTGGGGACAGGCTGGACACCAGTCAGTAATGAGCAATTGCACTGTGCATGGCTTGCTTTGTACATAACAATAATAGTACTAAAAATAATTGCTATTATAATTCTTTCTCTACCATTTCAGTCCTTTCAACTGCCCTGACCTCAACCTATAAGAATTTGGGGGGGTTGGTGTGAGCTAACAGCTGTGTGGTGCTGAGCTGCCTGCCAGGTTAAAGCACATCATGTTTGACAACCACAGTCCAACAGCACAAATCACACTTCTAAAAATCTTGGGTTCAGAGAGGAGCAGTAGATGATCAGTTCAGTCTGCCTCAGAGACCCTGCTGCCTTCGGGAGCTGTCAGCCCTGAGGCCTTGGGGACACCTCGAGGGAGCCCAAGGGCACAGAGCAAGCGATGCCATGGTCGGGTGCTGTGCTGCTGAGCTGGGCCGGGCTCCTGGGCCCAAGGGGAGCTCCTGGCAAGTGTTGCAGAGAGACAGCTGTGCCCAGGAGCAGCTCCTCTGCACAGCGCAGCAGGGCTGGGGGCTCTGACAGCAGCTGGCACACAGAGAGGAGACAAGGAGAGAGGGCTTGGAGGCACTGAGGAGCGCAACAACAGAGGGCAGCGTGTGGCAGGACACATCTGCAGGCTCCTGACACCGTGAGGCTCTGGCAGCAGGGCCATGCAGGTGGGGTTGCCAGACAGGTCTTGTACAGCTGGCACATCTCATGGCTGATAGCATCTGTCAGGGTTGGTCTCTCAAAGCACTTGGTAAAGCAACTTGCAGTTGTTTTCTGCAGTGCTTTAGATAATGGCATTATGAGGGGCAATTGAGGAGGAAGATCGAGGCTTGGCTTATGTGAAGGGGAAGACTTTTTCTGCAGTCTGTGCTTGCAGACTGCTGCAGTGGACAGGAGGCAGGTTTCATTTTCAGGATTGTACAGGAGACTGAGACTGCTGGAGCATTGCATTGAGAAATCAGTAACTCAGTGATCAAATTTGTTAAGTACTTTCCCAAACATCATCTGATGGATTGTACCAGCATCATCATAATGTTGTCCTCTCAGGTTTTATCCTAGCTGATCTTTACGAGCTGTAAGCTCCCCGATGCCCAGTGCTGGGAGACATCCCTGTCTTTGGGAGGTCTCTGCCAGCTTGAAGTGAGCACAGATCATTTGCAATGAGCAGGAGCTGCCTCCTCTGCAGGCAGAGCTGCAGCACAGGAGGGTCTGCTGAGTGTCCGTCTGTCCCTCCCTGGCCTTGCCTCCCCTGGCAGCAGCACGCTGGCATTCCTCCTGGCTTCTCCAGCTGGCCGTGCTGCTGCTGGTCTTGTTCCCAGGCTGGCTGGGGATAGGGCTTTCACATGCCCATGGAGTGAGCCCTCAGTGTGCTTGAGGGAAGGGGAGTATGGGGACATGGTGATGGGACTGGAGATGGGCACTTTGAGCCTGGATTCCTCTGCTCTCAGCAGGGTCTTTGTTCTTTTCAGTCAAACATGTGTAGATCTTCCCTGCAGCTCTCACAGGGCATCCGAGACCGTACTTGATGGACAGACTGTCTGTCCTCCCTGAAGAACACTGTGCGCTAAAGTGTTGGTGAACTGGGAGCAACGCTGAGGAAAAACTCTTTGAGATCAGGAGGGAAGTGAAACTGACATTTCCACATGTTCCTCTTCACCTCTTGCTGTAGGACAGGACTGACTTCTGCACTGCCCACAGTAGACCCCCCTGTTCCAACAGAAACCCTCAGGCAGAATGAATTAGGAAGCATGAAAGGGATCTGCCAAATGTCTGCCAGAAAGTGCACAATATAAGTGATGATTTTAAATGAGAAATTGAATTCATTTTCCTCTGATATGTTTCTTGTACTTTGTTACTCTCATCCTCTTCCTTGTTCAGGATCACATCCCCAGAAAAGCAGATGTCCAACAGAAGCACCATCACTGAGTTCCTCCTGCTGGCATTCGCAGACACGCACGAGCTGCAGCTCCTGCACTTCGCGCTCTTCCTGGGCATCTACCTGGCTGCCCTCCTGGGCAACGGCCTCATCCTCAGCGCCGTAGCCTGTGACCACCGCCTCCACACCCCCATGTACTTCTTTCTCCTCAACCTTGCTCTCCTTGATGTGGGATCCATCTCCAACACCGTCCCCAAAGCCATGGCCAATGCCCTCTGGGACACCAGGGCCATCTCCTATCAAGGCTGTGCTGCTCAGGTCTTCTTTTTATTCTTCTTGTTTGGTTCAGAGTATTCCCTTCTCACTGTCATGGCCTACGACCGCTACGTTGCCATCTGCAAGCCCCTGCACTACGAGAGCCTCCTGGGCAGCAGAGCTTGTGCCCAGATGGCAGCAGCTGCCTGGGGCAGTGGCTTTCTGTATAGTATCCTGCACACGGCCACTACATTTTCCCTGCCTCTCTGCCAAGGCAATGCTGTGGACCAGTTCTTCTGTGAGATCCCCCACATCCTCAAGCTCTCCTGCTCAGATTCTTATCTCAGGGAAGGTCAGCTTCTCATCTTTAGTGCCTTCTTAACCATTGGATGTTTTGTTTTCATTGTGCTGTCCTATGTTCAGATCTTCAGGGCAGTGCTGAGGATGCCCTCTGAGCAGGGCCGACACAAAGCCTTTTCCACGTGCCTCCCTCACCTGGCCGTGGTCTCCCTGATGATCAGTACTGGCATGTGTTCCTACCTGAAGTCCCCCTCCATCTCCTTCCCATCCTTGGACATTGTAATAGCAGTTCTGTACTCGGTGGTGCCTCCAGCACTGAACCCCCTCATCTACAGCATGAGAAACCAGGAGCTCAAGGATGCAGTGAGGAAACTTCTTCAATACATGCTTCTTAAGCATCCATGATGTATGTTCAGAGGATGTATAATTACTAATATTATGTTCCATATTGTGATTCATACTATATCACATTATTTTTATCGGAAGTAGTGTTATGATAACATAATCAATAACAGTAGTCCTAACTGAAATAAAAGGGTATTTGGGAAATTAATAGCACAATTTTTAAAATTATTGTTCTCTGTTAGTATCTTAACAATATTTTATTTTGTTTTAAATAACATGGTTCTTAGCATTCTGAAAGTTACATTTTTGTTACCTTTAAATACATTATCTAATGTGCATACGGCACCAGGTTTCCTTTTTAGGTAAGACACTAAAGAACTGAGCAGAAATACATTGGTCTCTGCTTCCTTTTCTACCCATCTCCTCTGGAGCTCGGGGAGCAGTCCCAGCATCCAGGAGGGGCTCAGGGCAAAGAGCCCAGCTGCCAAAGGTTAGAGCAGTGTATTTGGATTAGACCTTGTGGATCTAGGTGACAGACCTGTTGTACCTGTCGTCTCTATAGCAGGGCCAGCACAAAGCCTTTTCCACATGCCTCCCTCACCTGGCCATGGTGTCCGTCTTTCTCAGGCCTGTCATGGTTGCCCATCTGAAGTCCCCCCCCATCTCCTCCCCATCCCTGGACCTGGTGGTGGCAGTTCTGTACTGAGTGGTGCCTCCAGCAGAGCACGTCCTCATCTGTAGCTTGAGGAGCCAGGAGCTCAAGCATGCCTTGTGGATATAGATGACTAGATGTGTCTTGGATGCAAGAAATGTCTGATCTGCTTCTGCACATGACTTGCAATGTCAATAATTGGAGGAAGAGCCAGTATACCTGTTTTATTTTTATTTATTTTTTTTTTGGTGGTTGTGTTTGTGCATATTCGTATTACATTAATTCAGCTAATAAGCACCCATTAAAATGATATGGATGTACCTGTTGAATATACATGTAGCTCATAGACTCTGTGCATGTGAAGCCATGCTCTCTGTGAATTTTACCTTAAGGAAATTAAGATTTTACTGCCCTTTTTATCTGACATCCATCCTCTGAGACCTGGCCTGGCTCTGCAGGGGCAGTGCCCATGTGCAGGGGTGCAAAGGAAAAGAGTCCTATCCCAGCAGCATGGCCAGGGAGCACCAGCGCTTGGGGCATGCAGAGCTGCTCTCTTGCCACTGCCGCCCTCTCCTGCTGAGCCCTGCTGGTGGGGTCAGGCCTGGCTGCTCCTGGAGCTTGGTGCCAGTGCTGCTGTGGGGCTGTGCTGGGACTGCAGGCAGGGACAGGCAGTGGGCAAGGCACTGGCACAGCTGGCCTCCACTGCAGCACTTCTCTCCTAAGGGGGGATCTCCTCCAAGGTGGACTGACCAGAGCTGAAGTGCTCAATCTGGTGTGAGCAGGCAGAGGAGAGCTCAGCAGTCCCAGGGCACACAAAAGCCCCAGCAAAGGAGCCTGGGGAGTGATTCCTTGCAGCCCTGAGGCAATGGCAGTGACCCCAGGAGCTGGGTCTGCCTCCCAGCCTACCCAGCACAGCCCTGCAGAGTGCCCCCGTGCCCCAGGCACCACAGACCCCTTGCTCTGCAAAGCAGCACTGCCAGCTGTGGCTGGGGCTGGGACCGGGGCTGGGGCTGGGAGGGTGCTTCCCCAAAGTGTTTCCTAGGCCAGCTCCAGGCTCATGTCTTCTGGATACAAACATGATTTTCACTGTGCGCAAGGATCTGACAGACTGCCAGCAGGCATGGGCTGGAACATTGCCTGCAAGCTCCCTCCTGCCCTACAACCTCCCAGGACTGTCACGGAACTGGCTCCTGAGTGTCAGAGAGGCTGGGAGCTCAGCAGGTGTGCCATGGGCTTGCAGGATCACAACCAGATCATTTCTACCTGGGCAGGTCCTGGCCCAAAAAGGGGGTGTTTTGTAGGTGTGGTATTATAAGCTCAGTGGTGCCTCAGAAACACTAAGTCCAGCAGGAAGCAAATGGTTGTTAAATGGCCTGTGAGTTGAGCTCTTTTTGAAGTAGCTGACAGGTCACCCTTGACTCCTGGCTGGGATCTGTGCCTTTAGGCTCACATCTGCCAGTGTCCATGGTAGGGCAGCAGAAGGCACTTGCTGTGCATGTAGTTTCTGAGATCGGCTCTTTCTAAGTACCTGGTAGGCCCCATAGAGGAAGAGGTCTTGGATAGGGGTTGTCATGTCAGAGGTTTCAGCTTTTGCCTGAAGTCATCCTTTAGGACTGCTTTCAGTTTTCTACACAGAGGGGGCCACTGCCTCCAAGACGCTTGGGGCAAACTGAACCGTGCATGAGGGTTTGGAAGAAGTTAGCCTGGGTGCACAGAAGCTATTCCATATCCAAAACTTGGAGGCAGGAAACAAAATTTTGGGGTGGTACAAGAACTGCTGGGCATATTGTGCAGGGTTCACCTACAGCCTTTGTGTTCTTTTCCATCCTGACTTAGGTGCCATGTCAGTCTCAACAAAGGAGTAACCAACAGATATGAGGCAGATACTCTGAGATCATGAAAGCCATCAGAAAGCTGCCTCTAGGAAGATGACTGATATGGGGAAGTCAGGAGAAGCCTGGCCAGGAGAGATGTGAGATTTGGGGGAGGGAAAAGGAGTTTGCCCAGAAGAAATTAATGATTTCTGTGAGGTTGGAACATTCAGGCAATGTTGATTCTGCTGTAACGCTGGCTTAAAATAGTCATGTAAAGCCCTTGCACTATTTTAATCAGTGACATTAATCCCCAAACGTAAATGCTACTCCACACCCTGACAGGAATCCATTATTCTTATGCCTGACCTCAAAGTATCGCTTCAAGCCAAAACACAGCCTATTGCTGCTTCCCTTTATCTTTAGACTCTTGCTCACTCTGATCTGATCAGCTTGTGGGCCACAAGGAGGAGATGGGTGGGAATGCTGTGATGAGCTCAGCTCTGCCTCCGGATCTCCTGCCCCAGCAGGAGCAATGTGACTGTGGCACTGACTGTGAGGTCACTTCTGTCTCTGCACTTGATAGGGCAACAGCAGAAACATGTCACAGAAAGGGACTGTGAGGTCACTTGGGTCTGGAGGTGGCAGGTCAGCCTTGCCTTCTTCCTGGGATCTGCACTTTTGGGCTGACATCTGGCAGTGGCCCTGCTAGGCCAGCAGAAGGCACCTGCTTGGCATGCTGACTGTTGGCATTGCTTCCTTGCAACAATGTGCAGGGCTGAGGAGGTGTCAAAATGAAGGTCTTCTAATAGCATCACAGTACCCACCACATCCCACAGACCCCAGGAAGAGCCCTGATCCAGACACGGGTGTGCAGGGTCTCCTCTCCCAGTGGCTGGGGTCAGGCCTTGGCTCTTCTGCTTCACTAAAACCAACCAAGATTTTTCTCAGCACAGTGCTTTGCCTGTCTGTAACCATGGCCTCCAATTATCTGCCCTAACAAGGCCCTGGGGAGGCTTTGTTAGTAACAGCCCTCAGTGGGGCCCATTAATACTCCAAGTCACTTCAAGTTTTCATTCTGACTTGAGCTTCTCAAGTGGTTACATCACTCTCCTATCAGTACCTGAGGAGGACAATCACCTCCCTAGCCCTGCTGGCCACACTGTTTCTTATACAAGCCAGGATGCTGTTGGTCTTCTTGGCCACCTGAGCACACTACTGGCCCATATTCAGCCAACTATCAACCAGTACTCCCAGGTCCTTCTCTGCCTGGCAGCTCTCCAACCACTCATCTCCCAGCCTGTAGCTCTGCTTGGGGTTGTTGAGCCCCAGGTGAAGAACCTGGCACAAGAACCCCAGAAAAGCGAAGAGCAGGGAGCAACCTCTTGGCTGTATTCTGGGCAGCAGCTTTGGAGAGGTGTCCAGGGTTCTGGGTTTGCCCTGAGCCAGACCCTCCTGTTACTGTGGTGCTAGCAGGGAGGCAGCTGTGACCCATGGCTGCACAGTGCCTGCTGCTGCCTGCAGTCACAGGGATGCCACTGCAGAGAGAACAGGACTGTCACCAAGACACATGAGATCTGATGGCTTATCCGAATAAAAAAGCACAGGAGAACACACGTAAAGCCAGAAGAGAGCAACAGTGACAAGACCACGTCCTGCTGCTGGCCATGACCATGGCTCCAGAGAAGCAGCATCCCTGACCCAACTCCATGTAGCAGCTGGGCTCTTGGCCCAGAGACCCTCCTGTGTGCTGGAGCTGGTCCCCCACACAGGAGGAGATGGGAAGAGATTTTGCAGCAGATAACAATGTAGATCTGATGGTTTTTTTTTTGTTTTTTTTTTTTGTTTTTTATTTATTATGTTTCTCTACATAACCTGCTTCTTTCGATAATTAGAGGACTGGGTCACTATAAATGAAAAAATATAAATAAGAAAATCAGGTAGCAGGTTAAGGATAACATAATTTAAATCAAAAGAAAAAAAAATGTGGAAAATATTTATAGAGAAATATAGTAACAAAAATTTTCCTCACAGTTCCTGAAATAATCAGGGAACTCGCAAACATTAGTGATTGCAAAGAAGCATGTATCCAAACAGTTTCCTTACTGCATCCTTGAACTCCTGGTTCCTCATGCTGTAGATGAGGGGGTTCACTGATGAAGGAACAACTGAATAGAGAACTGACACAATAAGATCCATGGATGGGGAAGAGATGGAGGGAGGCTTAAGGTAGGCAAACATGCCAGTGCTGATGAAGAGGGAGACCACGGCCAGGTGAGGGAGGCACGTGGAAAAGGCTTTGTGCCTGCCCTGCTCAGAGGGCATTCTCAGCACTGCCCTGAAGATCTGCACATAGGACAGCACAATGAAAACAAAACAAACAAATGCTAAAGAATTACTAAACACAAGTGCCCCGACTTCCCTGAGGTAGGCATCTGAGCAGGAGAGCTTGAGGATCTGGGGATTTCACAGAAGAACTGGTCCACAGCATTGCCGTGGCAGAGGGGAAGGGAAAATGTGTTGGCCGTGTGCAGGACAGCATTGAGAAAGCCACTGCCCCAGGCAGCTGCTGCCATCTGGGCACAAGCTCTGCTGCCCAGGAGGCTCCCGTAGTGCAGGGGCTTGCAGATGGCAACGTAGCGGTCGTAGGCCATGACAGTGAGAAGGGAATACTCTGCTACAACCAAGAAAGCAAAGAGAAAGAGTTGGGCAGCACATCCTTGATAGGAGATGACCCTGGTGTCCCAGAGGGCATTGGCCATGGCTTTGGGCAGAGTGGTGGAGATGCAGCCCAGGTCGAGGAGGGCGAGGTTGAGGAGGAAGAAGTACATGGGGGTGTGGAGGCGGTGGTCGCAGGCTACGGCGCTGAGGATGAGGCCATTGCCCAGGAGGGCAGCCAGGTAGATGCCCAGGAAGAGCACAAATTGCAGGAGCTGCAGCTCGCGTGTGTCTGTGAATGCCAGCAGGAGGAACTCACTCACAGAGCTGACGTTGGGCATTTTCTGACATTGAACACTGTTGTCTGTAGAGAAGGAGAAGGCAGAAAAAGTTTAGAAGACAATTCTCTGAGGAAAACCTACTGCAAGCCTTAGAGCACTCTCATCTGAAGCATCTCTCTTTGCAAAAGGAGCTTTCTGCAGCTCTATCGCTTGAGTCCCAGCTAATGCTGGGTGAGACTGGCACTGAAAGCATGGATTGCTGGGGACTTTAGAGATGTCCTTCCTTCTGTGAAGCAGTCAGAAAGCAGGAACAAAGAGGAAACTCAAGTTCAGTCCACTTACGAGATCCATGAACTTTGCAGGGTTATTGCAAAGAACACCTCCAACCACACTGTAGAGCGAGTCCAATTTTATTATGCTTAGTAGAACAATCACACTCTTGTGTTTCCAAAGAAGTGGAGACAGCTTAAAGCAAAGAAGCCCCAACCCCAGTGCAGATGGACATTATCCTCACCTTATCTCCAGGTGCATGAGCAGGATCTCAGCTTTTCCTTCTTCGCAAAGGCTGCAGAGGTCTCATTCCAGCTGCCCACAGACAGCCATCCAGCAGCACAGACATGGTTTGAGTACGGAGGTGTCTTCTCCTTGAGGTACCTGGAAAACACAAGGATGCCAGCAGAGAGCTGTATCCTGCGGGAGAGCAGACTGCAGCCCAAGAGAATACCCCACAGACAGAGCTGGATATTCGCAATCTGGGGTGTCTCAATACCTAATCTGCATCCCCTGCAGTGTCTGGAGGAGACTTGGACACCCAACTCTTGGCTAAAAAGGGCAGCTGGGTTATGACACTCCAAGGGACTTCTGCCAGACTTTCTCACCTTGCACTGCAACCCAGCAGGACTCTCAAAGCTTACTGCATTGCCCACTGCTCTCCCAGAAACAAGACCCAGCAGGAGACCCTTCCAGGACCTGCAGCTGCATGGCCCTGCAGCCAGACACTTACCTTGTCAAGGGCTGTGCACATTTCTCCTGCAGGCAGCTCTCAGCATCCTCTCACTCACAACTGCCTTCAGCCCCTGTTCCCTTTTCATCTCTCTGTGTCTCTGCC